>NC_092142.1:33796498-34098159 GCF_043159975.1 Macaca nemestrina | reverse complement strand
CATCTGAGGATATTTCCTTTTTCACCATAGCCCTCTATGGGCTTCCAAATATCACTTTGCCAATTCCACAAGAGCTGTCTTCGCGAAAGGCTTCTTGAGGGGTAAGCTTTAACTCTGTGAGATGATTTCACAGAACACAAAGAAGTTTCTCACAAATCTTGTTTCGCTTTGTTATCGGAGGATATTTCCTTTGGCCCTGTAGTCTTCAAAGGGATCCGAAATATCTGTTATCAGATGCCACAGAAATAAGGCTAGCAAAGAGATCCACGAAATACAGATGTAACTCTGTGAGTGGAAGTCACACATCACAGAGCAGTTTCTCAGAAAACATCTTTCCAGATTTCATCTGAGGATATTTCCTTTTTCACCACAGCCCTCTATGGGCTTCCAAATATCACTTTGCCAATTCCACAAGAACTGTCTTAGCGAAAGGATTCTTGAGGGCAAAGCTGTAACTCTGTGAGATGATTTCACAGAACACAAAGAAGTTTCTCAGAAAGCTTCTTTCTCTTTGTTATCGGAGGATATTTCCTTTTGCCCTATAATCTTAAAAGGGATCCGAAATATCTGTTCTCAGATTCCACAGAAATAAGGCTAGCAAAGAGTTCCACGAAATACAGATGTAACTCTGTGAGATGAATTAACAGAACACTAAGCAGTTTCTCAGAAAGCTTCTTTCCAGATTTCATCTGAGGATATTTCCTTTTTCACCATAGCCCTGTATGGGCTTCCAAATATCACTTTGCGAATTCCACAAGAACTCTCTTAGCGAAAGGCTCCTTGTTCGGAAAGCTGTAACTCTTTGAGATGATTTCACAGAACACAAAGTAGTTTCTCAGAAAGCTTCTTCCTCTTTGTTATCGGATGATATTTCCTTTGGCCCTATAGTCTTCAAAGGGTTCCTAAATATCTGTTCTCAGATTCCACAGAAATAAGGCTAGCAAAGAGATCAACGAAATACAGATGTAACTCTGTGAGATGAATTAACAGAACACTAAGCAGTTTCTCAGAAGGCTTCTTTCCAGATTTCATCTGAGGATATATAATTTTTCGCCATAGCCCTCTATGGGCTTCCAAATATCACTTTGCCAATTCCACAAGAACTGTCTTAGCAAAAGTTTTCTTGAGGGGAAAGCTGTAACTCTGTGAGATGATTTCACAGAACACAAAGAAGTTTCTCAGGAAGCTTCTTTCTCTTTGTTATCGGAGGATATTTCCTTTGGCCATATAATCGTCAAAGGGATCCGAAATATCTGTTCTCAGATTCCACAGAAATAAGGCTAGCAAAGAGTACACGAAATACAGAAGTAGCTCTGTGAGATGAATTAATAGAACACTAAGCAGTTTCTCAGAAAGCTTCTTTCCAGATTTCATCTGAGGATATTTCCTTTTTCACCATAGCCCTCTATGGGCTTCCAAGTCACTTTGCCATTTCCACAAGAACTATCTTAGCGAAAGGCTTCTTGAGGGGAAAGCTGTAACTCTGTGAGATGATTTCACAGAACACAAAGAAGTTTCTCAGAAAGCTTCTTTCTCTTTGTTATCGGAGGATATTTCCTTTGGCCCTATACTCTTCAAAGGGATCCGAAATATCTGCTCTGAGATTCCACAGAAATAAGGATAGCAAAGAGATCCAAAAATACAGATGTAACTCAGTGAGTGGAAATCACACATCACAGACCAGTTTCTCAGAAAGCTTCTTTCCAGATTTCATCTGAGGATATTTCCTTTTTCACCATAGCCCTCTATGGGCATCCAAATATCACTTTGCCAATTCCACAAGAACTGTTTCAGCGAAAGGCTTCTTGAAGGGAAAGCTGTAACTCTGTGAGATGATTTCAGAGAACACATAGAAGTTTCTCAGAAAGCTTCTTTCCCTTTGTTATCGGAGGATATTTCCTTTGGCCCTATCGTCTTCAAAGGGATCCGAAATATCTGTTCTCAGTTTCCACGGAAATAAGGCTAGCAAAGAGATCCACGAAATACAGATGTAGCTCTGTGAGATGAATTAACAGAACACTAAGCAGTTTCTCAGAAAGCTTCTTTCCAGATTTCATCTGAGGATATTTCCTTTTTCACCATAGCCCTCTATGGGCTTCCAAATATCACTTTGCGAATTCCACAAGAACTGTTTCAGCGAAAGGCTTCTTGAAGGGAAAGCTGTAACTCTGTGAGATGATTTCAGAGAACACAAAGAAGTTTCTCAGAAAGCTTCTTTCTCTTTGTTATGGGAGGATATTTCCTTTGGCCCTCTAGTCTTCAAAGTGATCCGAAATATCTGTTCTCAGATTCCACAGAAATAAGGCTAGCAAAGAGATCCACGAAATACAGATGTAACTTTGTGAGATGCATTAACAGAACACTAAGCAGTTTCTAAGAAAGCTTCTTTCCAGATTTCATCTGAGGATATTTCCTTTATCACCGTAGCCCTCTATGGGCTTCCAAATATCACTTTGCCATTTCCACAAGAACTGTCCTAGCAATAGGCTTCTTGAGTGGAAAGCTGTAACTCTGTGAGATGATTTCACAGAACACAATGAGATTTCTCAGAAAGCTTCTTTCTCTTTGTTATCGCAGTATATTTCCTTTAGCCTTATAGACTTCAAAGGGATCCGAAATATCTGTTCTCAGATTCCACAGAAATAAGGCTAGCAAAGAGATCCACGAAATACAGATGTAACTCTGTTATTGGAAGTCACACATCACAGAGCAGATTCTCAGAAAGCTTCTTTCCAGATTTCATCGGAGGATATTTCCTTTTTCACCATAGCCCTCTATGGGCTTCCAAATATCACTTTGCGAATTCCACAAGAACTGTTTCAGCGAAAGGCTTCTTGAAGGGAAAGCTGAAACTCTGTGAGATGATTTCAGAGAACACAAAGAAGTTTCTGAGAAACCTTCTTTCCCTTTGTTATCGGAGGATATTTCCTTTGGCCCTATAGTCTTCAAAGGGATCCGAAATATCTGTTCTCAGATTCCACAGAAATAAGGCCAGCAAAGAGATCCACGAAATACAGATGTAACTCTTTGAGATGAATTAACAGAACACTAAGCAGTTTCTCAGAAGGCTTCTTTCCAGATTTCATCTGAGGATATTTAATTTTTCGCCATAGCCCTCTATGGGCTTCCAAATCACTTTGCCAATTCCACAAGAACTATCTTAGCGAAAGGCTTCTTGAGGGGAAAGCTGTAACTCTGTGAGATGATTTCACAGAACACAAAGAAGTTTCTCAGAAAGCTTCTTTCTCTTTGTTATCGGAGGATATTTCCTTTGGCCCTATAGTCTTCAAAGGGATCCGAAATATCTGCTCTGAGATTCCACAGAAATGAGGATAGCAAAGAGATCCACGAAATACAGATGTAACTCAGTGAGTGGAAATCAAACATCACAGAGCAGTTTCTCAGAAAGCTTCTTTCCAGATTTCATCTGAGGATATTTCCTTTTTCACCATAGCCCTCTATGGGCATCCAAATATCACTTTGCCAATTCCACAAGAACTGTTTCAGCGAAAGGCTTCTTGAAGGGAAAGCTGTAACTCTGTGAGATGATTTCAGAGAACACATAGAAGTTTCTCAGAAAGCTTCTTTCCCTTTGTTATCGGAGTATATTTCCTTTGGCCCTATAGTCTTCAAAGGGATCCGAAATATCTGTTCTCAGATTCCACAGAAATAAGGCCAGCAAAGAGATCCACGAAATACAGATGTAACTCATTGAGATGAATTAACAGAACACTAAGCAGTTTCTCAGAAGGCTTCTTTCCAGATTTCATCTGAGGATATTTAATTTTTCGCCATAGCCCTCTATGGGCTTCCAAATATCACTTTGCCAATTCCACAAGAACTGTCTTAGCAAAAGTTTTCTTGAGGTGAAAGCTGTAACTCTGAGAGATGATTTCACAGAACACAAAGAAGTTCCTCAGGAAGCTTCTTTCTCTTTGTTATCGGAGGATATTTCCTTTGGCCCTATAGTCTTCAAAGGGATCCAAAATATCTGTTCTCAGATTCTACAGAAATAAGGCTAGCAAAGAGATCCACGAAATATAGAGGTAACTCTGTGAGTGGAAGTCACACATCACACATCAGTTTCTCAGAAAGCTTCTTTCCAGATTTCATCTGAGGATATTTCCTTTTTCACCATAGTCCTCTATGGGCTTCCAAATATCACTTTGCCAATTCCACAAGAACTTTCTTAGCGAAAGGCTTCTTGAGGAGAAAGCTGTAACTCTGTGAGATGGTTTCACAGAACACAAAAAGTTTCTCAGAAAGCTTCTTTCTCTTTGTTATCTTGGGATATTTCCTTTGGCCCTATAGTCTTCAAAGGGATCCGAAATATGTGTTCTCAGTTTCCACGGAAATAAGGCTAGCAAAGAGATCCACGAAATACAGATGTAGCTCTGTGAGATGAATTAACAAAACACTAAGCAGTTTCTCAGAAAGCTTCTTTCCAGATTTCATCTGAGGATATTTCCTTTTTCACCATAGCCCTGTATGGGCTTCCAAATATCACTTTGCGAATTCCACAAGAACTGTCTTAGCGAAAGGCTCCTTGTTCGGAAAGCTGTAACTCTGTGAGATGATTTCACAGAACACAAAGAAGTTTCTCAGAAAGCTTGTTCCTCTTTGTTATCGGAGGATATTTCCTTTGGCCCTATAGTCTTCAAAGGGTTCCTAAATATCTGTTCTCAGATTCCACAGAAATAAGGCTAGCAAAGAGATCAACGAAATACAGATGTAACTCTGTGAGATGAATTAACAGAACACTTAGCAGTTTCTCAGAAAGCTTCTTTCCAGATTTCGTCTGAGGATATTTCCTTTTTCACCGTAGCCCTCTATGGGCTTCCAAATATCACTTTGCCAATCCCACAAGAACTGTCTTAGCGAAAGGCTTCTTCAGCGGAAAGCTGTAACTCTGTGAGATGATTTCACAGAACACAAAGAAGTTTCTCAGAAAGCTTCTTTCTCTTTGTTATCGGAGGATATTTCCTTTGGCCCTATAGTCTTCAAAGGGATCCGAAATATCTGTTCTCAGATTCCACAGAAATAAGGCCAGCAAAGAGATCCACGAAATACAGATGTAACTCTTTGAGATGAATTAACAGAACACTAAGCAGTTTCTCAGAAGGCTTCTTTCCAGATTTCATCTGAGGATATTTAATTTTTCGCCATAGCCCTCTATGGGCTTCCAAATATCACTTTGCCAATTCCCCAAGAACTGTCTTAGCAAAAGTTTTCTTGAGGGGAAAGCTGTAACTCTGTGAGATGATTTCACAGAACACAAAGAAGTTTCTCAGGAAGCTTCTTTCTCTTTGTTATCGGAGGATATTTCCTTTGGCCATATAATCGTCAAAGGGATCCGAAATATCTGTTCTCAGATTCCACAGAAATAAGGCTAGCAAAGAGTACACGAAATACAGAAGTAGCTCTGTGAGATGAATTAATAGAACACTAAGCAGTTTCTCAGAAAGCTTCTTTCCAGATTTCATCTGAGGATATTTCCTTTTTCACCATAGCCCTCTATGGGCTTCCAAATCACTTTGCCAATTCCACAAGAACTATCTTAGCGAAAGGCTTCTTGAGGGGAAAGCTGTAACTCTGTGAGATGATTTCACAGAACACAAAGAAGTTTCTCAGAAAGCTTCTTTCTCTTTGTTATCGGAGGATATTTCATTTGGCCCTATAGTCTTCAAAGGGATCCGAAATATCTGCTCTGAGATTCCACAGAAATGAGGCTAGCAAAGAGATCCACGAAATACAGATGTAACTCAGTGAGTGGAAATCACACATCACAGAGCAGTTTCTCAGAAAGCTTCTTTCCAGATTTCATCTGAGGATATTTCCTTTTTCAACATAGCCCTCTATGGGCATCCAAATATCACTTTGCCAATTCCACAAGAACTGTTTCAGCGAAAGGCTTCTTGAAGGGAAAGCTGTAACTCTGTGAGATGATTTCAGAGAACACATAGAAGTTTCTCAGAAAGCTTCTTTCCCTTTGTTATCGGAGTATATTTCCTTTGGCCCTATAGTCTTCAAAGGGATCCGAAATATCTGTTCTCAGATTCCACAGAAATAAGGCCAGCAAAGAGATCCACGAAATACAGATGTAACTCATTGAGATGAATTAACAGAACACTAAGCAGTTTCTCAGAAGGCTTCTTTCCAGATTTCATCTGAGGATATTTAATTTTTCGCCATAGCCCTCTATGGGCTTCCAAATATCACTTTGCCAATTCCACAAGAACTGTCTTAGCAAAAGTTTTCTTGAGGGGAAAGCTGTAACTCTGAGAGATGATTTCACAGAACAGAAAGAAGTTCCTCAGGAAGCTTCTTTCTCTTTGTTATCGGAGGATATTTCCTTTGGCCCTATAGTCTTCAAAGGGATCCAAAATATCTGTTCTCAGATTCTACAGAAATAAGGCTAGCAAAGAGATCCACGAAATATAGAGGTAACTCTGTGAGTGGAAGTCACACATCACACATCAGTTTCTCAGAAAGCTTCTTTCCAGATTTCATCTGAGGATATTTCCTTTTTCACCATAGTCCTCTATGGGCTTCCAAATATCACTTTGCCAATTCCACAAGAACTTTCTTAGCGAAAGGCTTCTTGAGGAGAAAGCTGTAACTCTGTGAGATGGTTTCACAGAACACAAAAAGTTTCTCAGAAAGCTTCTTTCTCTTTGTTATCTTGGGATATTTCCTTTGGCCCTATAGTCTTCAAAGGGATCCGAAATATCTGTTCTCAGTTTCCACGGAAATAAGGCTAGCAAAGAGATCCACGAAATACAGATGTAGCTCTGTGAGATGAATTAACAGAACACTAAGCAGTTTCTCAGAAAGCTTCTTTCCAGATTTCATCTGAGGATATTTCCTTTTTCACCATAGCCCTGTATGGGCTTCCAAATATCACTTTGCGAATTCCACAAGAACTGTCTTAGCGAAAGGCTCCTTGTTCGGAAAGCTGTAACTCTGTGAGATGATTTCACAGAACACAAAGAAGTTTCTCAGAAAGCTTGTTCCTCTTTGTTATCAGAGGATATTTCCTTTGGCCCTATAGTCTTCAAAGGGTTCCTAAATATCTGTTCTCAGATTCCACAGAAATAAGGCTAGCAAAGAGATCAACGAAATACAGATGTAACTCTGTGAGATGAATTAACAGAACACTTAGCAGTTTCTGAGAAAGCTTCTTTCCAGATTTCATCTGAGGATATTTCCTTTTTCACCGTAGCCCTCTATGGGCTTCCAAATATCACTTTGCCAATCCCACAAGAACTGTCTTAGCGAAAGGCTTCTTCAGGGGAAAGCTGTAACTCTGTGAGATGATTTCACAGAACACAAAGAAGTTTCTCAGAAAGCTTCTTTCTCTTTGTTATCGGAGGATATTTCCTTTGGCCCTATAGTCTTCAAAGGGATCCGAAATATCTGTTCTCAGATTCCACAGAAATAAGGCCAGCAAAGAGATCCACGAAATACACATGTAACTCTTTGAGATGAATTAACAGAACACTAAGCAGTTTCTCAGAAGGCTTCTTTCCAGATTTCATCTGAGGATATTTAATTTTCCGCCATAACCCTCTATGGGCTTCCAAATATCACTTTGCCAATTCCCCAAGAACTGTCTTAGCAAAAGTTTTCTTGAGGGGAAAGCTGTAACTCTGTGAGATGATTTCACAGAACACAAAGAAGTTTCTCAGGAAGCTTCTTTCTCTTTGTTATCGGAGGATATTTCCTTTCGCCATATAATCGTCAAAGGAATCCGAAATATCTGTTCTCAGATTCCACAGAAATAAGGCTAGCAAAGAGTACACGAAATACAGAAGTAGCTCTGTGAGATGAATTAATAGAACACTAAACAGTTTCTCAGAAAGCTTCTTTCCAGATTTCATCTGAGGATATTTCCTTTTTCACCATAGCCCTCTATGGGCTTCCAAATCACTTTGCCAATTCCACAAGAACTATCTTAGCGAAAGGCTTCTTGAGGGGAAAGCTGTAACTCTGTGAGATGATTTCACAGAACACAAAGAAGTTTCTCAGAAAGCTTCTTTCTCTTTGTTATCGGAGGATATTTCCTTTGGCCGTATAGTCTTCAAAGGGATCCGAAATATCTGCTCTGAGATTCCACAGAAATGAGGATAGCAAAGAGATCCACGAAATACAGATGTAACTCAGTGAGTGGAAATCACACATCACAGAGCAGTTTCTCAGAAAGCTTCTTTCCAGATTTCATCTGAGGATATTTCCTTTTTCACCATAGCCCTCTATGGGCATCCAAATATCACTTTGCCAATTCCACAAGAACTGTTTCAGCGAAAGGCTTCTTGAAGGGAAAGCTGTAACTCTGTGAGATGATTTCAGAGAACACATACAAGTTTCTCAGAAAGCTTCTTTCCCTTTGTTATCGGAGTATATTTCCTTTGGCCCTATAGTCTTCAAAGGGATCCGAAATATCTGTTCTCAGATTCCACAGAAATAAGGGCAGCAAAGAGATCCACGAAATACAGATGTAACTCATTGAGATGAATTAACAGAACACTAAGCAGTTTCTCAGAAAACTTCTTTCCAGATTTCATCTGAGGATATGTCCTTTTTCACCGTAGCCCTCCAGGGGCTTCCAAATATCACTTTCCAATTCCACAAGAACTGTCTTAGCGAAAGGCTTCTTGAGGGGAAAGCTGTAACTCTGTGAGATGATTTCACAGAACACAAAGAAGTTTCTCAGAAAGCCTCTTTCTCTTTGTTATCGATGGATATTTCCCTTGGCCCTGTAGTCTTCAAAGGGATCCGAAATATCTGTTCTCAGATTACACAGAAATAAGGCTAGCAAAGAGATCCAACAAATACAGATGTAACTCTGTGAGTGGAAGTCACACATCACAGAGCAGTTTCTCCGAAAGCTTCTTTCCAGATTTCATCTGAGGAAATTTCCTTTTTCACCATAGCCCTCTATGGGCTTCCAAATATCACTTTGCCAATTCCACAAGAACTGTCTTAGCGAAAGGCTTCTTGAGGGGAAAGCTGTAACTCTGTGAGATGATTTCACAGAACACAAAGAAGTTTCTCAGAAAGCTCTTTCTCTTTGTTTTCGGAGGATATTTCCTTTGGGCCTATAGTCTCCAAAGGGATCCGAAATATCTGTTCTCAGATTCCACTGAAATAAGGCTAGCAAAGAGATACACGAAATACAGATGTAACTCTGTGAGTGGAAGTCACACATCACAGAGCAGTTTCTCAGAAAGCTGATTTCCAGATTTCATCTGAGGATATTTCCTTTTTCACCATAGCCCTCTACGGGCTTCCAAATATCACTTTGCCAATCCACAGGAGCTGTCTTAGCGAAAGGCTTCTTGAGGGGAAAGCTGTAACTCTGTGAGATGATTTCACAGAACACAAAGAAGTTTCTCAGAAAGCTTCTTTCTCTTTGTTATCGGAGAATATTTCCTTTGGCCCTGTAGTCTTCAAAGGGTTCCGAAATATCTGTTATCACATTCCACAGAAAAAAGGCTAGCAAAGAGATCCACGAAATACAGATGTAACTCTGTGAGATGAATTAACAGAACACTAAGCAGTTTCTCAGAAAGCTTGTTTCCAGATTTCATCTGAAGATATTTAATTTTTCACTAAAGCCCTCCATGGGCTTCCAAATATCACTTTGCCAATTCCACAAGAACTGTCTTAGCGAAAGGCTTCTTGAGGGGAAAGCTGTAACTCTGTGAGATGATTTCACAGAACACAAAGTAGTTCCTCAGAAAGCTTCTTTCTCTTTGTTATCGGAGGATATTTCCTTTGGCCCTGTAGTCTTCAAAGGGATCCGAAATATCTGTTATCACATTCCACAGAAATAAGGCTAGCAAAGAGATACAGGAAATACAGATGTAACTCTGTGAGTGGAAGTCACACATCACAGAGCAGTTTCTCAGAAAGCTTCTTTCCAGATTTCATCTGAGGATATTTCCTTTTTCACCATAGCCCTCTATGGGCTTCCAAATATCACTTTGCCAATTCCACAAGAGCTGTCTTCGCGAAAGGCTTCTTGAGGGGTAAGCTTTAACTCTGTGAGATGATTTCACAGAACACAAAGAAGTTTCTCACAAATCTTGTTTCGCTTTGTTATCGGAGGATATTTCCTTTGGCCCTGTAGTCTTCAAAGGGATCCGAAATATCTGTTATCAGATGCCACAGAAATAAGGCTAGCAAAGAGATCCACGAAATACAGATGTAACTCTGTGAGTGGAAGTCACACATCACAGAGCAGTTTCTCAGAAAACATCTTTCCAGATTTCATCTGAGGATATTTCCTTTTTCACCACAGCCCTCTATGGGCTTCCAAATATCACTTTGCCAATTCCACAAGAACTGTCTTAGCGAAAGGATTCTTGAGGGGAAAGCTGTAACTCTGTGAGATGATTTCACAGAACACAAAGAAGTTTCTCAGAAAGCTTCTTTCTCTTTGTTATCGGAGGGTATTTCCTTTTGCCCTATAATCTTAAAAGGGATCCGAAATATCTGTTCTCAGATTCCACAGAAATAAGGCTAGCAAAGAGTTCCACGAAATACAGATGTAACTCTGTGAGATGAATTAACAGAACACTAAGCAGTTTCTCAGAAAGCTTCTTTCCAGATTTCATCTGAGGATATTTCCTTTTTCACCATAGCCCTGTATGGGCTTCCAAATATCACTTTGCGAATTCCACAAGAACTCTCTTAGCGAAAGGCTCCTTGTTCGGAAAGCTGTAACTCTTTGAGATGATTTCACAGAACACAAAGTAGTTTCTCAGAAAGCTTCTTCCTCTTTGTTATCGGATGATATTTCCTTTGGCCCTATAGTCTTCAAAGGGTTCCTAAATATCTGTTCTCAGATTCCACAGAAATAAGGCTAGCAAAGAGATCAACGAAATACAGATGTAACTCTGTGAGATGAATTAACAGAACACTAAGCAGTTTCTCAGAAGGCTTCTTTCCAGATTTCATCTGAGGATATATAATATTTCGCCATAGCCCTCTATGGGCTTCCAAATATCACTTTGCCAATTCCACAAGAACTGTCTTAGCAAAAGTTTTCTTGAGGGGAAAGCTGTAACTCTGTGAGATGATTTCACAGAACACAAAGAAGTTTCTCAGGAAGCTTCTTTCTCTTTGTTATCGGAGGATATTTCCTTTGGCCATATAATCGTCAAAGGGATCCGAAATATCTGTTCTCAGATTCCACAGAAATAAGGCTAGCAAAGAGTACACGAAATACAGAAGTAGCTCTGTGAGATGAATTAATAGAACACTAAGCAGTTTCTCAGAAAGCTTCTTTCCAGATTTCATCTGAGGATATTTCCTTTTTCACCATAGCCCTCTATGGGCTTCCAAATCACTTTGCCAATTCCACAAGAACTATCTTAGCGAAAGGCTTCTTGAGGGGAAAGCTGTAACTCTGTGAGATGATTTCACAGAACACAAAGAAGTTTCTCAGAAAGCTTCTTTCTCTTTGTTATCGGAGGATATTTCCTTTGGCCCTATACTCTTCAAAGGGATCCGAAATATCTGCTCTGAGATTCCACAGAAATAAGGATAGCAAAGAGATCCAAAAATACAGATGTAACTCAGTGAGTGGAAATCACACATCACAGAGCAGTTTCTCAGAAAGCTTCTTTCCAGATTTCATCTGAGGATATTTCCTTTTTCACCATAGCCCTCTATGGGCATCCAAATATCACTTTGCCAATTCCACAAGAACTGTTTCAGCGAAAGGCTTCTTGAAGGGAAAGCTGTAACTCTGTGAGATGATTTCAGAGAACACATAGAAGTTTCTCAGAAAGCTTCTTTCCCTTTGTTATCGGAGGATATTTCCTTTGGCCCTATCGTCTTCAAAGGGATCCGAAATATCTGTTCTCAGTTTCCACGGAAATAAGGCTAGCAAAGAGATCCACGAAATACAGATGTAGCTCTGTGAGATGAATTAACAGAACACTAAGCAGTTTCTCAGAAAGCTTCTTTCCAGATTTCATCTGAGGATATTTCCTTTTTCACCATAGCCCTCTATGGGCTTCCAAATATCACTTTGCGAATTCCACAAGAACTGTTTCAGCGAAAGGCTTCTTGAAGGGAAAGCTGTAACTCTGTGAGATGATTTCAGAGAACACAAAGAAGTTTCTCAGAAAGCTTCTTTCCCTTTGTTATCGGAGGATACTTCCTTTGGCCCTATGGTCTTCAAAGGGATCCGAAATATCTGTTTTCAGTTTCCACGGAAATAAGGCTAGCAAAGAGGTCCACGAAATACAGATGTAGCTCTGTGAGATGAATTAACAGAACACTAAGCAGTTTCTCAGAAAGCTTCTTTCCAGATTTCATCTGAGGTTATTTCCTTTTTCACCATAGCCCTCTATGGGCTTCCAAATATCACTTTGCCAATTCCACAAGAACTGTCTTAGCCAAAGACTTCTTGAGGGGAAAGCTGTAACTCTGTGAGATGATTTCACAGAACACAAAGAAGTTTCTCAGAAAGCTTCTTTCTCTTTGTTATGGGAGGATATTTCCTTTGGCCCTCTAGTCTTCAAAGGGATCCGAAATACCTGTTCTCGGATTCCACAGAAATAAGGCTAGCAAAGAGATCCACGAAATACAGATGTAACTTTGTGAGATGCATTAACAGAACACTAAGCAGTTTCTAAGAAAGCTTCTTTCCAGATTTCATCTGAGGATATTTCCTTTATCACCGTAGCCCTCTATGGGCTTCCAAATATCACTTTGCCATTTCCACAAGAACTGTCCTAGCAAAAGGCTTCTTGAGTGGAAAGCTGTAACTCTGTGAGATGATTTCACAGAACACAATGAGATTTCTCAGAAAGCTTCTTTCTCTTTGTTATCGCAGTATATTTCCTTTAGCCTTATAGACTTCAAAGGGATCCGAAATATCTGTTCTCAGATTCCACAGAAATAAGGCTAGCAAAGAGATCCACGAAATACAGATGTAACTCTGTTAGTGGAAGTCACACATCACAGAGCAGATTCTCAGAAAGCTTCTTTCCAGATTTCATCGGAGGATATTTCCTTTTTCACCATAGCCCTCTATGGGCTTCCAAATATCACTTTGCGAATTCCACAAGAACTGTTTCAGCGAAAGGCTTCTTGAAAGGAAAGCTGAAACTCTGTGAGATGATTTCAGAGAACACAAAGAAGTTTCTCAGAAACCTTCTTTCCCTTTGTTATCGGAGGATATTTCCTTTGGCCCTATAGTCTTCAAAGGGATCCGAAATATCTGTTCTCAGATTCCACAGAAATAAGGCCAGCAAAGAGATCCACGAAATACAGATGTAACTCTTTGAGATGAATTAACAGAACACTAAGCAGTTTCTCAGAAGGCTTCTTTCCAGATTTCATCTGAGGATATTTAATTTTTCGCCATAGCCCTCTAAGGGCTTCCAAATCACTTTGCCAATTCCACAAGAACTATCTTAGCGAAAGGCTTCTTGAGGGGAAAGCTGTAACTCTGTGAGATGATTTCACAGAACACAAAGAAGTTTCTCAGAAAGCTTCTTTCTCTTTGTTATCGGAGGATATTTCCTTTGGCCCTATAGTCTTCAAAGGGATCCGAAATATCTGCTCTGAGATTCCACAGAAATGAGGATAGCAAAGAGATCCACGAAATACAGATGTAACTCAGTGAGTGGAAATCAAACACCACAGAGCAGTTTCTCAGAAAGCTTCTTTCCAGATTTCATCTGAGGATATTTCCTTTTTCACCATAGCCCTCTATGGGCATCCAAATATCACTTTGCCAATTCCACAAGAACTGTTTCAGCGAAAGGCTTCTTGAAGGGAAAGCTGTAACTCTGTGAGATGATTTCAGAGAACACATAGAAGTTTCTCAGAAAGCTTCTTTCCATTTGTTATCGGAGTATATTTCCTTTGGCCCTATAGTCTTCAAAGGGATCCGAAATATCTGTTCTCAGATTCCACAGAAATAAGGCCAGCAAAGAGATCCACGAAATACAGATGTAACTCATTGAGATGAATTAACAGAACACTAAGCAGTTTCTCAGAAGGCTTCTTTCCAGATTTCATCTGAGGATATTTAATTTTTCGCCATAGCCCTCTATGGGCTTCCAAATATCACTTTGCCAATTCCACAAGAACTGTCTTAGCAAAAGTTTTCTTGAGGGGAAAGCTGTAACTCTGAGAGATGATTTCACAGAACACAAAGAAGTTCCTCAGGAAGCTTCTTTCTCTTTGTTATCGGAGGATATTTCCTTTGGCCCTATAGTCTTCAAAGGGATCCAAAATATCTGTTCTCAGATTCTACAGAAATAAGGCTAGCAAAGAGATCCACGAAATATAGAGGTAACTCTGTGAGTGGAAGTCACACATCACACATCAGTTTCTCAGAAAGCTTCTTTCCAGATTTCATCTGAGGATATTTCCTTTTTCACCATAGTCCTCTATGGGCTTCCAAATATCACTTTGCCAATTCCACAAGAACTTTCTTAGCGAAAGGCTTCTTGAGGAGAAAGCTGTAACTCTGTGAGATGGTTTCACAGAACACAAAAAGTTTCTCAGAAAGCTTCTTTCTCTTTGTTATCTTGGGATATTTCCTTTGGCCCTATAGTCTTCAAAGGGATCCGAAATATGTGTTCTCAGTTTCCACGGAAATAAGGCTAGCAAAGAGATCCACGAAATACAGATGTAGCTCTGTGAGATGAATTAACAAAACACTAAGCAGTTTCTCAGAAAGCTTCTTTCCAGATTTCATCTGAGGATATTTCCTTTTTCACCATAGCCCTGTATGGGCTTCCAAATATCACTTTGCGAATTCCACAAGAACTGTCTTAGCGAAAGGCTCCTTGTTCGGAAAGCTGTAACTCTGTGAGATGATTTCACAGAACACAAAGAAGTTTCTCAGAAAGCTTGTTCCTCTTTGTTATCGGAGGATATTTCCTTTGGCCCTATAGTCTTCAAAGGGTTCCTAAATATCTGTTCTCAGATTCCACAGAAATAAGGCTAGCAAAGAGATCAACGAAATACAGATGTAACTCTGTGAGATGAATTAACAGAACACTTAGCAGTTTCTCAGAAAGCTTCTTTCCAGATTTCGTCTGAGGATATTTCCTTTTTCACCGTAGCCCTCTATGGGCTTCCAAATATCACTTTGCCAATCCCACAAGAACTGTCTTAGCGAAAGGCTTCTTCAGGGGAAAGCTGTAACTCTGTGAGATGATTTCACAGAACACAAAGAAGTTTCTCAGAAAGCTTCTTTCTCTTTGTTATCGGAGGATATTTCCTTTGGCCCTATAGTCTTCAAAGGGATCCGAAATATCTGTTCTCAGATTCCACAGAAATAAGGCCAGCAAAGAGATCCACGAAATACAGATGTAACTCTTTGAGATGAATTAACAGAACACTAAGCAGTTTCTCAGAAGGCTTCTTTCCAGATTTCATCTGAGGATATTTAATTTTTCGCCATAGCCCTCTATGGGCTTCCAAATCACTTTGCCAATTCCACAAGAACTATCTTAGCGAAAGGCTTCTTGAGGGGAAAGTTGTAACTCTGTGAGATGATTTCACAGAACACAAAGAAGTTTCTCAGAAAGCTTCTTTCTCTTTGTTATCGGAGGATATTTCATTTGGCCCTATAGTCTTCAAAGGGATCCGAAATATCTGCTCTGAGATTCCACAGAAATGAGGCTAGCAAAGAGATCCACGAAATACAGATGTAACTCAGTGAGTGGAAATCACACATCACAGAGCAGTTTCTCAGAAAGCTTCTTTCCAGATTTCATCTGAGGATATTTCCTTTTTCACCATAGCCCTCTATGGGCATCCAAATATCACTTTGCCAATTCCACAAGAACTGTTTCAGCGAAAGGCTTCTTGAAGGGAAAGCTGTAACTCTGTGAGATGATTTCGGAGAACACATAGAAGTTTCTCAGAAAGCTTGTTTCCCTTTGTTATCGGAGTATATTTCCTTTGGCGCTATAGTCTTCAAAGGGATCCGAAATATCTGTTCTCAGATTCCACAGAAATAAGGCCAGCAAAGAGATCCACGAAATACAGATGTAACTCATTGAGATGAATTAACAGAACACTAAGCAGTTTCTCAGAAGGCTTCTTTCCAGATTTCATCTGAGGATATTTAATTTTTCGCCATAGCCCTCTATGGGCTTCCAAATATCACTTTGCCAATTCCACAAGAACTGTCTTAGCAAAAGTTTTCTTGAGGGGAAAGCTGTAACTCTGAGAGATGATTTCACAGAACAGAAAGAAGTTCCTCAGGAAGCTTCTTTCTCTTTGTTATCGGAGGATATTTCCTTTGGCCCTATAGTCTTCAAAGGGATCCA
The DNA here is from genome assembly GCF_043159975.1 of Macaca nemestrina. Lineage (NCBI taxonomy): Eukaryota > Metazoa > Chordata > Mammalia > Primates > Cercopithecidae > Macaca > Macaca nemestrina. The sequence continues at coordinate 34,081,846 of NC_092142.1, read as the reverse complement.
AAATATCTGTTCTCAGATTCTACAGAAATAAGGCTAGCAAAGAGATCCACGAAATATAGAGGTAACTCTGTGAGTGGAAGTCACACATCACACATCAGTTTCTCAGAAAGCTTCTTTCCAGATTTCATCTGAGGATATTTCCTTTTTCACCATAGTCCTCTATGGGCTTCCAAATATCACTTTGCCAATTCCACAAGAACTTTCTTAGCGAAAGGCTTCTTGAGGAGAAAGCTGTAACTCTGTGAGATGGTTTCACAGAACACAAAAAGTTTCTCAGAAAGCTTCTTTCTCTTTGTTATCTTGGGATATTTCCTTTGGCCCTATAGTCTTCAAAGGGATCCGAAATATCTGTTCTCAGTTTCCACGGAAATAAGGCTAGCAAAGAGATCCACGAAATACAGATGTAGCTCTGTGAGATGAATTAACAGAACACTAAGCAGTTTCTCAGAAAGCTTCTTTCCAGATTTCATCTGAGGATATTTCCTTTTTCACCATAGCCCTGTATGGGCTTCCAAATATCACTTTGCGAATTCCACAAGAACTGTCTTAGCGAAAGGCTCCTTGTTCGGAAAGCTGTAACTCTGTGAGATGATTTCACAGAACACAAAGAAGTTTCTCAGAAAGCTTGTTCCTCTTTGTTATCGGAGGATATTTCCTTTGGCCCTATAGTCTTCAAAGGGTTCCTAAATATCTGTTCTCAGATTCCACAGAAATAAGGCTAGCAAAGAGATCAACGAAATACAGATGTAACTCTGTGAGATGAATTAACAGAACACTTAGCAGTTTCTCAGAAAGCTTCTTTCCAGATTTCATCTGAGGATATTTCCTTTTTCACCGTAGCCCTCTATGGGCTTCCAAATATCACTTTGCCAATCCCACAAGAACTGTCTTAGCGAAAGGCTTCTTCAGGGGAAAGCTGTAACTCTGTGAGATGATTTCACAGAACACAAAGAAGTTTCTCAGAAAGCTTCTTTCTCTTTGTTATCGGAGGATATTTCCTTTGGCCCTATAGTCTTCAAAGGGATCCGAAATATCTGTTCTCAGATTCCACAGAAATAAGGCCAGCAAAGAGATCCACGAAATACACATGTAACTCTTTGAGATGAATTAACAGAACACTAAGCAGTTTCTCAGAAGGCTTCTTTCCAGATTTCATCTGAGGATATTTAATTTTTCGCCATAGCCCTCTATGGGCTTCCAAATATCACTTTGCCAATTCCCCAAGAACTGTCTTAGCAAAAGTTTTCTTGAGGGGAAAGCTGTAACTCTGTGAGATGATTTCACAGAACACAAAGAAGTTTCTCAGGAAGCTTCTTTCTCTTTGTTATCGGAGGATATTTCCTTTCGCCATATAATCGTCAAAGGGATCCGAAATATCTGTTCTCAGATTCCACAGAAATAAGGCTAGCAAAGAGTACACGAAATACAGAAGTAGCTCTGTGAGATGAATTAATAGAACACTAAACAGTTTCTCAGAAAGCTTCTTTCCAGATTTCATCTGAGGATATTTCCTTTTTCGCCATAGCCCTCTATGGGCTTCCAAATCACTTTGCCAATTCCACAAGAACTATCTTAGCGAAAGGCTTCTTGAGGGGAAAGCTGTAACTCTGTGAGATGATTTCACAGAACACAAAGAAGTTTCTCAGAAAGCTTCTTTCTCTTTGTTATCGGAGGATATTTCCTTTGGCCGTATAGTCTTCAAAGGGATCCGAAATATCTGCTCTGAGATTCCACAGAAATGAGGATAGCAAAGAGATCCACGAAATACAGATGTAACTCAGTGAGTGGAAATCACACATCACAGAGCAGTTTCTCAGAAAGCTTCTTTCCAGATTTCATCTGAGGATATTTCCTTTTTCAACATAGCCCTCTATGGGCATCCAAATATCACTTTGCCAATTCCACAAGAACTGTTTCAGCGAAAGGCTTCTTGAAGGGAAAGCTGTAACTCTGTGAGATGATTTCAGAGAACACATAGAAGTTTCTCAGAAAGCTTCTTTCCCTTTGTTATCGGAGTATATTTCCTTTGGCCCTATAGTCTTCAAAGGGATCCGAAATATCTGTTCTCAGATTACACAGAAATAAGGCCAGCAAAGAGATCCACGAAATACAGATGTAACTCATTGAGATGAATTAACAGAACACTAAGCAGTTTCTCAGAAGGCTTCTTTTCAGATTTCATCTGAGGATATTTAATTTTTCGCCATAGCCCTCTATGGGCTTCCAAATATCACTTTGCCAATTCCACAAGAACTGTCTTAGCAAAAGTTTTCTTGAGGGGAAAGCTGTAACTCTGTGAGATGATTTCACAGAACACAAAGAAGTTCCTCAGGAAGCTTCTTTCTCTTTGTTATCGGAGGATATTTCCTTTGGCCCTATAGTCTTCAAAGGGATCCAAAATATCTGTTCTCAGATTCTACAGAAATAAGGCTAGCAAAGAGATCCACGAAATATAGAGGTAACTCTGTGAGTGGAAGTCACACATCACACATCAGTTTCTCAGAAAGCTTCTTTCCAGATTTCATCTGAGGATATTTCCTTTTTCACCATAGTCCTCTATGGGCTTCCAAATATCACTTTGCCAATTCCACAAGAACTTTCTTAGCGAAAGGCTTCTTGAGGAGAAAGCTGTAACTCTGTGAGATGGTTTCACAGAACACAAAAAGTTTCTCAGAAAGCTTCTTTCTCTTTGTTATCTTGGGATATTTCCTTTGGCCCTATAGTCTTCAAAGGGATCCGAAATATGTGTTCTCAGTTTCCACGGAAATAAGGCTAGCAAAGAGATCCACGAAATACAGATGTAGCTCTGTGAGATGAATTAACAAAACACTAAGCAATTTCTCAGAAAGCTTCTTTCCAGATTTCATCTGAGGATATTTCCTTTTTCACCATAGCCCTGTATGGGCTTCCAAATATCACTTTGCGAATTCCACAAGAACTGTCTTAGCGAAAGGCTCCTTGTTCGGAAAGCTGTAACTCTGTGAGATGATTTCACAGAACACAAAGAAGTTTCTCAGAAAGCTTGTTCCTCTTTGTTATCGGAGGATATTTCCTTTGGCCCTATAGTCTTCAAAGGGTTCCTAAATATCTGTTCTCAGATTCCACAGAAATAAGGCTAGCAAAGAGATCAACGAAATACAGATGTAACTCTGTGAGATGAATTAACAGAACACTTAGCAGTTTCTCAGAAAGCTTCTTTCCAGATTTCATCTGAGGATATTTCCTTTTTCACCGTAGCCCTCTATGGGCTTCCAAATATCACTTTGCCAATCCCACAAGAACTGTCTTAGCGAAAGGCTTCTTCAGGGGAAAGCTGTAACTCTGTGAGATGATTTCACAGAACACAAAGAAGTTTCTCAGAAAGCTTCTTTCTCTTTGTTATCGGAGGATATTTCCTTTGGCCCTATAGTCTTCAAAGGGATCCGAAATATCTGTTCTCAGATTCCACAGAAATAAGGCCAGCAAAGAGATCCACGAAATACAGATGTAACTCTTTGAGATGAATTAACAGAACACTAAGCAGTTTCTCAGAAGGCTTCTTTCCAGATTTCATCTGAGGATATTTAATTTTTCGCCATAGCCCTCTATGGGCTTCCAAATATCACTTTGCCAATTCCCCAAGAACTGTCTTAGCAAAAGTTTTCTTGAGGGGAAAGCTGTAACTCTGTGAGATGATTTCACAGAACACAAAGAAGTTTCTCAGGAAGCTTCTTTCTCTTTGTTATCGGAGGATATTTCCTTTGGCCATATAATCGTCAAAGGGATCCGAAATATCTGTTCTCAGATTCCACAGAAATAAGGCTAGCAAAGAGTACACGAAATACAGAAGTAGCTCTGTGAGATGAATTAATAGAACACTAAGCAGTTTCTCAGAAAGCTTCTTTCCAGATTTCATCTGAGGATATTTCCTTTTTCACCATAGCCCTCTATGGGCTTCCAAATCACTTTGCCAATTCCACAAGAACTATCTTAGCGAAAGGCTTCTTGAGGGGAAAGCTGTAACTCTGTGAGATGATTTCACAGAACACAAAGAAGTTTCTCAGAAAGCTTCTTTCTCTTTGTTATCGGAGGATATTTCATTTGGCCCTATAGTCTTCAAAGGGATCCGAAATATCTGCTCTGAGATTCCACAGAAATGAGGCTAGCAAAGAGATCCACGAAATACAGATGTAACTCAGTGAGTGGAAATCACACATCACAGAGCAGTTTCTCAGAAAGCTTCTTTCCAGATTTCATCTGAGGATATTTCCTTTTTCACCATAGCCCTCTATGGGCATCCAAATATCACTTTGCCAAATCCACAAGAACTGTTTCAGCGAAAGGCTTCTTGAAGGGAAAGCTGTAACTCTGTGAGATGATTTCAGAGAACACATAGAAGTTTCTCAGAAAGCTTCTTTCCCTTTGTTATCGGAGGATATTTCCTTTGGCCCTATCGTCTTCAAAGGGATCCGAAATATCTGTTCTCAGTTTCCACGGAAATAAGGCTAGCAAAGAGATCCACGAAATACAGATGTAGCTCTGTGAGATGAATTAACAGAACACTAAGCAGTTTCTCAGAAAGCTTCTTTCCAGATTTCATCTGAGGATATTTCCTTTTTCACCATAGCCCTCTATGGGCTTCCAAATATCACTTTGCGAATTCCACAAGAACTGTTTCAGCGAAAGGCTTCTTGAAGGGAAAGCTGTAACTCCGTGAGATGATTTCAGAGAACACAAAGAAGTTTCACAGAAAGCTTCTTTCCCTTTGTTATCGGAGGATATTTCCTTTGGCCCTATGGTCTTCAAAGGGATCCGAAATATCTGTTTTCAGTTGCCACGGAAATAAGGCTAGCAAAGAGGTCCACGAAATACAGATGTAGCTCTGTGAGATGAATTAACAGAACACTAAGCAGTTTCTCAGAAAGCTTCTTTCCAGATTTCATCTGAGGATATTTCCTTTTTCACCCTAGCCCTCTATGGGCTTCCAAATATCACTTTGTGAATTCCACAAGAACTGTCTTAGCGAAAGACTTCTTGGGGGGAAAGCTGTAACTCTGTGAGATGATTTCACAGAACACAAAGAAGTTTCTCAGAAAGCTTCTTTCTCTTTGTTATCAGAGGATATTTCCTTTGGCCCTGTAGTCTTCAAAGGGATCCGAAATATCTGTTCTCAGATTCCACAGAAATAAGGCTAGCAAAGAGATCCACGAAATACAGATGTAACTTTGTGAGATGCATTAACAGAACACTAAGCAGTTTCTAAGAAAGCTTCTTTCCAGATTTCATCTGAGGATATTTCCTTTTTCACCGTAGCCCTCTATGGGCTTCCAAATATCACTTTGCCAATTCCACAAGAACTGTCCTAGCAAAAGGCTTCTTGAGGGGAAAGCTGTAACTCTGTGAGATGATTTCACAGAACACAAAGAGGTTTCTCAGAAAGCTTCTTTCTCTTTGTTATCGCAGTATATTTCCTTTAGCCTTATAGACTTCAAAGGGATCCGAAATATCTGTTCTCAGATTCCACAGAAATAAGGCTAGCAAAGAGATCCACGAAATACAGATGTAACTCTGTGAGTGGAAGTCACACATCACTGATCAGTTTCTCAGAAAGCTTCTTTCCAGATTTCATCGGAGGATATTTCCTTTTTCACCATAGCCCTCTATGGGCTTCCAAATATCACTTTGCGAATTCCACAAGAACTGTTTCAGCGAAAGGCTTCTTGAAGGGAAAGCTGTAACTCTGTGATATGATTTCAGAGAACACAAAGAAGGTTCTCAGAAAGCTTCTTTCCCTTTGTTATCGGAGGATATTTTCTTTGGCCCTATAGTCTTCAAAGGGATCCGAAATATCTGTTCTCAGTTTCCACGGAAATAAGGCTAGCAAAGAGATCCACGAAATACAGATGTAGCTCTGTGAGATGAATTAATAGAACACTAAGCAGTTTCTCAGAAAGCTTCTTTCCAGATTTCATCTGAGGATATTTCCTTTTTCACAGTAGCCCTCTACGGGCTTCCAAATATCACTTTGCCAATTCCACAAGAACTGTCTTAGCGAAAGGCTTCTTCAGGGGAAAGCTGTAACTCTGTGAGATGATTTCACAGAACACAAAGAAGTTTCTCAGAAAGCTTCTTTCTCTTTGTTATCGGAGGATAGTTCCTTTGGCCCTATAGTCTTCAAAGGGATCCAAAATATCTGTTCTCAGATTCTACAGAAATAAGGCTAGCAAAGAGATCCACGAAATATAGAGGTAACTCTGTGAGTGGAAGTCACACATCACACATCAGTTTCTCAGAAAGCTTCTTTCCAGATTTCATCTGAGGATATTTCCTTTTTCACCATAGCCCTCTATGGGCTTCCAAATATCACTTTGCCAATTCCACAAGAACTTTCTTAGCGAAAGGCTTCTTGAGGAGAAAGCTGTAACTCTGTGAGATGGTTTCACAGAACACAAAAAGTTTCTCAGAAAGCTTCTTTCTCTTTGTTATCTTGGGATATTCCTTTGGCCCTATAGTTTTCAAAGGGATCCGAAATATCTGTTCTCAGTTTCCACGGAAATAAGGCTAGCAAAGAGATCCACGAAATACAGATGTAGCTCTGTGAGATGAATTAACAGAACACTAAGCAGTTTCTCAGAAAGCTTCTTTCCAGATATCATCTGAGGATATTTCCTTTTTCACCATAGCCCTCTATGGGCTTCCAAATATCACTTTGCGAATTCCACAAGAACTGTCTTAGCGAAAGGCTCCTTGTTCGGAAAGCTGTAACTCTGTGAGATGATTTCACAGAACACAAAGAAGTTTCTCAGAAAGCTTGTTCCTCTTTGTTATCGGAGGATATTTCCTTTGGCCCTATAGTCTTCAAATGGTTCCTAAATATCTGTTCTCAGATTCCACAGAAATAAGGCTAGCAAAGAGATCAACGAAATACAGATGTAACTCTGTGAGATGATTTAACAGAACACTTAGCAGTTTCTCAGAAAGCTTCTTTCCAGATTTCATCTGAGGATATTTCCTTTTTCACCGTAGCCCACTATGGGCTTCCAAATATCACTTTGCCAATTCCACAAGAACTGTCTTAGCGAAAGGCTTCTTCAGGGGAAAGCTGTAACTCTGTGAGATGATTTCACAGAACACAAAGAAGTTTCTCAGAAAGCTTCTTTCTCTTTGTTATCGGAGGATATTTCCTTTGGCCCTATAGTCTTCAAAGGGATCCGAAATATCTGTTCTCAGATTCCACAGAAATAAGGCCAGCAAAGAGATCCACGAAATACAGATGTAACTCTTTGAGATGAATTAACAGAACACTAAGCAGTTTCTCAGAAGGCTTCTTTCCGGATTTCATCTGAGGATATTTAATTTTTCGCCATAGCCCTCTATGGGCTTCCAAATATCACTTTGCCAATTCCACAAGAACTGTCTTAGCAAAAGTTTTCTTGAGGGGAAAGCTGTAACTCTGTGAGATGATTTCACAGAACACAAAGAAGTTTCTCAGGAAGCTTCTTTCTCTTTGTTATCGGAGGATATTTCCTTTGGCCATATAATCGTCAAAGGGATCCGAAATATCTGTTCTCAGATTCCACAGAAATAAGGCTAGCAAAGAGTACACGAAATACAGAAGTAGCTCTGTGAGATGAATTAATAGAACACTAAGCAGTTTCTCAGAAAGCTTCTTTCCAGATTTCATCTGAGGATATTTCCTTTTTCACCATAGCCCTCTATGGGCTTCCAAATCACTTTGCCAATTCCACAAGAACTATCTTAGCGAAAGGCTTCTTGAGGGGAAAGCTGTAACTCTGTGAGATGATTTCACAGAACACAAAGAAGTTTCTCAGAAAGCTTCTTTCTCTTTGTTATCGGAGGATATTTCCTTTGGCCCTATAGTCTTCAAAGGGATCCGAAATATCTGCTCTGAGATTCCACAGAAATGAGGCTAGCAAAGAGATCCACGAAATACAGATGTAACTCAGTGAGTGGAAATCACACATCACAGAGCAGTTTCTCAGAAAGCTTCTTTCCAGATTTCATCTGAGGATATTTCCTTTTTCACCATAGCCCTCTATGGGCATCCAAATATCACTTTGCCAAATCCACAAGAACTGTTTCAGCGAAAGGCTTCTTGAAGGGAAAGCTGTAACTCTGTGAGATGATTTCAGAGAACACATAGAAGTTTCTCAGAAAGCTTCTTTCCCTTTGTTATCGGAGGATATTTCCTTTGACCCTATCGTCTTCAAAGGGATCCGAAATATCTGTTCTCATTTTCCACGGAAATAAGGCTAGCAAAGAGATCCACGAAATACAGATGTAGCTCTGTGAGATGAATTAACAGAACACTAAGCAGTTTCTCAGAAAGCTTCTTTCCAGATTTCATCTGAGGATATTTCCTTTTTCACCATAGCCCTCTATGGGCTTCCAAATATCACTTTGCGAATTCCACAAGAACTGTTTCAGCGAAAGTCTTCTTGAAGGGAAAGCTGTAACTCTGTGAGATGATTTCAGAGAACACAAAGAAGTTTCTCAGAAAGCTTCTTTCCCTTTGTTATCGGAGGATATTTCCTTTGGCCCTATGGTCTTCAAAGGGATCCGAAATATCTGTTTTCAGGTTCCACGGAAATAAGGCTAGCAAAGAGGTCCACGAAATACAGATGTAGCTCTGTGAGATGAATTAACAGAACACTAAGCAGTTTCTCAGAAAGCTTCTTTCCAGATTTCATCTGAGGATATTTCCTTTTTCACCCTAGCCCTCTATGGGCTTCCAAATATCACTTTGTGAATTCCACAAGAACTGTCTTAGCGAAAGACTTCTTGAGGGGAAAGCTGTAACTCTGTGAGATGATTTCACAGAACACAAAGAAGTTTCTCAGAAAGCTTCTTTCTCTTTGTTATCGGAGGATATTTCCTTTGGCCCTCTAGTCTTCAAAGGGATCAGAAATATCTGTTCTCAGATTCCACAGAAATAAGGCTAGCAAAGAGATCCACGAAATACAGATGTAACTTTGTGAGATGCATTAACAGAACACTAAGCAGTTTCTAAGAAAGCTTCTTTCCAGATTTCATCTGAGGATATTTCCTTTTTCACCGTAGCCCTCTATGGGCTTCCAAATATCACTTTGCCAATTCCTCAAGAACTGTCCTAGCAAAAGGCTTCTTGAGGGGAAAGCTGTAACTCTGTGAGATGATTTCACAGAACACAAAGAGGTTTCTCAGAAAGCTTCTTTCTCTTTGTTATCGCAGTATATTTCCTTTAGCCTTATAGACTTCAAAGGGATCCGAAATATCTGTTCTCAGATTCCACAGAAATAAGGCTAGCAAAGAGATCCACGAAATACAGATGTAACTCTGTGAGTGGAAGTCACACATCACTGATCAGTTTCTCAGAAAGCTTCTTTCCAGATTTCATCTGAGGATATTTAATTTTTCGCCATAGCCCTCTATGGGCTTCCAAATATCACTTTGCCAATTCCACAAGAACTGTCTTAGCAAAAGTTTTCTTGAGGGGAAAGCTGTAACTCTGTGAGATGATTTCACAGAACACAAAGAAGTTTCTCAGGAAGCTTCTTTCTCTTTGTTATCGGAGGATATTTCCTTTGGCCATATAATCGTCAAAGGGATCCGAAATATCTGTTCTCAGATTCCACAGAAATAAGGCTAGCAAAGAGTACACGAAATACAGAAGTAGCTCTGTGAGATGAATTAATAGAACACTAAGCAGTTTCTCAGAAAGCTTCTTTCCAGATTTCATCTGAGGATATTTCCTTTTTCACCATAGCCCTCTATGGGCTTCCAAATCACTTTGCCAATTCCACAAGAACTATCTTAGCGAAAGGCTTCTTGAGGGGAAAGCTGTAACACTGTGAGATGATTTCACAGAACACAAAGAATTTCTCAGAAAGCTTCTTTCTCTTTGTTATCGGAGGATATTTCCTTTGGCCCTATAGTCTTCAAAGGGATCCGAAATATCTGCTCTGAGATTCCACAGAAATGAGGCTAGCAAAGAGATCCACGAAATACAGATGTAACTCAGTGAGTGGAAATCACACATCACAGAGCAGTTTCTCAGAAAGCTTCTTTCCAGATTTCATCTGAGGATATTTCCTTTTTCACCATAGCCCTCTATGGGCATCCAAATATCACTTTGCCAAATCCACAAGAACTGTTTCAGCGAAAGGCTTCTTGAAGGGAAAGCTGTAACTCTGTGAGATGATTTCAGAGAACACATAGAAGTTTCTCAGAAAGCTTCTTTCCCTTTGTTATCGGAGGATATTTCCTTTGGCCCTATCGTCTTCAAAGGGATCCGAAATATCTGTTCTCAGTTTCCACGGAAATAAGGCTAGCAAAGAGATCCACGAAATACAGATGTAGCTCTGTGAGATGAATTAACAGAACACTAAGCAGTTTCTCAGAAAGCTTCTTTCCAGATTTCATCTGAGGATATTTCCTTTTTCACCATAGCCCTCTATGGGCTTCCAAATATCACTTTGCGAATTCCACAAGAACTGTTTCAGCGAAAGGCTTCTTGAAGGGAAAGCTGTAACTCTGTGAGATGATTTCAGAGAACACAAAGAAGTTTCTCAGAAAGCTTCTTTCCCTTTGTTATCGGAGGATATTGCCTTTGGCCCTATGGTCTTCAAAGGGATCCGAAATATCTGTTTTCAGGTTCCACGGAAATAAGGCTAGCAAAGAGGTCCACGAAATACAGATGTAGCTCTGTGAGATGAATTAACAGAAGACTAAGCAGTTTCTCAGAAAGCTTCTTTCCAGATTTCATCTGAGGATATTTCCTTTTTCACCCTAGCCCTCTATGGGCTTCCAAATATCACTTTGTGAATTCCACAAGAACTGTCTTAGCGAAAGACTTCTTGAGGGGAAAGCTGTAACTCTGTGAGATGATTTCACAGAACACAAAGAAGTTTCTCAGAAAGCTTCTTTCTCTTTGTTATCGGAGGATATTTCCTTTGGCCCTCTAGTCTTCAAAGGGATCCGATATATCTGTTCTCAGATTCCACAGAAATAAGGCTAGCAAAGAGATCCACGAAATACAGATGTAACTTTGTGAGATGCATTAACAGAACACTAAGCAGTTTCTAAGAAAGCTTCTTTCCAGATTTCATCTGAGGATATTTCCTTTTTCACCGTAGCCCTCTATGGGCTTCCAAATATCACTTTGCCAATTCCACAAGAACTGTCCTAGCAAAAGGCTTCTTGAGGGGAAAGCTGTAACTCTGTGAGATGATTTCACAGAACACAAAGAGGTTTCTCAGAAAGCTTCTTTCTCTTTGTTATCGCAGTATATTTCCTTTAGCCTTATAGACTTCAAAGGGATCCGAAATATCTGTTCTCAGATTCCACAGAAATAAGGCTAGCAAAGAGATCCACGAAATACAGATGTAACTCTGTGAGTGGAAGTCACACATCACTGATCAGTTTCTCAGAAAGCTTCTTTCCAGATTTCATCGGAGGATATTTCCTTTTTCACCATAGCCCTCTATGGGCTTCCAAATATCACTTTGCGAATTCCACAAGAACTGTTTCAGCGAAAGGCTTCTTGAAGGGAAAGCTGTAACTCTGTGATATGATTTCAGAGAACACAAAGAAGTTTCTCAGAAAGCTTCTTTCCCTTTGTTATCGGAGGATATTTTCTTTGGCCCTATAGTCTTCAAAGGGATCCGAAATATCTGTTCTCAGTTTCCACGGAAATAAGGCTAGCAAAGAGATCCACAAAATACAGATGTAGCTCTGTGAAATGAATTAACAGAACACTAAGCAGTTTCTCAGAAAGCTTCTTTCCAGATTTCATCTGAGGATATTTCCTTTTTCACAGTAGCCCTCTACGGGCTTCCAAATATCACTTTGCCAATTCCACAAGAACTGTCTTAGCGAAAGGCTTCTTCAGGGGAAAGCTGTAACTCTGTGAGTTGATTTCACAGAACACAAAGAAGTTTCTCAGAAAGCTTCTTTCTCTTTGTTATCGGAATATAGTTCCTTTGGCCGTATATTCTTCAAAGGGATCCGAAATATCTGTTCTCAGATTCCACAGAAATAAGGCCAGCAAAGAGATCCACGAAATACAGATGTAACTCTTTGAGATGAATTAACAGAACACTAAGCAGTTTCTCAGAAGGCTTCTTTCCAGATTTCATCTGAGGATATTTAATTTTTCGCCATAGCCCTCTATGGGCTTCCAAATATCACTTTGCCAATTCCACAAGAACTGTCTTAGCAAAAGTTTTCTTGAGGGGAAAGCTGTAACTCTGTGAGATGATTTCACAGAACACAAAGAAGTTCCTCAGGAAGCTTCTTTCTCTTTGTTATCGGAGGATATTTCCATTGGCCCTATAGTCTTCAAAGGGATCCAAAATATCTGTTCTCAGATTCTACAGAAATAAGGCTAGCAAAGAGATCCACGAAATACAGAGGTAACTCTGTGAGTGGAAGTCACACATCACACATCAGTTTCTCAGAAAGCTTCTTTCCAGATTTCATCTGAGGATATTTCCTTTTTCACCATAGCCCTCTATGGGCTTCCAAATATCACTTTGCCAATTCCACAAGAACTTTCTTAGCGAAAGGCTTCTTGAGGAGAAAGCTGTAACTCTGTGAGATGGTTTCACAGAACACAAAAAGTTTCTCAGAAAGCTTCTTTCTCTTTGTTATCTTGGGATATTTCCTTTGGCCCTATAGTCTTCAAAGGGATCCGAAATATCTGTTCTCAGTTTCCACGGAAATAAGGCTAGCAAAGAGATCCACGAAATACAGATGTAGCTCTGTGAGATGAATTAACAGAACACTAAGCAGTTTCTCAGAAAGCTTCTTTCCAGATTTCATCTGAGGATATTTCCTTTTTCACCATAGCCTTGTATGGGCTTCCAAATATCACTTTGCGAATTCCACAAGAACTGTCTTAGCGAAAGGCTCCTTGTTCGGAAAGCTGTAACTCTGTGAGATGATTTCACAGAACACAAAGAAGTTTCTCAGAAAGCTTCTTCCTCTTTGTTATCGGAGGATATTTCCTTTGGCCCTGTAGTCTTCAAAGGGATCAGAAATATCTGTTCTCAGATTCCACAGAAATAAGGCTAGCAAAGAGATCCACGAAATACAGATGTAACTTTGTGAGATGCATTAACAGAACACTAAGCAGTTTCTAAGAAAGCTTCTTTCCAGATTTCATCTGAGGATATTTCCTTTTTCACCGTAGCCCTCTATGGGCTTCCAAACATCACTTTGCCAATTCCACAAGAACTGTCCTAGCAAAAGGCTTCTTGAGGGGAAAGCTGTAACTCTGTGAAATGATTTCACAGAACACAAAGAGGTTTCTCAGAAAGCTTCTTTCTCTTTGTTATCGCAGTATATTTCCTTTAGCCTTATAGACTTCAAAGGGATCCGAAATATCTGTTCTCAGATTCCACAGAAATAAGGCTAGCAAAGAGATCCACGAAATACCGATGTAACTCTGTGAGTGGAAGTCACACATCACTGATCAGTTTCTCAGAAAGCTTCTTTCCAGATTTCATCGGAGGATATTTCCTTTTTCACCATAGCCCTCTATGGGCTTCCAAATATCACTTTGCGAATTCCACAAGAACTGTTTCAGCGAAAGGCTTCTTGAAGGGAAAGCTGTAACTCTGTGATATGATTTCAGAGAACACAAAGAAGTTTCTCAGAAAGCTTCTTTCCCTTTGTTATCGGAGGATATTTTCTTTGGCCCTATAGTCTTCAAAGGGATCCGAAATATCTGTTCTCAGTTTCCACGGAAATAAGGCTAGCAAAGAGATCCACGAAATACAGATGTAGCTCTGTGAAATGAATTAACAGAACACTAAGCAGTTTCTCTGAATGCTTCTTTCCAGATTTCATCTGAGGATATTTTCTTTTTCACAGTAGCCCTCTACGGGCTTCCAAATATCACTTTGCCAATTCCACAAGAACTGTCTTAGCGAAAGGCTTCTTCAGGGGAAAGCTGTAACTCTGTGAGATGATTTCACAGAACACAAAGAAGTTTCTCAGAAGGCTTCTTTCTCTTTGTTATCGGAATATAGTTCCTTTGGCCCTATAGTCTTCAAAGGGATCCGAAATATCTGTTCTCAGATTCCACAGAAATAAGGCCAGCAAAGAGATCCACGAAATACAGATGTAACTCTTTGAGATGAATTAACAGAACACTAAGCAGTTTCTCAGAAGGCTTCTTTCCAGATTTCATCTGAGGATATTTAATTTTTCGCCATAGCCCTCTATGGGCTTCCAAATATCACTTTGCCAATTCCACAAGAACTGTCTTAGCAAAAGTTTTCTTGAGGGGAAAGCTGTAACTCTGTGAGATGATTTCACAGAACACAAAGAAGTTCCTCAGGAAGCTTCTTTCTCTTTGTTATCGGAGGATATTTCCTTTGGCCCTATAGTCTTCAAAGGGATCCAAAATATCTGTTCTCAGATTCTACAGAAATAAGGCTAGCAAAGAGATCCACGAAATACAGAGGTAACTCTGTGAGTGGAAGTCACACATCACACGTCAGTTTCTCAGAAAGCTTCTTTCCAGATTTCATCTGAGGATATTTCCTTTTTCACCATAGCCCTCTATGGGCTTCCAAATATCACTTTGCCAATTCCACAAGAACTTTCTTAGCGAAAGGCTTCTTGAGGAGAAAGCTGTAGCTCTGTAAGATGGTTTCACAGAACACAAAAAGTTTCTCAGAAAGCTTCTTTCTCTTTGTTATCTTGGGATATTTCCTTTGGCCCTATAGTCTTCAAAGGGATCCGAAATATCTGTTCTCAGTTTCCACGGAAATAAGGCTAGCAAAGAGATCGACGAAATACAGATGTAGCTCTGTGAGATGAATTAACAGAACACTAAGCAGTTTCTCAGAAAGCTTCTTTCCAGATTTCATCTGAGGATATTTCCTTTTTCACCATAGCCTTGTATGGGCTTCCAAATATCACTTTGCGAATTCCACAAGAACTGTCTTAGCGAAAGGCTTCTTGAGGGGAAAGCCGTAACTCTGTGAGATGATTTCACAGAACACAAAGAAGTTTCTCAGAAAGCTTCTTCCTCTTTGTTATCGGAGGATACTTCCTTTGGCCCTATAGTCTTCAAAGGATTCCTAAATATCTGTTCTCAGATTCCACAGAAATAAGGCTAGCAAAGAGATCAACGAAATACAGATGTAACTCTGTGAGATGAATTAACAGAACACTTAGCAGTTTCTCAGAAAGCTTCTTTCCAGATTTCATCTGAGGATATTTCCTTTTTCACCGTAGACCTCTATGGGCTTCCAAATATCACTTTGCCAATCCCACAAGAACTGTCTTAGCGAAAGGCTTCTTCAGGGGAAAGCTGTAACTCTGTGAGATGATTTCACAGAACACAAAGAAGTTTCTCAGAAAGCTTCTTTCTCTTTGTTATCGGAGGATATTTCCTTTGGCCCTATAGTCTTCAAAGGGATCCGAAATATCTGTTCTCAGATTCCACAGAAATAAGGCCAGCAAAGAGATCCACGAAATACAGATGTAACTCTTTGAGATGAATTAACAGAACACTAAGCAGTTTCTCAGAAGGCTTCTTTCCAGATTTCATCTGAGGATATTTAATTTTTCGCGATAGCCCTCTATGGGCTTCCAAATATCACTTTGCCAATTCCACAAGAACTGTCTTAGCAAAAGTTTTCTTGAGGGGAAAGCTGTAACTCTGTGAGATGATTTCACAAAACACAAAGAAGTTTCTCAGGAATCTTCTTTCTCTTTGTTAATGGGGGATATTTCCTTTGGCCCTATAATCGTCAAAGGGATCCGAAATATCTGTTCTCTGATTCCACAGAAATAAGGCTAGCAAAGAGTACACGAAATACAGAAGTAGCTCTGTGAGATGAATTAATAGAACACTAAGCAGTTTCTCAGAAAGCTTCTTTCCAGATTTCATCTTAGGATATTTCCTTTTTCACCATAGCCCTCTATGGGCTTCCAAATCACTTTGCCAATTCCACAAGAACTATCTTAGCGAAAGGCTTCTTGAGGGGAAAGCTGTAACTCTGTGATATGATTTCACAGAACACAAAGAAGTTTCTCAGACAGCTTCTTTCTCTTTGTTATCGGAGGATATTTCCTTTGGCCCTATAGTCTTCAAAGGGATCCGAAATATCTGCTCTGAGATTCCACAGAAATGAGGCTAGCAAAGAGATCCACGAAATACAGATGTAACTCAGTGAGTGGAAATCACACATCACAGAGCAGTTTCTCAGAAAGCTTCTTTCCAGATTTCATCTGAGGATATTTTCTTTTTCACCATAGCCCTCTATGGGCTTCCAAATATCACTTTGTCAATTCCACAAGAACTGTCTTAGCGAAAGTCTTTTTGAAGGGAAAGCTGTAACTCTGTGAGATGATTTCACAGAACACAAAGAAGTTTCTCAGAAAGCTTCTTTCTCTTTGTTATCGGAGGATATTTCCTTTGGCCCTATCGTCTTCAAAGGGATCCGAAATATCTGTTCTCAGATTCCACAGAAATAAGGCTAGCAAAGAGGTCCACGAAATACAGATGTAACTCTTTGAGATGAATTAACAGAACACTAAGCAGTTTCTCAGAAGGCTTCTTTCCAGATTTCATCTGAGGATATTTAATTTTTCGCCATAGCCCTCTATGGGCTTCCAAATATCACTTTGCCAATTCCACAAGAACTGTCTTAGCAAAAGTTTTCTTGAGGGGAAAGCTGTAACTCTGTGAGATGATTTCACAGAACACAAAGAAGTTTCTCAGAAAGCTTCTTTCTCTTTGTTATCGGAGGATATTTCCTTTGGCCCTATAGTCTTCAAAGGGATCCAAAATATCTCTTCTCAGATTCCACAGAAATAAGGCTTGCAAAGAGATCCACGAAATACAGAGGTAACTCTGTGAGTGGAAGTCACACATCACACATCAGTTTCTCAGAAAGCTTCTTTCCAGATTTCATCTGAGGATATTTCCTTTTTCACCATAGCCCTCTATGGGCTTCCAAATATCACTTTGCCAATTCCACAAGAACTTTCTTAGCGAAAGGCTCCTTGTTCGGAAAGCTGTAACTCTGTGAGATGATTTCACAGAACACAAAGAAGTTTCTCAGAAAGCTTCTTCCTCTTTGTTATCGGAGGATATTTCCTTTGGCCCTATAGTCTTGAAAGGGTTCCTAAATATCTGTTCTCAGATTCCGCAGAAATAAGGCTAGCAAAGAGATCAACGAAATACAGATGTAACTCTGTGAGATGAATTAACAGAACACTTAGCAGTTTCTCAGAAAGCTTCTTTCCAGATTTCATCTGAGGATATTTCCTTTTTCACCGTAGCCCTCTATGGGCTTCCAAATATCACTTTGCCAATCCCACAAGAACTGTCTTAGCGAAAGGCTTCTTCAGGGGAAAGCTGTAACACTGTGAGATGATTTCACAGAACACAAAGAAGTTTCTCAGAAAGCTTCTTTCTCTTTGTTATCGGAGGATATTTCCTTTGGCCCTATAGTCTTCAAAGGGATCCGAAATATCTGTTCTCAGATTCCACAGAAATAAGGCCAGCAAAGAGATCCACGAAATACAGATGTAACTCTTTGAGATGAATTAACAGAACACTAAGCAGTTTCTCAGAAGGCTTCTTTCCAGATTTCATCTGAGGATATATAATTTTTCGCCATAGCCCTCTATGGGCTTCCAAATATCACTTTGCCAATTCCACAAGAACTGTCTTAGCAAAAGTTTTCTTGAGGGGAAAGCTGTAACTCTGTGAGATGATTTCACAGAACACAAAGAAGTTTCTCAGGAAGCTTCTTTCTCTTTGTTATCGGAGGATATTTCCTTTGGCCATATAATCGTCAAAGGGATCCGAAATATCTGTTCTCAGATTCCACAGAAATAAGGCTAGCAAAGAGTACACGAAATACAGAAGTAGCTCTGTGAGATGAATTAATAGAACACTAAGCAGTTTCTCAGAAAGCTTCTTTCCAGATTTCATCTGAGGATATTTCCTTTTTCACCATAGCCCTCTATGGGCTTCCAAATATCTCTTTGCCAATTCCAGAAGAACTATCTTAGCGAAAGGCTTCTTGAGGGGAAAGCTGTAACTCTGTGAGATGATTTCACAGAACACAAAGAAGTTTCTCAGAAAGCTTCTTTCTCTTTGTTATCGGAGGATATTTCCTTTGGCCCTAGAGTCTTCAAAGGGATCCGAAATATCTGCTCTGAGATTCCACAGAAATGAGGCTAGCAAAGAGATCCACGAAATACAGATGTAACTCAGTGAGTGGAAATCACACATCACAGAGCAGTTTCTCAGAAAGCTTCTTTCCAGATTTCATCTGAGGATATTTCCTTTTTCACCATAGCCCTCTATGGGCTTCCAAATATCACTTTGCCAATTCCACAAGAACTGTCTTAGCGAAAGTCTTCTTGAGGGGAAAGCTGTAACTCTGTGAGATGATTTCACAGAACACAAAGAAGTTTCTCAGAAAGCTTCTTTCTCTTTGTTATCGGAGGATATTTCCTTTGTCCCTATAGTCTTCAAAGGGATCCGAAATATCTGTTCTCTGATTCCACAGAAATAAGGCTAGCAAAGAGATCCACGAAATACAGATATAATTCTGTGAGATGAATTAACAGAACACTAAGCAGTTTCTCAGAAAGCTTCTTTCCAGATTTCATCTGAGGATATTTCCTTTTTCACCATAGCCCTCTATGGGCTTCCATATATCACTTTGCCAATTCCACAAGAACTGTTTCAGCGAAAGGCTTCTTGAAGGGAAAGCTGTAACTCTGTGAGATGATTTCAGAGAACACATAGAAGTTTCTCAGAAAGCTTCTTTCCCTTTGTTATCGGAGGATATTTCCTTTGGCCCTATCGTCTTCAAAGGGATCCGAAATATCTGTTCTCTGTTACCACGGAAATAAGGCTAGCAAAGAGATCCACGAAATACAGATGTAACTCTGTGAGATGAATTAACAGAACACTAAGCAGTTTCTCAGAAAGCTTCTTTCCAGATTTCATCTGAGGATATTTCCTTTTTCACCATAGCCCTCTATGGGCTTCCAAATATCACTTTGCGAATTCCACAAGAACTGTTTCAGCGAAAGGCTACTTGAAGGGAAAGCTGTAACTCTGTGAGATGATTTCAGAGAACACAAAGAAGTTTCTCAGAAAGCTTCTTTCCCTTTGTTATCGGAGGATATTTCCTTTGGCCCTATGGTCTTCAAAGGGATCAGAAATATCTGTTTTCAGTTTCCACGGAAATAAGGCTAGCAAAGAGGTCCACGAAATACAGATGTAGCTCTGTGAGATGAATTAACAGAACACTAAGCAGTTTCTCAGAAAGCTTCTTTCCAGATTTCATCTGAGGATATTTCCTTTTTCACCCTAGCCCTCTATGGGCTTCCAAATATCACTTTGTGAATTCCACAAGAACTGTCTTAGCGAAAGACTTCTTGAGGGGAAAGCTGTAACTCTGTGAGATGATTTCACAGAACACAAAGAAGTTTCTCAGAAAGCTTCTTTCTATTTGTTATCGGAGGATATTTCCTTTGGCCCTCTAGTCTTCAAAGGGATCAGAAATATCTGTTCTCAGATTCCACAGAAATAAGGCTAGCAAAGAGATCCACGAAATACAGATGTAACTTTGTGAGATGCATTAACAGAACACTAAGCAGTTTCTAAGAAAGCTTCTTTCCAGATTTCATCTGAGGATATTTCCTTTTTCACCGTAGCCCTCTATGGGCTTCCAAATATCACTTTGCCAATTCCACAAGAACTGTCCTAGCAAAAGGCTTCTTGAGGGGAAAGCTGTAACTCTGTGAGATGATTTCACAGAACACAAAGAGGTTTCTCAGAAAGCTTCTTTCTCTTTGTTATCGCAGTATATTTCCTTTAGCCTTATAGACTTCAAAGGGATCCGAAATATCTGTTCTCAGATTCCACAGAAATAAGGCTAGCAAAGAGATCCACGAAATACAGATGTAACTCTGTGAGTGGAAGTCACACATCACTGATCAGTTTCTCAGAAAGCTTCTTTCCAGATTTCATCGGAGGATATTTCCTTTTTCACCATAGCCCTCTATGGGCTTCCAAATATCACTTTGCGAATTCCACAAGAACTGTTTCAGCGAAAGGCTTCTTGAAGGGAAAGCTGTAACTCTGTGATATGATTTCAGAGAACACAAAGAAGTTTCTCAGAAAGCTTCTTTCCCTTTGTTATCGGAGGATATTTTCTTTGGCCCTATAGTCTTCAAAGGGATCCGAAATATCTGTTCTCAGTTTCCACGGAAATAAGGCTAGCAAAGAGATCCACGAAATACAGATGTAGCTCTGTGAAATGAATTAACAGAACACTAAGCAGTTTCTCAGAAAGCTTCTTTCCAGATTTCATCTGAGGATATTTCCTTTTTCACAGTAGCCCTCTACGGGCTTCCAAATATCACTTTGCCAATTCCACAAGAACTGTCTTAGCGAAAGGCTTCTTCAGGGGAAAGCTGTAACTCTGTGAGATGATTTCACAGAACACAAAGAAGTTTCTCAGAAAGCTTCTTTCTCTTTGTTATCGGAATATAGTTCCTTTGGCCCTATAGTCTTCAAAGGGATCCGAAATATCTGTTCTCAGATTCCACAGAAATAAGGCCAGCAAAGAGATCCACGAAATACAGATGTAACTCTTTGAGATGAATTAACAGAACACTAAGCAGTTTCTCAGAAGGCTTCTTTCCAGATTTCATCTGAGGATATTTAATTTTTCGCCATAGCCCTCTACGGGCTTCCAAATATCACTTTGCCAATTCCACAAGAACTGTCTTAGCAAAAGTTTTCTTGAGGGGAAAGCTGTAACTCTGTGAGATGATTTCACAGAACACAAAGAAGTTCCTCCGGAAGCTTCTTTCTCTTTGTTATCGGAGGATATTTCCTTTGGCCCTATAGTCTTCAAAGGGATCCAAAATATCTGTTCTCAGATTCTACAGAAATAAGGCTAGCAAAGAGATCCACGAAATACAGAGGTAACTCTGTGAGTGGAAGTCACACATCACACATCAGTTTCTCAGAAAGCTTCTTTCCAGATTTCATCTGAGGATATTTCCTTTTTCACCATAGCCCTCTATGGGCTTCCAAATATCACTTTGCCAATTCCACAAGAACTTTCTTAGCGAAAGGCTTCTTGAGGAGAAAGCTGTAACTCTGTGAGATGGTTTCACAGAACACAAAAAGTTTCTCAGAAAGCTTCTTTCTCTTTGTTATCTTGGGATATTTCCTTTGGCCCTATAGTCTTCAAAGGGATCCGAAATATCTGTTCTCAGTTTCCACGGAAATAAGGCTAGCAAAGAGATCCACGAAATACAGATGTAGCTCTGTGAGATGAATTAACAGAACACTAAGCAGTTTCTCAGAAAGCTTCTTTCCAGATTTCATCTGAGGATATTTCCTTTTTCACCATAGCCTTGTATGGGCTTCCAAATATCACTTTGCGAATTCCACAAGAACTGTCTTAGCGAAAGGCTCCTTGTTCGGAAAGCTGTAACTCTGTGAGATGATTTCACAGATCACAAAGAAGTTTCTCAGAAAGCTTCTTCCTCTTTGTTATCGGAGGATATTTCCTTTGGCCCTATAGTCTTCAAAGGATTCCTAAATATCTGTTCTCAGATTCCACAGAAATAAGGCTAGCAAAGAGATCAACGAAATACAGATGTAACTCTGTGAGATGAATTAACAGAACACTTAGCAGTTTCTCAGAAAGCTTCTTTCCAGATTTCATCTGAGGATATTTCCTTTTTCACCGTAGTCCTCTATGGGCTTCCAAATATCACTTTGCCAATCCCACAAGAACTGTCTTAGCGAAAGGCTTCTTCAGGGGAAAGCTGTAACTCTGTGAGATGATTTCACAGAACACAAAGACGTTTCTCAGAAAGCTTCTTTCTCTTTGTTATCGGAGGATATTTCCTTTGGCCCTATAGTCTTCAAAGGGATCCGAAATATCTGTTCTCAGATTCCACAGAAATAAGGCCAGCAAAGAGATCCACGAAATACAGATGTAACTCTTTGAGATGAATTAACAGAACACTAAGCAGTTTCTCAGAAGGCTTCTTTCCAGATTTCATCAGAGGATATTTAATTTTTCGCCATAGCCCTCTATGGGCTTCCAAATATCACTTTGCCAATTCCACAAGAACTGTCTTAGCAAAAGTTTTCTTGAGGGGAAAGCTGTAACTCTGTGAGATGATTTCACAGAACACAAAGAAGTTTCTCAGGAATCTTCTTTCTCTTTGTTAATGGGGGATATTTCCTTTGGCCCTATAATCGTCAAAGGGATCCGAAATATCTGTTCTCTGATTCCACAGAAATAAGGCTAGCAAAGAGTACACGAAATACAGAAGTAGCTCTGTGAGATGAATTAATAGAACACTAAGCAGTTTCTCAGAAAGCTTCTTTCCAGATTTCATCTGAGGATATTTCCTTTTTCACCATAGCCCTCTATGGGCTTCCAAATCACTTTGCCAATTCCACAAGAACTATCTTAGCGAAAGGCTTCTTGAGGGGAAAGCTGTAACTCTGTGATATGATTTCACAGAACACAAAGAAGTTTCTCAGAAAGCTTCTTTCTCTTTGTTATCGGAGGATATTTCCTTTGGCCCTATAGTCTTCAAAGGGATCCGAAATATCTACTCTGAGATTCCACAGAAATGAGGCTAGCAAAGAGATCCACGAAATACAGATGTAACTCAGTGAGTGGAAATCACACATCACAGAGCAGTTTCTCAGAAAGCTTCTTTCCAGATTTCATCTGAGGATATTTTCTTTTTCACCATAGCCCTCTATGGGCTTCCAAATATCACTTTGTCAATTCCACAAGAACTGTCTTAGCAAAGTCTTCTTGAAGGGAAAGCTGTAACTCTGTGAGATGATTTCACAGAACACAAAGAAGTTTCTCAGAAAGCTTCTTTCTCTTTGTTATCGGAGGATATTTCCTTTGGCCCTATCGTCTTCAAAGGGATCCGAAATATCTGTTCTCAGATTCCACAGAAATAAGGCTAGCAAAGAGGTCCACGAAATACAGATGTAACTCTTTGAGATGAATTAACAGAACACTAAGCAGTTTCTCAGAAGGCTTCTTTCCAGATTTCATCTGAGGATATTTAATTTTTCGCCATAGCCCTCTATGGGCTTCCAAATATCACTTTGCCAATTCCACAAGAACTGTCTTAGCAAAAATTTTCTTGAGGGGAAAGCTGTAACTCTGTGAGATGATTTCACAGAACACAAAGAAGTTTCTCAGTAAGCTTCTTTCTCTTTGTTATCGGAGGATATTTCCTTTGGCCCTATAGTCTTCAAAGGGATCCAAAATATCTCTTCTCAGATTCCACAGAAATAAGGCAGGCAAAGAGATCCACGAAATACAGAGGTAACTCTGTGAGTGGAAGTCACACATCACACAACAGTTTCTCAGAAAGCTTCTTTCCAGATTTCATCTGAGGATATTTCCTTTTTCACCATAGCCCTCTATGGGCTTCCAAATATCACTTTGCCAATTCCACAATAACTTTCTTAGCGAAAGGCTCCTTGTTCGGAAAGCTGTAACTCTGTGAGATGATTTCACAGAACACAAAGAAGTTTCTCAGAAAGCTTCTTCCTCTTTCTTATCGGAGGATATTTCCTTTGGCCCTATAGTCTTCAAAGGGTTCCTAAATATCTGTTCTCAGATTCCGCAGAAATAAGGCTAGCAAAGAGATCAACGAAATACAGATGTAACTCTGTGAGATGAATTAACAGAACACTTAGCAGTTTCTCAGAAAGCTTCTTTCCAGATTTCATCTGAGGATATTTCCTTTTTCACCGTAGCCCTCTATGGGCTTCCAAATATCACTTTGCCAATCCCACAACAACTGTCTTAGCGAAAGGCTTCTTCAGGGGAAAGCTGTAACTCTGTGAGATGATTTCACAGAACACAAAGAAGTTTCTCAGAAAGCTTCTTTCTCTTTGTTATCGGAGGATATTTCCTTTGGCCCTATAGTCTTCAAAGGGATCCGAAATATCTGTTCTCAGATTCCACAGAAATAAGGCCAGCAAAGAGATCCACGAAATACAGATGTAACTCTTTGAGATGAATTAACAGAACACTAAGCAGTTTCTCAGAAGGCTTCTTTCCAGATTTCATCTGAGGATATATAATTTTTCGCCATAGCCCTCTATGGGCTTCCAAATATCACTTTGCCAATTCCACAAGAACTGTCTTAGCAAAAGTTTTCTTGAGGGGAAAGCTGTAACTCTCTGAGATGATTTCACAGAACACAAAGAAGTTTCTCAGGAAGCTTCTTTCTCTTTGTTATCGGAGGATATTTCCTTTGGCCATATAATCGTCAAAGGGATCCGAAATATCTGTTCTCAGATTCCACAGAAATAAGGCTAGCAAAGAGTACACGAAATACAGAAGTAGCTCTGTGAGATGAATTAATAGAACACTAAGCAGTTTCTCAGAAAGCTTCTTTCCAGATTTCATCTGAGGATATTTCCTTTTTCACCATAGCCCTCTATGGGCTTCCAAATATCTCTTTGCCAATTCCAGAAGAACTATCTTAGCGAAAGGCTTCTTGAGGGGAAAGCTGTAACTCTGTGAGATGATTTCACAGAACACAAAGAAGTTTCTCAGAAAGCTTCTTTCTCTTTGTTATCGGAGGATATTTCCTTTGGCCCTATATTCTTCAAAGGGATCCGAAATATCTGCTCTGAGATTCCACAGAAATGAGGCTAGCAAAGAGATCCACGAAATACAGATGTAACTCAGTGAGTGGAAATCACACATCACAGAGCAGTTTCTCAGAAAGCTTCTTTCCAGATTTCATCTGAGGATATTTCCTTTTTCACCATAGCCCTCTATGGGCTTCCAAATATCACTTTGCCAATTCCACAAGAACTGTCTTAGCGAAAGTCTTCTTGAGGGGAAAGCTGTAACTCTGTGAGATGATTTCACAGAACACAAAGAAGTTTCTCAGAAAGCTTCTTTCTCTTTGTTATCGGAGGATATTTCCTTTGTCCCTATAGTCTTCAAAGGGATCCGAAATATCTGTTCTCTGATTCCACAGAAATAAGGCTAGCAAAGAGATCCACGAAATACAGATATAATTCTGTGAGATGAATTAACAGAACACTAAGCAGTTTCTCAGAAAGCTTCTTTCCAGATTTCATCTGAGGATATTTCCTTTTTCACCATAGCCCTCTATGGGCGTCCATATATCACTTTGCCAATTCCACAAGAACTGTTTCAGCGAAAGGCTTCTTGAAGGGAAAGCTGTAACTCTGTGAGATGATTTCAGAGAACACATAGAAGTTTCTCAGAAAGCTTCTTTCCCTTTGTTATCGGAGGATATTTCCTTTGGCCCTTTCGTCTTCAAAGGGATCCGAAATATCTGTTCTCAGTTTCCACGGAAATAAGGCTAGCAAAGAGATCCACGAAATACAGATGTAGCTCTGTGAGATGAATTAACAGAACACTAAGCAGTTTCTCAGAAAGCTTCTTTCCAGATTTCATCTGAGGATATTTCCTTTTTCACCATAGCCCTCTATGGGCTTCCAAATATCACTTTGCGAATTCCACAAGAACTGTTTCAGCGAAAGGCTTCTTGAAGGGAAAGCTGTAACTCCGTGAGATGATTTCAGAGAACACAAAGAAGTTTCTCAGAAAGCTTCTTTCCCTTTGTTATCGGAGGATATTTCCTTTGGCCCTATGGTCTTCAAAGGGATCCGAAATATCTGTTTTCAGTTTCCACGGAAATAAGGCTAGCAAAGAGGTCCACGAAATACAGATGTAGCTCTGTGAGATGAATTAACAGAACAGTAAGCAGTTTCTCAGAAAGCTTCTTTCCAGATTTCATCTGAGGATATTTCCTTTTTCACCCTAGCCCTCTATGGGCTTCCAAATATCACTTTGTGAATTCCACAAGAACTGTCTTAGCGAAAGACTTCTTGAGGGGAAAGCTGTAACTCTGTGAGATGATTTCACAGAACACAAAGATGTTTCTCAGAAAGCTTCTTTCTATTTGTTATCGGAGGATATTTCCTTTGGCCCTCTAGTCTTCAAAGGGATCAGAAATATCTGTTCTCAGATTCCACAGAAATAAGGCTAGCAAAGAGATCCACGAAATACAGATGTAACTTTGTGAGATGCATTAACAGAACACTAAGCAGTTTCTAAGAAAGCTTCTATCCAGATTTCATCTGAGGATATTTCCTTTTTCACCGTAGCCCTCTATGGGCTTCCAAATATCACTTTGCCAATTCCACAAGAACTGTCCTAGCAAAAGGCTTCTTGAGGGGAAAGCTGTAACTCTGTGCGATGATTTCACAGAACACAAAGAAGTTTCTCAGAAAGCTTCTTTCTCTTTGTTATCGGAGGATATTTCCTTTGGCCCTCTAGTCTTCAAAGGGATCAGAAATATCTGTTCTCAGATTCCACAGAAATAAGGCTAGCAAAGAGATACACTAAATACAGATGTAACTCTGTGAGTGGAAGTCACACATCACTGATCAGTTTCTCAGAAAGCTTCTTTCCATATTTCATCGGAGGATATTTCCTTTTTCACCATAGCCCTCTATGGGCTTCCAAATATCACTTTGCGAATTCCACAAGAACTGTTTCAGCGAACGGCTTCTTGAAGGGAAAGCTGTAACTCAGTGAGATGATTTCAGAGAACACAAAGAAGTTTCTCAGAAAGCTTCTTTCCCTTTGTTATCGGAGGATATTTTCTTTGGCCCTATAGTCTTCAAAGGGATCCGAAATATCTGTTCTCAGTTTCCACGGAAATAAGGCTAGCAAAGAGATCCACGAAATACAGATGTAGCTCTGTGAAATGAATTAACAGAACACTAAGCAGTTTCTCAGAAAGCTTCTTTCCAGATTTCATCTGAGGATATTTCCTTTTTCACAGTAGCCCTCTACGGGCTTCCAAATATCACTTTGCCAATTCCACAAGAACTGTCTTAGCGAAAGGCTTCTTCAGGGGAAAGCTGTAACTCTGTGAGATGATTTCACAGAACACAAAGAAGTTTCTCAGAAAGCTTCTTTCTCTTTGTTATCGGAGGATAGTTCCTTTGGCCCTATATTCTTCAAAGGGATCCGAAATATCTGTTCTCAGATTCCAGAGAAATAAGGCCAGCAAAGAGATCCACGAAATACAGATGTAACTCTTTGAGATGAATTAACAGAACACTAAGCAGTTTCTCAGAAGGCTTCTTTCCAGATTTCATCTGAGGATATTTAATTTTTCGCCATAGCCCTCTATGGGCTTCCAAATATCACTTTGCCAATTCCACAAGAACTGTCTTAGCAAAAGTTTTCTTGAGGGGAAAGCTGTAACTCTGTGAGATGATTTCACAGAACACAAAGAAGTTCCTCAGGTAGCTTCTTTCTCTTTGTTATCGGAGGATATTTCCTTTGGCCCTATAGTCTTCAAAGGGATCCAAAATATCTGTTCTCAGATTCTACAGAAATAAGGCTAGCAAAGAGATCCACGAAATACAGATGTAACCCTGGGAGTGGAAGTCACACATCACACATCAGTTTCTCAGAAAGCTTCTTTCCAGATTTCATCTCAGGATATTTCCTTTTTCACCATAGCCCTCTATGGGCTTCCAAATATCACTTTGCCAATTCCACAAGAACTTTCTTAGCGAAAGGCTTCTTGAGGAGAAAGCTGTAACTCTGTGAGATGGTTTCACAGAACACAAAAAGTTTCTCAGAAAGCTTCTTTCTCTTTGTTATCTTGGGATATTTCCTTTGGCCCTATAATCTTCAAAGGGATCCGAAATATCTGTTCTCAGTTTCCACGGAAATAAGGCTAGCAAAGAGATCCACGAAATACAGATGTAGCTCTGTGAGATGAATTAACAGAACACTAAGCAGTTTCTCAGAAAGCTTCTTTCCAGATTTCATCTGAGGATATTTCCTTTTTCACCATAGCCTTGTATGGGCTTCCAAATATCACTTTGCGAATTCCACAAGAACTGTCTTAGCGAAAGGCTCCTTGTTCGGAAAGCTGTAACTCTGTGAGATGATTTCACTGAACACAAAGAAGTTTCTCAGAAAGCTTCTTCCTCTTTGTTATCGGAGGATATTTCCTTTGGCCCTATAGTCTTCAAAGGGTTCCTAAATATCTGTTCTCAGATTCCACAGAAATAAGGCTAGCAAAGAGATCAACGAAATACAGATGTAACTCTGTGAGATGAATTAACAGAACACTTAGCAGTTTCTCAGAAAGCTTCTTTCCAGATTTCATCTGAGGATATTTCCTTTTTCACCGTAGACCTCTATGGGCTTCCAAATATCACTTTGCCAATCCCACAAGAACTGTCTTAGCGAAAGGCTTCTTCAGGGGAAAGCTGTAACTCTGTGAGATGATTTCACAGAACACAAAGAAGTTTCTCAGAAAGCTTCTTTCTCTTTGTTATCGGAGGATATTTCCTTTGGCCCTATAGTCTTCAAAGGGATCCGAAATATCTGTTCTCAGATTCCACAGAAATAAGGCCAGCAAAGAGATCCACGAAATACAGATGTAACTCTTTGAGATGAATTAACAGAACACTAAGCAGTTTCTCAGAAGGCTTCTTTCCAGATTTCATCTGAGGATATTTAATTTTTCGCCATAGCCCTCTATGGGCTTCCAAATATCACTTTGCCAATTCCACAAGAACTGTCTTAGCAAAAGTTTTCTTGAGGGGAAAGCTGTAACTCTGTGAGATGATTTCACAGAACACAAAGAAGTTTCTGAGGAATCTTCTTTCTCTTTGTTAATGGGGGATATTTCCTTTGGCCCTATAATCGTCAAAGGGATCCGAAATATCTGTTCTCTGATTCCACAGAAATAAGGCTAGCAAAGAGTACACGAAATACAGAAGTAGCTCTGTGAGATGAATTAATAGAACACTACGCAGTTTCTCAGAAAGCTTCTTTCCAGATTTCATCTGAGGATATTTCCTTTTTCACCATAGCCCTCTATGGGCTTCCAAATCACTTTGCCAATTCCACAAGAACTATCTTAGCGAAAGGCTTCTTGAGGGGAAAGCTGTAACTCTGTGAGATGATTTCACAGAACACAAAGAAGTTTCTCAGAAAGCTTCTTTCTCTTTGTTATCGGAGGATATTTCCTTTGGCCCTATAGTCTTCAAAGGGATCCGAAATATCTGCTCTGAGATTCCACAGAAATGAGGCTAGCAAAGAGATCCACGAAATACAGATGTAACTCAGTGAGTGGAAATCACACATCACAGAGCAGTTTCTCAGAAAGCTTCTTTCCAGATTTCATCTGAGGATATTTTATTTTTCACCATAGCCCTCTATGGGCTTCCAAATATCACTTTGTCAATTCCACAAGAACTGTCTTAGCGAAAGTCTTCTTGAAGGGAAAGCTGTAACTCTGTGAGATGATTTCACAGAACACAAAGATGTTTCTCAGAAAGCTTCTTTCTATTTGTTATCGGAGGATATTTCCTTTGGCCCTCTAGTCTTCAAAGGGATCAGAAATATCTGTTCTCAGATTCCACAGAAATAAGGCTAGCAAAGAGATCCACGAAATACAGATGTAACTTTGTGAGATGCATTAACAGAACACTAAGCAGTTTCTAAGAAAGCTTCTATCCAGATTTCATCTGAGGATATTTCCTTTTTCACCGTAGCCCTCTATGGGCTTCCAAATATCACTTTGCCAATTCCACAAGAACTGTCCTAGCAAAAGGCTTCTTGAGGGGAAAGCTGTAACTCTGTGAGATGATTTCACAGAACACAAAGAAGTTTCTCAGAAAGCTTCTTTCTCTTTGTTATCGCAGTATATTTCCTTTAGCCTTATAGACTTCAAAGGGATCCAAAATATCTCTTCTCAGATTCCACAGAAATGAGGCTAGCAAAGAGATCCACGAAATACAGAGGTAACTCTGTGAGTGGAAGTCACACATCACACATCAGTTTCTCAGAAAGCTTCTTTCCAGATTTCATCTGAGGATATTTCCTTTTTCACCATAGCCCTCTATGGGCTTCCAAATATCACTTTGCGAATTCCACAAGAACTTTCTTAGCGAAAGGCTCCTTGTTCGGAAAGCTGTAACTCTGTGAGATGATTTCACAGAACACAAAGAAGTTTCTCAGAAAGCTTCTTCCTCTTTGTTATCGGAGGATATTTCCTTTGGCCCTATAGTCTTCAAAGGGTTCCTAAATATCTGTTCTCAGATTCCACGGAAATAAGGCTAGCAAAGAGATCAACGAAATACAGATGTAACTCTGTGAGATGAATTAACAGAACACTTAGCAGTTTCTCAGAAAGCTTCTTTCCAGATTTCATCTGAGGATATTTCCTTTTTCACCGTAGCCCTCTATGGGCTTCCAAATATCACTTTGCCAATCCCACAAGAACTGTCTTAGCGAAAGGCTTCTTCAGGGGAAAGCTGTAACTCTGTGAGATGATTTCACAGAACACAAAGAAGTTTCTCAGAAAGCTTCTTTCTCTTTGTTATCGGAGGATATTTCCTTTGGCCCTATAGTCTTCAAAGGGATCCGAAATATCTGTTCTCAGATTCCACAGAAATAAGGCCAGCAAAGAGATCCACGAAATACAGATGTAACTCCTTGAGATGAATTAACAGAACACTAAGCAGTTTCTCAGAAGGCTTCTTTCCAGATTTCATCTGAGGATATTTAATTTTTCGCCATAGCCCTCTATGGGCTTCCAAATATCACTTTGCCAATTCCACAAGAACTGTCTTAGCAAAAGTTTTCTTGAGGGGAAAGCTGTAACTCTGTGAGATGATTTCACAGAACACAAAAAGTTTCTCAGGAAGCTTCTTTCTCTTTGTTATCGGAGGATATTTCCTTTGGCCATATAATCGTCAAAGGGATCCGAAATATCTGTTCTCAGATTCCACAGAAATAAGGCTAGCAAAGAGTACACGAAATACAGAAGTAGCTCTGTGAGATGAATTAATAGAACACTAAGCAGTTTCTCAGAAAGCTTCTTTCCAGATTTCATCTGAGGATATTTCCTTTTTCACCATAGCCCTCTATGGGCTTCCAAATATCTCTTTGCCAATTCCAGAAGAACTATCTTAGCGAAAGGCTTCTTGAGGGGAAAGCTGTAACTCTGTGAGATGATTTCACAGAACACAAAGAAGTTTCTCAGAAAGCTTCTTTCTCTTTGTTATCGGAGGATATTTCCTTTGGCCCTATAGTCTTCAAAGGGATCCGAAATATCTGCTCTGAGATTCCACAGAAATGAGGCTAGCAAAGAGATCCACGAAATACAGATGTAACTCAGTGAGTGGAAATCACGCATCACAGAGCAGTTTCTCAGAACGCTTCTTTCCAGATTTCACCTGAGGATATTTCCTTTTTCACCATAGCCCTCTAAGGGCTTCCAAATATCACTTTGCCAATTCCACAAGAACTGTCTTAGTGAAAGTCTTCTTGAGGGGAAAGCTGTAACTCTGTGAGATGATTTCACAGAACACAAAGAAGTTTCTCAGAAAGCTTCTTTCTCTTTGTTATCGGAGGATATTTCCTTTGTCCCTATAGTCTTCAAAGGGATCCGAAATATCTGTTCTCTGATTCCACAGAAATAAGGCTAGCAAAGAGATCCACGAAATACAGATATAATTCTGTGAGATGAATTAACAGAACACTAAGCAGTTTCTCAGAAAGCTTCTTTCCAGATTTCATCTGAGGATATTTCCTTTTTCACCATAGCCCTCTATGGGCTTCCATATATCACTTTGCCAATTCCACGAGAACTGTCTTAGCGAAAGGCTTCTTGAGCGGAAAGCTGTAACTCTGTGAGATGATTTCACAGAACACAAAGAAGTTTCTCAGCAAGCTTCTTTCTCTTTGTTATCGGAGGATATTTCCTTTGGCCCTCTAGTCTTCAAAGGGATCCGAAATATCTGTTCTCAGATTCCACAGAAATAAGGCTAGCAAAGAGATCCACGAAATACAGAGGTAACTCTGTGAGTGGAAGTCACATATCACACATCAGTTTCTCAGAAAGCTTCTTTCCAGATTTCATCTGAGGAAATTTCCTTTTTCACCATAGCCCTCTACGGGCTTCCAAATATCACTTTGCCAATTCCACAAGAACTTTCTAAGCGAAAGGCTTCTTGAGGAGAAAGCTGTAACTCTGTTAGATGGTTTCACAGAACACAAAGAAGTTTCTCAGAAAGCTTCTTTCTCTTTGTTATCTTGGGATATTTCCTTTGGCCCTATAGTCTTCAAAGGGATCCGAAATATCTGTTCTCAGTTTCCACGGAAATAAGGCTAGCAAAGAGATCCACGAAATACAGATGTAGCTCTGTGAGATGAATTAACAGAACACTAAGCAGTTTCTCAGAAAGCTTCTTTCCAGATTTCATCTGAGGATATTTCCTTTTTCACCATAGCCCTCTATGGGCTTCCAAATATCACTTTGCCAATTCCACAAGAACTGTCTTAGCGAAAGGCTTCTTGAGGGGACAGCTGTAACTCTGTGAGATGATTTCACAGAACAGAAAGAAGTTTCTCAGAAAGCTTCTTCCTCTTTGTTATCGGAGGATATTTCCTTTGGCCCTATAGTCTTCAATGGGTTCCTAAATATCTGTTCTCAGATTCCACAGAAATAAGGCTAGCAAAGAGATCCACGAAATACAGATGTAACTCTGTGAGATGAATTAACAGAACACTTAGCAGTTTCTCAGAAAGCTTCTTTCCAGATTTAATCTGAGGATATTTCCTTTTTCACCATACCCTCTATGGGCTTCCAAATATGACTTTGCCAATTCCACAATAACTGTCTGAGGGAAAGGCTTCTTGAGGGGAAAGCTGTAACTCTGTGAGATGATTTCACAGAACACAAAGAAGTTTCTCAGAAAGCTTCTTTCTCTTTGTTATCGGAGGATATTTCCTTTGGCCCTATAGTCTTCAAAGGGATCCGAAATATCTGTTGTCAGATTCCACAGAAATAAGGCTAGCAAATAGGTCCACGAAATACAGATGTAACTCAGTGAGTGGAAATCACACATCACAGAGCAGTTAATCAGAAAGCTTCTTTCCAGATTTCATCTGAGGATATTTCCTTTTTCACCATAGCCCTCTATGGGCTTCCAAATATCACTTTGCCAATTCCACAAGAACTGTCTTAGCGAAAGTCTTCTGGAGGGGAAAGCTGTAACTCTGTGAGATGATTTCACAGAACACAAAGAAGTTTCTCAGAAAGCTTCTTTCTCTTTGTTATCGGAGTATATTTCCTTTGGCCCTATAGTCTTCAAAGGAATCCGAAATATCTGTTCTCAGATTCCACAGTAATAAGGCTAGCAAAGAGATCTACGAAATACAGATATAATTCTGTGAGATGAATTAACAGAACACTAAGCAGTTTCTCAGAAAGCTTCTTTCCAGATTTCATCTGAGGATATTTCCTTTTTCACCATAGCCCTCTAGGGGCTTCCATATATCACCTTGCCAATTCCACGAGAACTGTCTTAGCGAAAGGCTTCTTGAGCGGAAAGCTGTAACTCTGTGAGATGATTTCACAGAACACAAAGAAGTTTCTCAGCAAGCTTCTTTCTCTTTGTTATCGGAGGATATTTCCTTTGGCGCTATAGTCTTCAAAGGGATCCGAAATATCTGTTCTCAGATTCCACGAAATAAGGCTAGCAAAGAGGTCCACGAAATACAGATGTAACTCTTTGAGATGAATTAACAGAACACTAAGCAGTTTCTCAGAAGGCTTCTTTCCAGATTTCATCTGAGGATATTTAATTTTTCGCCATAGCCCTCTATGGGCTTCCAAATATCACTTTGCCAATTCCACAAGAACTGTCTTAGCAAAAGTTTTCTTGAGGGGAAAGCTGTAACTCTGTGAGATGATTTCACAGAACACAAAGATGTTTCTCAGAAAGCTTCTTTCTCTTTGTTATCGGAGGATATTTCCTTTGGCCCTCTAGTCTTCAAAGGGATCCGAAATATCTGTTCTCAGATTCCACAGAAATAAGGCTAGCAAAGAGATCCACGAAATACAGAGGTAACTCTGTGAGTGGAAGTCACACATCACACGTCAGTTTCTCAGAAAGCTTCTTTCCAGATTTCATCTGAGGAAATTTCCTTTTTCACCATAGCCCTCTATGGGCTTCCAAATATCACTTTGCCAATTCCACAAGAACTTTCTAAGCGAAAGGCTTCTTGAGGAGAAAGCTGTAACTCTGTGAGATGGTTTCACAGAACACAAAGAAGTTTCTCAGAAAGCTTCTTTCTCTTTGTTATCTTGGGATATTTCCTTTGGCCCTATAGTCTTCAAAGGGATCCGAAATATCTGTTCTCAGTTTCCACGGAAATAAGGCTAGCAAAGAGATCCACGAAATACAGATGTAGCTCTGTGAGATGAATTAACAGAACACTAAGCAGTTTCTCAGAAAGCTTCTTTCCAGATTTCATCTGAGGATATTTCCTTTTTCACCATAGCCCTCTATGGGCTTCCAAATATCACTTTGCCAATTCCACAAGAACTGTCTTAGCGAAAGGCTTCTTCAGGGGAAAGCTGTAACTCTGTGAGATGATTTCACAGAACAGAAAGAAGTTTCTCAGAAAGCTTCTTCCTCTTTGTTATCGGAGGATATTTCCTTTGGCCCTATAGTCTTCAAAGGGTTCCTAAATATCTGTTCTCAGATTCCACAGAAATAAGGCTAGCAAAGAGATCCACGAAATACAGATGTAACTCTGTGAGATGAATTAACAGAACACTTAGCAGTTTCTCAGAAAGCTTCTTTCCAGATTTAATCTGAGGATATTTCCTTTTTCACCGTAGCCCTCTATGGGCTTCCAAATATGAC
Organism: Macaca nemestrina; assembly: GCF_043159975.1. NCBI lineage: Eukaryota > Metazoa > Chordata > Mammalia > Primates > Cercopithecidae > Macaca > Macaca nemestrina. The sequence continues at coordinate 34,047,060 of NC_092142.1, read as the reverse complement.
TTTGCCAATTCCACAAGAACTGTCTGAGGGAAAGGCTTCTTGAGGGGAAAGCTGTAACTCTGTGAGATGATTTCACAGAAGACAAAGAAGTTTCTCAGAAAGCTTCTTTCTCTTTGTTATCGGAGGATATTTCCTTTGGCCCTATATTCTTCAAAGGGATCCAAAATATCTGTTGTCAGATTCCACAGAAATAAGACTAGCAAAGAGTACACGAAATACAGAAGTAGCTCTGTGAGATGAATTAAGAGAACACTAAGTAGTTTCTCAGAAAGCTTCTTTCCAGATTTCATCTGAGGATATTTCCTTTTTCACCATAGCCCTCTATGGGCTTCCAAATCACTTTGCCAATTCCACAAGAACTCTCTTAGCGAAAGGCTTCTTGAGGGGAAAGCTGTAACTCTGTGAGATGATTTCACAGAACACAAAGAAGTTTCTCAGAAAGCTTCTTTCTCTTTGTTATCGGAGGATATTTCCTTTGGCCCTATAGTCTTCAAAGGGATCCGAAATATCTGTTCTGAGATTCCACAGAAATAAGGCTAGCAAAGAGGTCCACGAAATACAGATGTAACTCAGTGAGTGGAAATCACACATCACAGAGCAGTTTCTCAGAAAGCTTCTTTCCAGATTTCATCTGAGGATATTTCCTTTTTCACCATAGCCCTCTATGGGCTTCCAAATATCACTTTGCCAATTCCACAAGAACTGTCTTAGCGAAAGGCTTCTTGAGGAGAAAGCTGTAACTCTGTGAGATGGTTTCACAGAACACAAAGAAGTTTCTCAGAAAGCTTCTTTCTCTTTGTTATCGGAGGATATTTCCTTTGGCCCTATAGTCTTCAAAGGGATCAGAAATATCTGTTCTCAGATTCCACAGAAATAAGGCTAGCAAAGAGATCCACGAAATACAGATGTAACTTTGTGAGATGCATTAACAGAACACTAAGCAGTTTCTAAGAAAGCTTCTATCCAGATTTCATCTGAGGATATTTCCTTTTTCACCGTAGCCCTCTATGGGCTTCCAAATATCACTTTGCCAATTCCACAAGAACTGTCCTAGCAAAAGGCTTCTTGAGGGGAAAGCTGTAACTCTGTGAGATGATTTCACAGAACACAAAGAAGTTTCTCAGAAAGCTTCTTTCTCTTTGTTATCGCAGTATATTTCCTTTAGCCTTATAGACTTCAAAGGGATCCAAAATATCTCTTCTCAGATTCCACAGAAATGAGGCTAGCAAAGAGATCCACGAAATACAGAGGTAACTCTGTGAGTGGAAGTCACACATCACACATCAGTTTCTCAGAAAGCTTCTTTCCAGATTTCATCTGAGGATATTTCCTTTTTCACCATAGCCCTCTATGGGCTTCCAAATATCACTTTGCGAATTCCACAAGAACTTTCTTAGCGAAAGGCTCCTTGTTCGGAAAGCTGTAACTCTGTGAGATGATTTCACAGAACACAAAGAAGTTTCTCAGAAAGCTTCTTCCTCTTTGTTATCGGAGGATATTTCCTTTGGCCCTATAGTCTTCAAAGGGTTCCTAAATATCTGTTCTCAGATTCCACGGAAATAAGGCTAGCAAAGAGATCAACGAAATACAGATGTAACTCTGTGAGATGAATTAACAGAACACTTAGCAGTTTCTCAGAAAGCTTCTTTCCAGATTTCATCTGAGGATATTTCCTTTTTCACCGTAGCCCTCTATGGGCTTCCAAATATCACTTTGCCAATCCCACAAGAACTGTCTTAGCGAAAGGCTTCTTCAGGGGAAAGCTGTAACTCTGTGAGATGATTTCACAGAACACAAAGAAGTTTCTCAGAAAGCTTCTTTCTCTTTGTTATCGGAGGATATTTCCTTTGGCCCTATAGTCTTCAAAGGGATCCGAAATATCTGTTCTCAGATTCCACAGAAATAAGGCCAGCAAAGAGATCCACGAAATACAGATGTAACTCTTTGAGATGAATTAACAGAACACTAAGCAGTTTCTCAGAAGGCTTCTTTCCAGATTTCATCTGAGGATATTTAATTTTTCGCCATAGCCCTCTATGGGCTTCCAAATATCACTTTGCCAATTCCACAAGAACTGTCTTAGCAAAAGTTTTCTTGAGGGGAAAGCTGTAACTCTGTGAGATGATTTCACAGAACACAAAAAGTTTCTCAGGAAGCTTCTTTCTCTTTGTTATCGGAGGATATTTCCTTTGGCCATATAATCGTCAAAGGGATCCGAAATATCTGTTCTCAGATTCCACAGTAATAAGGCTAGCAAAGAGTACACGAAATACAGAAGTAGCTCTGTGAGATGAATTAATAGAACACTAAGCAGTTTCTCAGAAAGCTTCTTTCCAGATTTCATCTGAGGATATTTCCTTTTTCACCATAGCCCTCTATGGGCTTCCAAATATCTCTTTGCCAATTCCAGAAGAACTATCTTAGCGAAAGGCTTCTTGAGGGGAAAGCTGTAACTCTGTGAGATGATTTCACAGAACACAAAGAAGTTTCTCAGAAAGCTTCTTTCTCTTTGTTATCGGAGGATATTTCCTTTGGCCCTATAGTCTTCAAAGGGATCCGAAATATCTGCTCTGAGATTCCACAGAAATGAGGCTAGCAAAGAGATCCACGAAATACAGATGTAACTCAGTGAGTGGAAATCACACATCACAGAGCAGTTTCTCAGAACGCTTCTTTCCAGATTTCATCTGAGGATATTTCCTTTTTCACCATAGCCCTCTAAGGGCTTCCAAATATCACTTTGCCAATTCCACAAGAACTGTCTTAGTGAAAGTCTTCTTGAGGGGAAAGCTGTAACTCTGTGAGATGATTTCACAGAACACAAAGAAGTTTCTCAGAAAGCTTCTTTCTCTTTGTTATCGGAGGATATTTCCTTTGGCGCTATAGTCTTCAAAGGGATCCGAAATATCTGTTCTCAGATTCCACGAAATAAGGCTAGCAAAGAGGTCCACGAAATACAGATGTAACTCTTTGAGATGAATTAACAGAACACTAAGCAGTTTCTCAGAAGGCTTCTTTCCAGATTTCATCTGAGGATATTTAATTTTTCGCCATAGCCCTCTATGGGCTTCCAAATATCACTTTGCCAATTCCACAAGAACTGTCTTAGCAAAAGTTTTCTTGAGGGGAAAGCTGTAACTCTGTGAGATGATTTCACAGAACACAAAGAAGTTTCTCAGAAAGCTTCTTTCTCTTTGTTATCGGAGGATATTTCCTTTGGCCCTCTAGTCTTCAAAGGGATCCGAAATATCTGTTCTCAGATTCCACAGAAATAAGGCTAGCAAAGAGATCCACGAAATACAGAGGTAACTCTGTGAGGGGAAGTCACACATCACACGTCAGTTTCTCAGAAAGCTTCTTTCCAGATTTCATCTGAGGAAATTTCCTTTTTCACCATAGCCCTCTATGGGCTTCCAAATATCACTTTGCCAATTCCACAAGAACTTTCTAAGCGAAAGGCTTCTTGAGGAGAAAGCTGTAACTCTGTGAGATGGTTTCACAGAACACAAAGAAGTTTCTCAGAAAGCTTCTTTCTCTTTGTTATCTTGGGATATTTCCTTTGGCCCTATAGTCTTCAAAGGGATCCGAAATATCTGTTCTCAGTTTCCACGGAAATAAGGCTAGCAAAGAGATCCACGAAATACAGATGTAGCTCTGTGAGATGAATTAACAGAACACTAAGCAGTTTCTCAGAAAGCTTCTTTCCAGATTTCATCTGAGGATATTTCCTTTTTCACCATAGCCCTCTATGGGCTTCCAAATATCACTTTGCCAATTCCACAAGAACTGTCTTAGCGAAAGGCTTCTTCAGGGGAAAGCTGTAACTCTGTGAGATGATTTCACAGAACAGAAAGAAGTTTCTCAGAAAGCTTCTTCCTCTTTGTTATCGGAGGATATTTCCTTTGGCCCTATAGTCTTCAAAGGGTTCCTAAATATCTGTTCTCAGATTCCACAGAAATAAGGCTAGCAAAGAGATCCACGAAATACAGATGTAACTCTGTGAGATGAATTAACAGAACACTTAGCAGTTTCTCAGAAAGCTTCTTTCCAGATTTAATCTGAGGATATTTCCTTTTTCACCGTAGCCCTCTATGGGCTTCCAAATATGACTTTGCCAATTCCACAAGAACTGTCTGAGGGAAAGGCTTCTTGAGGGGAAAGCTGTAACTCTGTGAGATGATTTCACAGAAGACAAAGAAGTTTCTCAGAAAGCTTCTTTCTCTTTGTTATCGGAGGATATTTCCTTTGGCCCTATATTCTTCAAAGGGATCCGAAATATCTGTTGTCAGATTCCACAGAAATAAGACTAGCAAAGAGTACACGAAATACAGAAGTAGCTCTGTGAGATGAATTAAGAGAACACTAAGCAGTTTCTCAGAAAGCTTCTTTCCAGATTTCATCTGAGGATATTTCCTTTTTCACCATAGCCCTCTATGGGCTTCCAAATCACTTTGCCAATTCCACAAGAACTCTCTTAGCGAAAGGCTTCTTGAGGGGAAAGCTGTAACTCTGTGAGATGATTTCACAGAACACAAAGAAGTTTCTCAGAAAGCTTCTTTCTCTTTGTTATCGGAGGATATTTCCTTTGGCCCTATAGTCTTCAAAGGGATCCGAAATATCTGTTCTGAGATTCCACAGAAATAAGGCTAGCAAAGAGGTCCACGAAATACAGATGTAACTCAGTGAGTGGAAATCACACATCACAGAGCAGTTTCTCAGAAAGCTTCTTTCCAGATTTCATCTGAGGATATTTCCTTTTTCACCATAGCCCTCTATGGGCTTCCAAATATCACTTTGCCAATTCCACAAGAACTGTCTTAGCGAAAGGCTTCTTGAGGAGAAAGCTGTAACTCTGTGAGATGGTTTCACAGAACACAAAGAAGTTTCTCGGAAAGCTTCTTTCTCTTTGTTATCTTGGGATATTTCCTTTGGCCCTATAGTCTTCAAAGGGATCCGAAATATCTGTTCTCAGTTTCCACGGAAATAAGGCTAGCAAAGAGATCCACGAAATACAGATGTAGCTCTTTGAGATAAATTAACAGAACACTAAGCAGTTTCTCAGAAAGCTTCTTTCCAGATTTCATCTGAGGATATTTCCTTTTTCACCATAGCCCTGTATGGGCTTCCAAATATCACTTTGCGAATTCCACAAGAACTGTCTTAGCGAAAGGCTTCTTGTGGGGAAAGCTGTAACTCTGTGAGATGATTTCACAGAACACAAAGAAGTTTCTCAGAAAGCTTCTTCCTCTTTGTTATCGGAGGATATTTCCTTTGACCCTATAGTCTTCAAAGGGTTCCTAAATATCTGTTCTCAGATTCCACAGAAATAAGGCTAGCAAAGAGATCCACGAAATACAGAGGTAACTCTGTGAGTGGAAGTCACACAACACATCAATTTCTCAGAAAGCTTCTTTCCAGATTTCATCTGAGGATATTTCCTTTCTCACCATAGCCCTCTATGGGCTTCCAAACATCACTTTGCCAATTCCACAAGAACTTTCTTAGCGAAAGGCTTCTTGAGGAGAAAGCTGAAACTCTGTGAGATGGTTTCACAGAACACAAAGAAGTTTCTCAGAAAGCTTCTTTCTCTTTGTTATCGGAGGATATTTCCTTTGGCCCTATAGTCTTCAAAGGGATCCAAAATATCTGTTCTCACATTCTACAGAAATAAGGCTAGCAAAGAGATCCACGAAATACAGAGGTAACTCTGTGAGTGGAAGTCACACATCACACATCAGTTTCTCAGAAAGCTTCTTTCCAGATTTCATCTGAGGAAATTTCCTTTTTCACCATAGCCCTCTATGGGCTTCCAAATATCACTTTGCCAATTCCACAAGAACTTTCTTACCGAAAGGCTTCTTGAGGAGAAATCTGTAACTCTGTGAGATGGTTTCACAGAACACAAAGAAGTTTCTCAGAAAGATTCTTTCTCTTTGTTATCGGAGGATATTTCCTTTGGCCCTATAGTTTTCAAAGGGATCCCAAATATCTGTTCTCAGTTTCCACGGAAATAAGGCTAGCAAAAGATCCACGATATACAGATGTAACTCTTTGAGATGAATTAACAGAACACTAAGCAGTTTCTCAGAAGGCTTCTTTCCAGATTTCATCTGAGGATATTTCCTTTTTCACCATAGCCCTCTATGGGCTTCCAAATCACGTTGCCAATTCCACATGAACTATCTTAGCGAAAGGCCTCTTGAGGGGAAAGCTGTAACTCTGTGAGATGATTTCACAGAACACAAAGAAGTTTCTCAGAAAGCTTCTTTCTCTTTGTTATCGGAGGATATTTCCTTTGGCCCTATAGCCTTCAAAGTGATCCGAATTATCTGTTCTGAGATTCCACAGAAATAAGGCTAGCAAAGAGATCCACGAAATACAGATGTAACTCAGTGAGTGGAAATCACACATCACAGAGCAGTTTCTCAGAAAGCTTCTTTCCAGATTTCATCTGAGGATATTTCCTTTTTCACCATAGCCCTCTAAGGGCTTCCAAATATCACTTTGCCAATTCCACAAGAACTGTCTTAGCGAAAGGCTTCTTCAGGGGAAAGCTGTAACTCTGTGAGATGATTTCACAGAACACAAAGAAGTTTCTCAGAAAGCTTCTTTCTCTTTGTTATCGGAGGATATTTCCCTTGGCCCTATAGTCTTCAAAGGGATCCGAAATATCTGTTCTCTGATTCCACAGAAATAAGGCTAGCAAAGAGATCCACGAAATACAGATATAATTCTGTGAGATGAATTAACAGAACACTAAGCAGTTTCTCAGAAAGCTTCTTTCCAGATTTCATCTGAGGATAATTCCTTTTTCACCATAGCCCTCTATGGTCTTCCATATATCACATTGCCAATTCCACGAGAACTGTCTTAGCGAAAGGCTTCTTGAGGGGAAAGCTGAAACTCTGTGAGATGATTTCACAGAACACAAAGAAGTTTCTCAGAAAGCTTCTTTCTCTTTGTTATCGGAGGATATTTCCTTTGGCCCTATAGTCTTCAAAGGGATCCGAAATATCTGTTCTCAGATTCCACTGAAAAAATGCTAGCAAGGAGATTCACGAAATACATATGTAACTTTGTGAGATGAATTAACAGAACTCTAAGCAGTTTCTCAGAAAGCTTCTTTCCAGATTTCATCTGAGGATATTTCCTTTATCAACCTTAGCCCTCTATGGGCTTCCAAATATCACTTTGCCAATTCCACAAGAACTGTCTTAGCAAAAGGCTTCTTGAGGGGAACGCTGTAAGTCTGTGAGATGATTTCACAGAAAACAAAGAAGTTTCTCAGAAAGCTTCTTTCTCTTTGTTATCGGAGGATATTTCCTTTGGCCCCATAGTCTTAAAAGGGATCCGAAATATCTGTTCTCAGATTCCACAGAAATAAGGCTAGCAAAGAGATACACGAAATACAGATGTAACTCTCTGAGATGAATTAACAGAACGCTTAGCAGTTTCTCAGAAAGCTTCTTTCCAGATTTCATCTGAGGATATTTCCTTTTTCACTGTAGCCCTCTATGGGCTTCAAAATATCACTTTGCCAATTCCACAAGAACTGTCTTAGCGAAAGGCTTCTTGGGGGAAAGCTGTACTCTGTGAGATGATTTCACAGAAGACAAAGAAGTTTCTCAGAAAGCTTCGATCTCTTTGTTATCGGAGGATATTTCCTTTGGCCCTCTAGTCTTCAAAGGGATCCGAAATATCTGTTCTCAGATTCCACAGAAATAAGGCTAGCAAAGAGATCCACGAAATACAGAGGTAACTCTGTGAGTGGAAGTCACACATCACACATCAGTTTCTCAGAAAGCTTCTTTCCAGATTTCATCTGAGGAAATTTCCTTTTTCACCATAGCCCTCTATGGGCTTCCAAATATCACTTTGCCAATTCCACAAGAACTTTCTTAGTAAAAGGCTTCTTGAGGAGAAAGCTGTAACTCTGTGAGATGGTTTCACAGAACACAAAGAAGTTTCTCAGAAAGCTTCTTTCTCTTTGTTATCGTGGGATATTTCCTTTGGCCCTATAGTTTTCAAAGGGATCCCAAATATCTGTTCTCAGTTTCCACGGAAATAAGGCTAGCAAAAGATCCACAACATACAGATGTAGCTCTGTGAGATGAATTAACAGAATACTTAGCAATTTCTCAGAAAGCTTCTTTCCAGATTTCATCTGAGGATATTTCCTTTTTCACCGTAGCCCTCTATGGGCTTCAAAATATCACTTTGCCAATTCCACAAGAACTGTCTTAGCGAAAGACTTCTTGAGGGGAAAGCTGTAACTCTGTGAGGTGATTTCACAGAACCCAAAGAAGTTTCTCAGAAAGCTTCTTTCTCTTTGTTATCGGAGGATATTTCCTTTGGCCCTCTAGTCTTCAAAGGGATCCGAAATATCTGTTCTCAGATTCCACAGAAATAAGGCTAGCAAAGAGGTCCACGAAATACAGATGTAACTCTTTGAGATGATTTAACAGAACACTCAGCAGTTTCTCAGAAGGCTTCTTTCCAGATTTCATCTGAGGATATTTAATTTTTCGCAATAGCCCTCTAAGGGCTTCCAAATATCACTTTGCCAATTCCACAAGAACTGTCTTAGCAAAAGTTTTCTTGAGGGGAAAGCTGTAACTCTGTGAGATGATTTCACAGAACACAAAGAAATTTCTCAGGAAGCTTCTTTCTCTTTGTTATCGGAGGATATTTCCTTTGGCCATATAATCGTCCAAGGGGTCCGAAATATCTGTTCTCAGATTCCACAGAAATAAGGCTAGCAAAGAGTACACGAAATACAGAAGTAGCTCTGTGAGATGAATTAAGAGAACACTAAGCAGTTTCTCAGAAAGCTTCTTTCCAGTTTTCATCTGAGGATATTTCCTTTTTCACCATAGCCCTCTATGGGCTTCCAAATCACTTTGCCAAATCACAAGAACTATCTTAGCGAAAGGCTTCTTGAGGGGAAAGCTGTAACTCTGTGAGATGATTTCACAGAACACAAAGAAGTTTCTCAGAAAGCTTCTTTCTCTTTGTTATCGGAGGATATTTCCTTTGGCCCTATAGTCTTCAAAGCGATCCGAAATATCTGTTCTGAGATTCCACAGAAATAAGGCTAGCAAAGAGATCCACGAAATACAGATGTAACTCAGTGAGTGGAAATCACACATCACAGAGAAGTTTCTCAGAAAGCTTCTTTCCAGATTTCATCTGAGGATATTTCCTTTTTCACCATAGCCCTCTATGGGCTTCCAAATATCACTTTGCCAATTCCACAAGAACTGTCTTCGCGAAAGTCTTCTTGAGGGGAAAGCTGTAACTCTGTGAGATGATTTCACTAACACAAAGAAGTTTCTCAGAAAGCTTCTTTCTCTTTGTTATCGGAGGATATTTCCTTTGGCCCTATAGTTTTCAAAGGGATCCGAAATATCTGTTCTCAGATTCCACAGAAATAAGGCTAGCAAAGAGATCCACGAAATACAGATATAATTCTGTGAGATGAATTAACAGAACACTAAGCAGTTTCTCAGAAAGCTTCTTTCCAGATTTCATCTGAGGATATTTCCATTTTCAACATAGCCCTTTATGGGCTTCCATATATCACTTTGCCAATTCCACGAGAACTGTCTTAGCGAAAGGCTTCTTGAGGGGAAAGCTGAAACTCTGTGAGATGATTTCACAGAACACAAAGAAGTTTCTCAGAAAGCTTCTTTCTCTTTGTTATCGGAGGATATTTCCTTTGGCCCTATAGTCTTCAAAGGGATCCGAAATATCTGTTCTCAGATTCCACAGAAATAAGGCTAGCAAAGAGGTCCACGAAATACAGATGTAACTCTTTGAGATGAATTAACAGAACACTAAGCAGTTTCTCAGAAGGCTTCTTTCCAGATTTCATCTGAGGATATTTAATTTTTCGCCATAGCCCTCTATGGGCTTCCAAATATCAGTTTGCCAATTCCACAAGAACTGTCTTAGCAAAATTTTCTTGAGGGGAAAGCTGTAACTCTGTGAGATGATTTCAAACAACACAAAGAAGTTTCTCAGAAAGCTTCTTTCTCTTTGTTATCGGAGGATATTTCCTTTGGCCCTACAGTCTTCAAAGGGATCCAAAATATCTGTTCTCAGATTCCACAGAAATAAGGCTAGCAAAGAGATCCACGAAATACAGAGGTAACTCTCTGGTGGAATTCACACATCATACATCAGTTTCTCAGAAAGCTTCTTTCCAGGTTTCATCTGAGGATATTTCCTTTTTCACCATAGCCCTCTATGGGCTTCCAAATATCACTTTTCCAATCCACAAGAGCTTTCTTAGCGAAAGGCTTCTTGAGGAGAACGCTGTAACTCTGTGAGATGGTTTCACAGAACACAAAGAAGTTTCTCAGAAAGCTTCTTTCTCTTTGTTATCTTGGGATATTTCCTTTTGCCCTGTAGTCTTCTAAGGGATCCGAAATATCTGTTCTCAGATTCCACAGAAATAAGGCTAGCAAAGAGATCCACGAAATACAGATGTAACTCTGTGAGTGGAAGTCACACATCACAGATCAGTTTCTCAGAAAGCTTCTTTCCAGATTTCATCTGAGGATATTTCCTTTTCACCATAGCCCTCTATGGGCTTCCAAATATCACTTTGCGAATTCCACAAGAACTGTTTCAGCGAAAGGCTTCTTGATGGGAAAGCTGTAACTCTGTGAGATGATTTCAGAGAACACAAAGAAGTTTCTCAGAAAGCTTCTTTCCCTTTGTTATCGGAGGATATTTCCTTTGGCCCTATAGTCTTCAAAGGGATCCGAAATATCTGTTCTCAGATTCCACGGAAATAAGGCTAGCAAAGAGATCCAAGAAATACAGATGTAGCTCTGTGAGATGAATTAACAGAACACTAAGCAGTTTCTCAGAAAGCTTCTTTCCGGATTTCATCTGAGGATATTTCCTTTTTCACCATAGCTTTCTATGGGCTTCCAAATATCACTTTGCGAATTCCACAAGAACTATCTTAGCGAAAGGCTCCTTGAGCAGAAAGCTGTATCTCTGTGAGATGATTTCACAGAACACAAAGAAGTTTCTCAGAAAGCTTCTTCCTCTTTGTTATCGGAGGATATTTCCTTTGGCCCTATAGTCTTCAAAGGGTCCTAAATATCTGTTCTCAGATTCCACAGAAATAAGGCTAGAAAAGAGATCCACGAAATACAGATGTAACTCTGTGAGATGAATTAACAGAATACTTAGCAGTTTCTCAGAAAGCTTCTTTCCAGATTTCATCTGAGGATATTTCCTTTTTCACCGTAGCCCTCTATGGGCTTCCAAATCCCTTTGCCAATTCCACAAGAACTATCTTAGCGAAAGGCTTCTTGAGGGGAAAGCTGTAACTCTGTGAGATGATTTCACAGAACACAAAGAAGTTTCTCAGAAAGCTTCTTTCTCTTTGTTATCGGAGGATATTTCCTTTGGCCCTATAGTCTTCAAAGGGATCCGAAATATCTGTTCTGAGATTCCACAGAAATAAGACTAGCAAAGAGATCCACGAAATACAGATGTAACTCAGTGAGTGGAAATCACACATCACAGAGCAGTTTCTCAGAGAGCTTCTTTCCAGATTTCATCTGAGGATATTTCCTTTTTCACCATAGCCCTCTAAGGGCTTCCAAATATCACTTTGCCAATTCCACAATAACTGTCTTAGCGAAAGTCTTCTTGAGGGGAAAGCTGTAACTCTGTGAGATGATTTCACAGAACACAAAGAAGTTTCTCAGAAAGCTTCTTTCTCTTTGTTATCGGAGGATATTTCCTTTGGCCCTATAGTCTTCAAAGGGATCCGAAATATCTGTTCTCTGATTCCACAGAAATAAGGCTAGCAAAGAGATCCACGAAATACAGATATAATTATGTGAGATGAATTAACAGAACACTAAGCAGTTTCTCAGAATGCTTCTTTCCAGATTTCATCTGAGGATATTTCCTTTTTCACCATAGCCCTCTATGGGCTTCCATATATCACTTTGCCAATTCCACGAGAACTGTCTTAGCGAAAGGCTTCTCGAGGGGAAAGCTGAAACTCTGTGTGATGATTTCACAGAACACAAAGAAGATTCTCAGAAAGCTTCTTTCTCTTTGTTATCGGAGGATATTTCCTTTGGCCCTATAGTCTTCAAAGGGATCCGAAATATCTGTTCTCAGATTCCACAGAAATAAGGCTAGCAAAGAGGTCCACGAAATACAGATGTAACTCTTTGAGATGAATTAACAGAACACTAAGCAGTTTCTCAGAAGGCTTCTTTCCAGATTTCATCTGAGGATATTTAATTTTTCGCCATAGCCCTCTATGGGCTTCCAAATATCACTTTGCCAATTCCACAAGAACTGTCTTAGCAAAAGTTTTCTTCAGGGGAAAGCTGTATCTCTGTGAGATGATTTCACACAACACAAAGAAGTTTCTCAGAAAGCTTCTTTCTCTTTGTTATCGGAGGATATTTCCTTTGGCCCTATAGTCTTCAAAGGGATCCAAAATATCTGTTCTCAGATTCCACAGAAATAAGGCTAGCAAACAGATCCACGAAATACAGATGTAACTCTGTGAGTGGAAGTCACACATCACAGATCAGTTTCTCAGAAAGCTTCTTTCCAGATTTCATCTGAGGATATTTCCTTTTTCTCCATAGACCACTAAGGGCTTCCAAATATCACTTTGCGAATTCCACAACAACTGTTTCAGCGAAAGGCTTTTTGAAGGGAAAGCTGTAACTCTGTGAGACGTTTTCACAGAACACAAAGAAGTTTCTCAGAAACCTTCTTTCTCTTTGTTATCGGAGGATATTTGCTTTGACCCTATAGTCTTCAAAGGGATCCGAAATATCTGTTCTCAGATTCCACAGAAATAAGGCTAGCAAAGAGATCCACGAAATACAGATGTAGCTCGGTGAGATGAATTGACAGAACACTGAGCAGTTTCTCAGAAAGCTTCTTTCCAGATTTCATCTGAGGATATTTCCTTTTTCACCATAGCCCTCTATGGGCTTCCAAATATCACATTGCCAATTCCAGAAGAACTATCTTAGCGAAAAGCTTCTTGAAGGGAAAGCTGTAACTCTGTGAGATGATTTCACAGAACACAAAGAAGTTTCTCAGAAACCTTCTTTCTCTTTGTTATCGGAGGATATTTGCTTTGGCCCTATAGTCTTCAGAGGGATCCGAAATATCTGTTCTCAGATTCCACAGAAATAAGGCTAGCAAAGAGATCCACGAAATACAGATGTAACTCTGTCAGTGGAAGTCACACATCATCGATCAGTTTCTCAGAAAGCTTCTTTCCAGATTTCATCTGAGGATATTTCCTTTTTCACCACAGCCCTCTATGGGCTTCCAAATATCACTTTGCGAATTCCACAAGAACTGTCTTAGCGAAAGGCTTCTTGAGGGGAAAGCTGTAACTCTCTGAGATGATTTCACAGAACAAAAAGAAGTTTCTAAGAAAGCTTCTTTCTCTATGTTATCGGAGGATATTTCCTTTTGCCCTACACTTTTCAAAGGGATCCGCAATATCTGTTCTCAGATTCCACAGAAATAAGGCTAGCAAAGAGATCCACGAAATACAGATGTAACTCTATGAGATGAATTAACAGAACACTAAGCAGTTTCTCAGAAAGCTTCTTTTCATATTTCATCTGAGGATATTTTCTTTTTCACCATAGACATCTATGGGCTTCCAAATATCACTTTGCCAATTCCAAAAGAACTGTCTTAGCGAACGGCTTCTTGAGGGGAAAGCTGTAACTCTGTGAGATGATTTCACAGAACACAAAGAAGTTTCCCAGAAAGCTTCTTTCTCTTTATTATCGTAGGATATTTCCCTTGGCCCTAAAGCCTTCAAAGGGATCCGAAATATCTGTTCTCAGATTCCACAGAAATAAGGCTAGCAAAGAGATCCACGAATTACAGATGTAACTTTGTGAGATTAATTAACAGAACACTAAGAAGTTTCTCAGAAAGCTTCCTTCCAGATTTCATCTGAGTTTATTTCCTTTTTCACCTTAGCCCTCTATGTGCTTCCAAATATCACTTTGCCAATTCCACAAGAACTGTCTTAGCGATAGGCATCTTGAGGGGAAAGCTGTATCTCTGTGAGATGATTTTACAAAACACAAAGAAGTTTCTCAGAAAGCTTCTTTCTTTTTGTTATCGGGGGATATTTCCTTTGGCCCTCTAGTATTCAAAGGGATCCGAAATATCTGTTCTCAGATTCCACAGAAATAAGGCTAGCAAAGAGATCCACGAAATACAGATGTAACTCTGTGAGATGAATTAACAGAACACTAAGCACTTTTTCAGAAAGTTTCTTTCCAGATTACATCTGAGGATATTTCCTTTTTCACCATAGCCCTCTATGGGCTTCCAAATATCACTTTGCTAATTACACAAGAACTGTCTTGGCGAAAGTCTTCTTGAGGGGAAAACTGTAACTCTGTGAGATGATTTCACAGAACACAAAGAAGTTTCTCAGAAAGCTTCTTTCTCTTTGTTATCGGAGGATATTTCCTTTGGCCATATAGTCTTAAAAGGGATCCAAAATATCTGTTCTCAGATTCCACAGAAATAAGGCTAGCAAAGAGATCCACGAAATACAGATGTATCTCTGTGAGATGAATAAACAGAACACTAAGCAGTTTCTCAGAAAGCTTCTTTCCAGATTTCATCTGAGGATATTTCCTTTTTCACCATAGCCCTCTATGGGCTTCCAAATATCACTTTGCCATTTCCACAAGAACTGTCTTAGCGAAAGCCTTCTTGAGGGGAAAGCTGTAACTCTGTGAGATGATTTCACAGAACACAAAGAAGTTTCGCAGAAAGCTTCTTTCTCTTTGTTATCTGAGGATATTTCCTTTGGCCCTACAGACTTCAAAGGGATCCGAAATATCTGTTCTCAGATTCCACAGAAAGAAGGCTAGCAAATAGATCCACGAAATACAGATGTAACTCTGTGAGTGGAAGTCACACATCACAGATCAGTTTCTCAGAAAGCTTCTTTCCAGATTTCATCTGAGGATATTTCCTTTTTCACCATAGCCCTCTATGGGCTTCCAAATATCACTTTGCGAATTCCACAAGAACTGTTTCAGCGAAAGGCTTCTTGAAGGGAAAGCTGTAACTCTTTGAGATGATTTCAGAGAACACAAAGAAGTTTCTCAGAAAGCTTCTTTCCCTTTGTTATCGGAGGATATTTCCTTTGGCCCTATAGTCTTCAAAGGGATCCGAAATATCTGTTCTCAGTTTCCACGGAAATAAGGCTAGCAAAGAGATCCACGAAATACAGATGTAGCTCTGTGAGATGAATTAACAGAACACTAAGCAGTTTCTCAGAAAGCTTCTTTCCAGATTTCATCTGAGGATATTTCCTTTTTCACCATAGCCCTCTATGGGCTTCCAAATATCACTTTGCCAGTTCCACAAGACTGTCTTAGCGAAAGGCTCCTTGAGCGGAAAGCTGTAACTCCGTGAGATGATTTCAGAGAACACAAAGAAGTTTCTCAGAAAGCTTCTTCCTCTTTGTTATCGGAGGATATCTCCTTTGGCCCTATAGTCTTCAAAGGGTTCCTAAATATCTGTTCTCAGATTCCACAGAAATAAGGCTATCAAAGAGATCCACGAAATACAGATGTAACTCTGTGAGATGAATTAACAGAACACTTAGTAGTTTCTCAGAAAGCTTCTTTCCAGATTTCATCTGAGGATATTTCCTTTTTCACCGTAGCCCTCTAAGGGCTTCAAAATATCACTTTGCCAATTCCACAAGAGCTGTCTTAGCGAAAGACTTTTTGAGGGGAAAGCTGTAACTCTGTGAGATGATTTCACAGAACACAAAGAAGTTTCTCAGAAAGCTTCTTTCTCTTTGTTATCGGAGGATATTTCCTTTGGCCCTCTAGTCTTCAAAGGGATCCGAAATATCTGTTCTCAGATTCCACAGAAATAAGGCTAGCAAAGAGATCCACGAAATACAGATGTAACTTTGAGAGATGAATTAACAGAACACTAAGCAGTTTCTCAGAAAGCTTCCTTCCAGATTTCATCTGAGGATATTTCCTTTTTCACCATAGCCCTCTATGGGCTTCCAAATATCACTTTGCCAATTCCACAAGAACTGTCATAGCGAAAGGCTTCTTGAAGGGAAAGCTGTAACTCTGTGAGATGATTTCACAGAACCCAAAGAAGTTTCTCAGAAAGCTTCTTTCTCTTTGTTATCGGAGGATATTTCCTTTGGCCCTATAGTCTTCAAAGGGATCCAAAATATCTGTTCTCAGATTCCACAGAAATAAGGCTAGCAAAGAGATCCACGAAATACAGATGTAACTCTGTGAGTGGAAGTCACACATCACAGAGCAGTTTCTCAGAAAGCTTCTTTCCAGATTTCATCTGAGGATATTTCCTTTATCACCATAGCCCTCTGTGGGCTTCCAAATATCACTTTGCGAATTCCACAAGAACTGTTTCAGCGAAAGGCTTCTTGAAGGGAAAGCTGTAACTCTTTGAGATGATTTCACAGAACACAAAGATGTTTCTGAGAAAGCTTCTTTCTCTTTGTTATCGGAGGATATTTCCTTTGGCCCTATAGTCTTCAAAGGGATCCGAAATATCTGATCTCAGTTTCCACGGAAATAAGGCTAGCAAAGAGATCCACGAAATACAGATGTAGCTCTGTGAGATGAATTAACAGAACACTAAGCAGCTTCTCAGAAAGCTTCTTTCCAGATTTCATCTGAGGATATTTCCTTTTTCACCGTAGCCCTCTATGGGCTTCCAAATATCACTTTGCCAATTCCACAAGAACTGTCTTAGCGAAAGGCTTCTTGAAGGGAAAGCTGTAACTCTGTGAGATGATTTCACAGAACACAAAGAAGTTTCTCAGAATACTTCTTTCTCTTTGTTATCGGAGGATATTTCCTTTGGCCCTATAGTCTTCAAAGGGATCCGAAATATCTGTTCTCAGATTCCACAGAAATAAGGCTAGCAAAGAGATCCACGAAATACAGATGTAGCTCTGTGAAATGAATTAACAGAACACTAAGCAGTTTCTCAGAAAGCTTCTTTTCAGATTTCATCTGAGGATATTTTCTTTTTCACCATAGGCATCTATGGGCTTCCAAATATCACTTTGCCAATTCCACAAGAACTGTCTTAGCGAACGGCTTCTTGAGGGGAAAGCTGTAACTCTGTGAGATGATTTCACAGAACACAAAGAAGTTTCCCAGAAAGCTTCTTTCTCTTTGTTATCGTAGGATATTTCCCTTGGCCCTATAGCCTCCAAAGGGATCCGAAATATCTGTTCTCAGATTCCACAGAAATAAAGCTAGCAAAGAGATCCACGAATTACAGATGTAACTTTGTGAGATTAATTAACAGAACACTAAGCAGTTTCTCAGAAAGCTTCCTTCCAGATTTCATCTGAGTTTATTTCCTTTTTCACCTTAGCCCTCTATGGGCTTCCAAATATCACTTTGCCAATTCCACAAGAACTGTCTTAGAGAAAGGCTTCTTGAAGGGAAAGCTCTAACTCTGTGAGATGATTTCACAGAACACAAAGAAGTTTCTGAGAAAGCATCTTTCTCTTTGTTATCGGAGGATATTTCCTTTGGCCCTACAGTCTTCAAAGGGATCCGAAATATCCGTTCTCAGTTTCCACGGAAAAAAGGCTAGCAAAGAGATCCACGAAATACAGATGTAGCTCTTTGAGATGAATTAACAGAACACTAAGCAGTTTCTCAGAAATCTTCTTTCCAGATTTTATCTGAGGATATTTTCTTTTTCACCATAGCCCTCTATGGGCTTCCAAATATCACTTTGCCAATTCCACAAGAACTATCTTAGCGAAAGGCTTCTTGAGCGGAAAACTGTAACTCTGTGAGATGATTTCACAGAACACAAAGAAGTTTCTCAGAAAGCTTCTTCCTCTTTGTTATCGGAGGATATTTCCTTTGGCTCTATAGTCTTCAAAGGGATCCGAAATATCTGTTCTCAGATTCCACAGAAATAAGGCTAGCAAAGAGATCCACGAAATACAGATGTAACTCTGTGAGATGAATTAACAGAACACTTAGCATTTTCTCAGAAAGCTTCTTTCCAGATTTCATCTGAGGATATTTCCTTTTTCACCGTAGCCCTCTATGGGCTTCCAAATATCACTTTGCCAATTCCACAATAACTGTCTTAGCGAGAGGCTTCTTGAGGGGAAAGCTGTAACTCTGTGAGATGATTTCACAGAAAACCAAGAAGTTTCTCAGAAACCTTCTTTCTCCTTGTTATCGGAGGATACTTCCTTTGGCCCTATAGTCTTCAAAGGGATCCGAAATATCTGTTCTCAGATTCAAAAGAAATAAGGCTAGCAAGGAGATCCACGAAATACAGATGTAACTCTGTTATGAATTAACATATCACTAAGCAGTTTCTCAGAAAGCTTCTTTCCAGATTTCATCTGAGGATATTTCCTTTTTCACCATAGCCCTCTATGGGCTTGCAAATATCTCTTTGCCAATTCCACAAGAACGGTCTTAGCGAAAGGCTTTTTGAGGGGAAAGCTGTAAATCAGTGAGATGATTTCACAGAACACAAAGAAGTTTCTCAGAAAGCTTCTTTCTCTTTGTTATCAAAGGATATTTCCTTTGGACCTATAGTCTTCAGAGGGATCTGAATTATCTGTTCTCAGATTCCACAGAAATAAGGCTAGCAAAGAGATCCACGAAATACAGATGTAACTCTGTGAGTAGAAGTCACACATCATAGATCAGTTTCTCAGAAAGCTTCTTTCCAGATTTCATCTGAGGATATTTCCTTTTTCACCACAGCCCTCTATGGGCTTCCAAATATCACTTTGCGAATTCCACAAGCACTGTCTTAGCGAAAGGCTTCTTCAGGGGAAAGCTGTAACTCTGTGAGATGATTTCACAGAACACAATGAAGTTTCTCAGAAAGCTTCTTTCTCTTTGTTATCGGAGGATATTACCTTTTGCCCTACAGTTTTCAAAGGGATCCGAAATATCTGTTCTCAGATTCCACAGAAATAAGGCTAGCAAAGAGATCCACGAAATACAGATGTAACTCTATGAGATGAATTAACAGAACACTAAGCAGTTTCTCAGAAAGCTTCTTTCCAGATTTCATCTGAGGATATTTCCTTTTTCACCATAGCCCTCTATGGGCTTCCAAATATCACTTTGCCAATTCCACAAGAACTGTCTTAGCGAAAGGCTTCTTGAGGGGAAAGCTGTAACTCTGTGAGATGATTTCACAGAACACAAAGAAGTTTCTCAGAAAGCTTCTTTCTCTTTGTTATCGGAGGATATTTCCTTTGGCCCTATAGTCTTCAAAGGGATCCGAAATATCTGTTCTCAGATTCAACAGAAATAAGGCTAGCAAAGAGATCCACGAAATACAGATGTAGCTCTGTGAAATGAATTAACAGAACACTAAGTAGTTTCTCAGAAAGCTTCTTTCCAGATTTCATCTGAGGATATTACCCTTTTCACCATAGGACTGTATGGGCTTCCAAATATCACTTTGCCAATTCCACAAGAACTATCTTAGCGAAAGGCTTCTTCAGGGGAAAGCTGTAACTCTGTGAGATGATTTCACAGAACACAAAGAAGTTTCTCAGAAAGCTTCTTTCTCTTTGTTATCGGAGGATATTTCCTTTGCCCCTATAGTCTTCAAAGGGATCCGAAATATCTGTTCTCAGATTCCACAGAAATAAGGCTAGCAAAGAGATCCACGAAATACAGATGTAGCTCGGTGAGATGAATTAACAGAACACTAAGCAGTTTCTCAGAAAGCTTCTTTCCAGATTTCATCTGAGGATATTTTCTCTTTCACCATAGACATCTATGGGCTTCCAAATATCACTTTGCCAATTCCAAAAGAACTGTCTTAGCGAAAGGCTTCTTGAGGAGAAAGCTGTAACTCTGTGAGATGATTTCACAGAACACAAAGAAGTTTCACAGAAAGCTTCTTTCTCTTTGTTATCGGAGGATATTTCCTTTGGCCCTATAGTCTTCAAAGGGATCCGAAATATCTGTTCTCAGACTACACAGAAATAAGGCTAGCAAAGAGATCCACGAAATACAGATGTAACTCTGTGAGATGAATTAACAGAACCCTAAGCAGTTAATCAGAAAGCTTCTTTCCAGATTTCATCTGAGGATATTTCCTTTTTCACCATTGCCCTCTATGGGCTTCCAAATATCACTTTGCCAATTCCACAAGAACTGTCTTAGCGAAAGGCTTCTTGAGAGGAAAGCTGTAACTCTGTGCGGTGATTTAACAGAACACAAAGAAGTTTCTCAGAAAGCTTCTTTCTCTTTGTTATCACAGGATATTTCCTTTGGCCCTATAGTCTTCAAAGGGATCCGAAGTATCTGTTCTCAGATTCCACAGAAATAAGGCTAGCAAAGAGTTCCACGACATACTGATGTAGCTCTGTGAGATGAATTAACAGAACACTTAGCAGTATCTCAGAAAGCTTCTTTCCAGATTTCATCTTAGGATTTTTCCTTTTTCACCATAGCCCTCTAAGGGCTTAAAAATATCACTTTTCCAATTCCACAAGAACTATCTTAGCGAAAGGCTTCTTGAGGGGAAAGCTGTAACTCTGTGAGATGATTTCACAGAACACAAAGAAGTTCCTCAGAAAGCATCTTTCTCTTTGTTATCGGAGGTTATTTCCTTCGGCCCTATAGTCTTCAAAGGGATCCGAAATATCTGTTCTCAGATTCCACAGAAATAAGGCTAGCAAAGAGATCCACGAAATACAGATGTAGCTCTGTGAGATGAATTAACAGAACACTAAGCAGTTTCTCAGAAAGCTTCTTTCCAGATTTCATCTGAGGATATTTCCTTTTTCACCATAGCCCTCTATGGGCTTTCAAATATCACTTTGCCAATTCCACAAGAGCTGTCTTAGTGAAAGGTTTTTTGAGGGGAAAGCTGTAGCTCTGTGAGATGATTTCACAGAACACAAAGAAGTTTCTCAGAAAGCTTCTTTCTCTTTGTTATCGGGGGATATTTCCTTTGGCCCTGTAGTCATCAAAGGGATCCGAAATATCTGTTCTCAGATTCCACAGAAATAAGGCTAGCAAAGAGATCCACGAAATACAGATGTAACTCTGTGAGTGGAAGTCACACATCACAGAGCAGTTTCTCAGAAAGCTTCTTTCCAGATTTCATCTGAGGATATTTCCTTTTTCACCATAGCCATCTATGGGCTTCCAAATATCACTTTGCCAATTCCACAAGAACTGTCTTAGCGAAAGGCTTCTTGAGCGGAAAGCTGTACCTCTGTGACATGATTTCACAGAACACAAAGAAGTTTCTCAGAAAGCTTCTTTCTCTTTGTTATCTTAGGATATTTCCTTTGGCCCTATAGTCTTCAAAGGGATCCGAAATATCTGTTTTCAGATTCCACAGAAATAAGGCTAGCAAAGAGATCCACGACATACAGATGTAGCTTTGTGAGATGAATTAAGAGAACCCTTAGCAGTATCTCAAAAAGCTTCTTTCCAGATTTCATCTTAGGATTTTTCCTTTTTCACCATAGCCCTCTAAGCGCTTCAAAATATCACTTTTCCAATTCCACAAGAACTATCTTAGCGAAAGGCTTCTTGAGGGGAAAGCTGTAACTCTTTGAGATGATTTCACAGAACACAAAGAAGTTCCTCAGAAAGCATCTTTCTCTTTGTTATCGGAGGTTATTTCCTTCGGCCCTATAGTCTTCAAAGGGATCCGAAATATCTGTTCTCAGATTCCACAGAAATAAGGCTAGCAAAGAGATCCACGAAATACAGATGTAGCTCTGTGAGATGAATTAACAGAACACTAAGCAGTTTCTCAGAAAGCTTCTTTCCAGATTTCATCTGAGGATATTTCCTTTTTCACCATAGCCCTCTATGGGCTTCCAAATATCACTTTGCCAATTCCACAAGAACTATCTTAGCGAAAGGCTTCTTGAGGTGAAAGCTGTAACTCTGTGAGATGATTTCACAGAACACAAAGAAGTTTCTCAGAAAGCTTCTTTCTCTTTGTGTATCGGTGGTTATTTCCTTTGGCCCTATAGTCTTCAAAGGGATCCGAAATATCTGTTCTGAGATTCCACAGAAATGAGGCTAGCAAAGAGATCCACGAAATACAGATGTAACTCTGTGAGATGAATTTACAGAACACTAAGCAGTTTCTCAGAAAGTTTCTTTCCAGATTATATCTGAGGATATTTCCTTTTTCACCATAGCCATCTATGGGCTTCCAAATAAAACTTTGCCAATTCCACGAGAACTGTCTTAGCGAAAGTCTTCTTGAGGGGAAAGCTGTAACTCTGTGCGGTGATTTCACAGAACACAAAGAAGTTTCTCAGAAAGCTTCTTTCTCTTTGTTATCGGAGGATATGTCCTTTGGCCCTGTAGTCTTCAAAAGGATCCAAAATATCTGTTCTCAGATTCCACAGAAATAAGGCTAGCAAAGAGATACAGGAAATACAGATGTAACTGTGTGAGTGGAAGTGACACATCACAGATCAGTTTCTCAGAAAGTTTCTTTCCAGATTTCATCTAGGATATTTTCTTTTTCACCACAGCACTCTATGGGCTTCCAAATATCACTTTGCGAATTCCACAAGAACTGTCCTAGCGAAAGGCTTCTTGAGGGTAAACCTGTATCTCTGTGCGATGATTTCACAGAACACAAAGTAGTTTTTCAGAAAGCTTCTTTCTCTTTGTTATCGGAGGATATTTCCTTTGGCCCTATAGTCTTCAAAGGGATCCGAAATATCTGTTCTCAGATTTCACAGAAATAAGGCTAGCAAAGAGATCCACGAAATACAGATGTAACTCTGTGAGATGAATTAAGAGAACACTAAGCAGTTTCTCAGAAAGCTTCTTTCCAGATTTCATCTCAGGATATTTGCTTCTTCACCATAGCCCTCTATGTGCTTCCAAATATCACTTGGCCAATTCCACAAGAACTATCTTAGCGAAAGGCTTCTTGAGGGGAAAACTGTAACTCTGTGAGATGATTTCACAGAACACAAAGAAGTTTCTCAGAAAGCTTCTTTCTCTTTGTTATCAGAGGATATTTCCTTTGGCGCTATAGTCTTCAAAGTGATCCGAAATATCTGTTCTGAGATTCAACAGAAATAAGGCTAGCAAAGAGATCCACGAAATACACATGTAACTCTGGGATGGGAAGTCACACATCACAGAACAGTTTCTCAGAAAGCTTCTTTCCAGATTTCATCTGAGGATATTTCCTTTTTCACCATAGCCCTCTATGGGCTTCCAAATATCACTTTGCCAATTCCACAAGAACTGTCTTAGCGAAAGGCTTCTTGAGGGGAAAGCTGTAACTCTGTGCGATGATTTCACAGAACACAAAGAGGTTTCTCAGAAAGCTTCTTTCTCTTTGTTATCGTAGGATATTTCCTTTGGCCCTATAGTCTTCAAAGGGATCCGAAATATCTGTTCTCAGATTCCACAGAAATAAGGCTAGCAAAGAGATCCACGAAATATAGATGTAGCTCTGTGAGATGAATTAAAAGAACACTAAGCAGTTTCTCAGAAAGCTTCTTTCCAGATTTCATCTCAGGATATTTCCTTTTTCACCATAGCCCTCTATGGGCTTCCAAATATCACTTTGCCAATTCCACAAGAACTATCTTAGCGAAAGGCTTCTTGAGGGAAAGCTGTAACTCTGTGAGGTGATTTCATAGAACACAAAGAAGTTTCCCATAAAGCTTCTTCCTTTTTGTTATCGGAGGATATTTCCTTTGGCCCTATTGTCTTCAAAGGGATCCGAAATATCTGTTCTCAGATTCCACAGAAATAAGGCTAGCAAAGTGATCCACGAAATACAGATGTAACTCTGTGAGTGGAAGTCACACATCACAGAGCAGTTTCTGAGAAAGCTTCTTTCCAGATTTCATCTGAGGATATTTCCTTTTTCACCAAAGCCCTCTATGGGCTTCCAAATATCACTTTGCCAATTCCACAAGAACTGTCTTAACGAAAGGCTTCTTGAGGGGAAAGCTGTAACTCTGTGATATGATTTCACAGAACACCAAGAAGTTTCTCAGAAAGCTTCTTTCTCTTTGTTATCGGAGGATATTTCCTTTGGCCCTATAGTCTACAAAGGGATCCGAAATATCTGTTCTCACATTCCACAGAAATGAGACTAGCAAAGAGATCCACGAAATACAGATGTAACTCTGTGAGGTGAATTAACAGAACACTAAGCAGTTTCTCAGAAAACTTCTTTCCGGATTTCATCTAAGGATATTTCCTTTTTCACCATAGCCCTCTATGGGCTTCCAAATATCACTTTGCCAAATCCACAAGAGCTGTCTTAGCGAAAGGCTTCTTGAGGGGAAAGCTGTAACTCTGTGAGATGATTTCAAAGACCACAAAGAAGTTTCACAGAACGCTTCTTTCTCTTTGTTATAGGAGGATATTTCCTTTGGCCCTATAGTCTACAAAGGGATCCGAAATATCTGTTCTCAGATTCCACAGAAATAAGGCTAGCAAAGTGATCCACGAAATACAGATGTAATTCTGTGAGATGAATTAACAGAACACTAAGCAGTTTCTCAGAATGCTTCTTTCCAGATTTCATCTGAGGATATTTTCTTTTTCACCATAGCCCTCTATGGGTTTCCAAATATCACTTTGCCAATTCCACAAGAACTGTCTTAGCGAAAGTTTTCTTCAGGGGAAAGCTGTAACTCTGTGCGATGATTTCACAGAACACAAAGAAGTTTCCCATAAAGCTTCTTCCTTTTTGTTATCGGAGGATATTTCCTTTGGCCCTATTGTCTTCAAAGGGATCCGAAATATCTGTTCTCAGATTCCACAGAAATAAGGCTAGAAAAGGGATCCACGAAATACAGAGGTAACTTTGTGAGATGAATTAATAGAACACTGAGCAGTTTCTCAGAAAGCTTCTTCCAGATTTCATCTGAGGATATTTCCTTTTTCACCATAGCCCTCTATGGGCTTTCAAATATCACTTTGCCAATTCCACAAGAACTGTCTTAGCGAAAGGCTTCTTGAGGTGAAAGCTGTATCTCTGTGCGATGATTTCACAGAACACAAAGAAGTTTTTCAGAAAGCTTCTTTCTCTTTGTTATCGGAGGATATTTCCTTTGGCCCTATAGTCTTCAAAGGGATCCGAAATATCTCTTCTCAGATTCCACAGAAATAAGGCTAGCAAAGAGATCGACGAAACACAGATGTAACTCTGTGAGGTGAATTAACAGAGCACTAAGGAGTTTCTAAGAAAGCTTCTTTCCAGATTTCATCTGAGGATGTTTTCTTTTTCACCATAGCCCTCTAAGCGCTTCAAAATATCACTTTGCCAATTCCACAAGAACTATCTTAGCGAAAGGCTTCTTGAGGGGAAAGCTGTGATTCAGTGAGATGATTTCACAGAACACAAAGAAGTTTCTCAGGAAGCTTATTTCTCTTTGTTATCGGGGATATTCCTTTGGACCTATAGTCTTCAAATGGATCCGAAATATCTGTTCTCAGATTCCACAGAAATAAGGCTAGCAAAGAGATCCAGGAAATACATATGTAAATTTGTGAGATGAATTAACAGAACACTAAGCAGTTTCTCAGAAAGCTTCTTTCCAGATTTCATCTGAGGATATTTCCTTTTTCGCCATAGCCCTCTCTGGGCTTCCAAATATCACTTTGCCAATTCCACAAGAACTGTATTAGCGAAAGGCTTCTTGAAGGGAAAGCTGTAACTCTGTGAGATGATTTCACAGAACACAAAGAAGTTTCTCAGAAAGCTTCTTTCTCTTTGTTATCGTGGGGTATTTCCTTTGGCCCTGTAGTCTTCAAAGGGATCCTAAATATCTGTTCTCAGATTCCACAGAAATAAGGCTAGCAAAGACATCCAGGAAATACACATGTAACTCTGTGAGGTGAATTAACAGAACACTAAGCAGTTTCTCAGAAAGTTTCTTTCCAGATTACATCTGAGGATATTTCCTTTTTCACCATAGCCCTCTTTGGGCTTCCAAATATCACTTTGCCAATTCCACGAGAACTGTCTTAGCGAAAGTCTTCTTGAGGGGAAAGCTGTAACACTGTGCTGTGATTTCACAGAACACAAAGAAGTCTCTCAGAAAGCTTCTTTCTCTTTGTTATCGGAGGATATGTCCTTTGGCCCTTTAGTCTTCAAAAGAATCCAAAATATCTGTTCTCAGATTCCACAGAAATAAGGCTAGCAAAGAGGTTCAGGAAATACAGATGTAACTGTGTGAGTGGAAGTCACACATCACGGATCAGTTTCTCAGAAAGCTTCTTTCCAGATTTCATCTAGGATATTTCCTTTTTCACCATAGCCCTCTATGGGCTTCCAAATATCACTTTGCCAAATCCACAAGAGCTGTCTTAGCGAAAGGCTTCTTGAGGGGAAAGCTGTAACTCTGTGAGATGATTTCAAAGACCACAAAGAAGTTTCACAGAACGCTTCTTTCTCTTTGTTATAGGAGGATATTTCCTTTGGCCCTGTATTCTTCAAAGAGATCCGAAATATCTGTTCTCAGATTCCACAGAAATAAGGCTAGCAAAGTGATCCACGAAATACAGATGTAATTCTGTGAGATGAATTAACAGAACACTAAGCAGTTTCTCAGAATGCTTCTTTCCAGATTTCATCTGAGGATATTTTCTTTTTCACCATAGCCCTCTATGGGTTTCCAAATATCACTTTGCCAATTCCACAAGAACTGTCTTAGCGAAAGGTTTCTTGAGGGGAAAGCTGTAACTCTGTGCGATGATTTCACAGAACACAAAGAAGTTTCCCATAAAGCTTCTTCCTTTTTGTTATCGGAGGATATTTCCTTTGGCCCTATTGTCTTCAAAGGGATCCGAAATATCTGTTCTCAGATTCCACAGAAATAAGGCTAGAAAAGGGATCCACGAAATACAGAGGTAACTTTGTGAGATGAATTAATAGAACACTGAGCAGAATCTCAGAAAGCTTCTTCCAGATTTCATCTGAGGATATTTCCTTTTTCACCATAGCCCTCTATGGGCTTTCAAATATCACTTTGCCAATTCCACAAGAACTGTTTTAGCGAAAGGCTTCTTGAGGGGAAAGCTGTAACTCTGTGAGATGATTTCACAGTACATAAATAAGTTTCTCAGAAAGCTTCTTTCTCTTTGTTATCGGATGATATTTCCTTTGGCCATATAGTCTTCAATGGGATCCGAAATATCTGTTCTCAGATTCCACAGAAATAAGGCTAGCAAAGAGATCCACGAAATACAGATGTAACTTTGTGAGTGGAAGTCACACATCACAGAGCAGTTTCTCAGAGAGCTTCTTTCCAGATTTCATCTGAGGATATTTCCTTTTTCACCATAGCCCTCTATGGGCTTCCAAATATCACTTTGCCAATTCCACAATAACTATCTTAGCGAAAGGCTTCTTGAGGGGAAAGCTGTAACTCTGTGAGATGATTTCAGAGAACACAAACAAGTTTCTCAGAAAGCTTCTTTCTCTTTGTTATCGGGGGATATTTCCTTTGGCCCTATAGTCTTCAAAGGGATCCGAAATATCTGTTCTGAGATTCCAAAGAAATAAGGCTAGCAAAGAGATCCACGAAATACAGATGTAACTCTGTGAGTGGAAGTCACACATCACAGAGTAATTTCTCAGAAAGCTTCTTTCCAGATTTCATCTGAGAATATTTCCATTTTCACTGTAGACCTCTATGGGCTTCCAAATATCACTTTACCAATTCCACAAGAACTGTCATAGCGAAAGGCTTCTTGAGGGGAAAGCTGTAAATCTGTGAGATGATTTCAGAGAACACAAAGACGTTTCTCAGAAAGCTTCTTTCTCTATGTTATCGGAGGATATTTACTTTAGCCCTATAGTCTTCAAAGGGATCCGAAATATCTGTTCTCAGATTCCACAAAAATAAGGCTAGCAAAGAGATCCACGAAATACAGATGTAACTCAGTGAGATGAATTAACAGAACACTAAGCAGTCTCTCAGAAACCTTCTTTCAAGGTTTCATCTGAGCATATTTCCTTTTTCACCATAGCCCTCTATGGGCTTCCAAATATCACTTTGCCAATTCCACAAGAACTGTCTTAGCGAAAGGCTTCTTGAGGGGAAAGCTGTAACTCTGTGAGACGATTTCACAGAACACAAAGAAGATTCTCAGAAAGCTTCTTTCTCTTTGTTATCGGAGGATATTTCCTTTGGCCCTATAGTCTTCAAAGGGATCCGAAATATCTATTCTCAGACTGCACAGAAATAAGGCTAGCAAACAGTTCCACGAAATACAGATGTAACACTGTGAGATGAATTAACAGAACACTGAGCAGTTTCTCAGAAAGCTTCTTTCCAGATTTCATCTCATGATATTTCCTTTTTCACCATAGACCTCTATGGGCTTCCAAATATCACTTTGCCAATTCCACAAGAACTGTCTTAGCGAAAGGCTTCTTGAGGGGAAGGCTGTAACTCTGTGAGATGATTTCACAGACCACAAAGAAGTTTTTCAGAAAGCTTCTTTCTCTTTGTTTTCGGAGGATATTTCCTTTGGCCCTGTAGTCTTCAAAGGGATCCGAAATATCTGTTCTCAGATTCCACAGAAATAAGGCTAGCGAAGTGAAGCACGAAATACAGATGTAACTCTGTGAGATGAATTAACAGAACACTAAGCAGTTTCTCAGAAAGCTTCTTTCCAGATTTCATCTGAGGATATTTCCTTTTTCACAATAGCCCACTATGGGCTTCCAAATATCACTTTGCCAATTCCACAAGAACTGTCTTAGCGTAAGGCTTCTTGAAGGGAAAGCTGTACCTCTGTGAGATGATTTCACAGAACACAAAGAATTTTCTCAGAAAGCTTCTTTCTCTTTGTTATCGGAGGATATCTCCTTTGGCCCTATAGTCTCCAAAGGGATCCGAAATATCTGTTCTCAGATTCCACAGAAATAAGGCTAGCAAAGAGATCCACGAAATACACATATAACTCTGTGAATGGAAGTCACACATCACAGATCAGTTTCTCGGAAAGCTTCTTTCCAGATTTCATGTGAGCATATTTCCTATTTAACCACAGCCCTCTATGGGCTTCCAAATATCACTTTGCCAATTCCAGAAGAACTGTCTTAGCGAAAGGCTTCTTGAGGTGAAAGCTGTATCTCTGTGCGATGATTTCACAGAACACAAAGAAGTTTTTCAGAAATCTTCTTTCTCTTTGTTATCGGAGGATATTTCCTTTGGCCCTATAGTCTTCAAAGGGATCCGAAATATCTCTTCTCAGATTCCACAGAAATAAGGCTAGCAAAGAGATCGACGAAACACAGATGTAACTCTGTGAGGTGAATTAACAGAGCACTAAGGAGTTTCTAAGAAAGCTTCTTTCCAGATTTCATCTGAGGATGTTTTCTTTTTCACCATAGCCCTCTAAGGGCTTCCAAATATCACTTTGCCAATTCCACAAGAACTATCTTAGCGAAAGGCTTCTTGAGGGGAAAGCTGTAATTCTGTGAGATGATTTCACAGAACACAAAGAAGTTTCTCAGGAAGCTTCTTTCTCTTTGTTATCGGGGATATTCCTTTGGACCTATAGTCTTCAAATGGATCCGAAATATCTGTTCTCAGATTCCACAGAAATAAGGCTAGCAAAGAGATCCAGGAAATACATATGTAAATTTGTGAGATGAATTAACAGAACACTAAGCAGTTTCTCAGAAAGCTTCTTTCCAGATTTCATCTGAGGATATTTCCTTTTTCGCCATAGCCCTCTATGGGTTTCCAAATATCACTTTGCCAATTCCACAAGAACTGTATTAGCGAAAGGCTTCTTGAAGGGAAAGCTGTAACTCTGTGAGATGATTTCACAGAACACAAAGAAGTTTCTCAGAAAGCTTCTTTCTCTTTGTTATCGTTGGGTATTTCCTTTGGCCCTGTAGTCTTCAAAGGGATCCTAAATATCTGTTCTCAGATTCCACAGAAATAAGGCTAGCAAAGACATCCAGGAAATACAGATGTAACTCTGTGAGATGAATTAACAGAACACTAAGCAGTTTCTCAGAAAGTTTCTTTCCAGATTACATCTGAGGATATTTCCTTTTTCACCATAGCCCTCTATGGGCTTCCAAATATCACTTTGCCAATTCCACGAGAACTGTCTTAGCGAAAGTCTTCTTGAGGGGAAAGCTGTAACACTGTGCGGTGATTTCACAGAACACAAAGAAGTTTCTCAGAAAGCTTCTTTCTCTTTGTTATCGGAGGATATGTCCTTTGGCCCTGTAGTCTTCAAAAGGATCCAAAATATCTGTTCTCAGATTCCACAGAAATAAGGCTAGCAAAGAGATTCAGGAAATACAGATGTAACTGTGTGAGTGGAAGTCACACATCACAGATCAGTTTCTCAGAAAGCTTCTTTCCAGATTTCATCTAGGATATTTCCTTTTTCACCACAGCACTCTATGGGCTTCCACATATCACTTTGCGAATTCCACAAGAACTGTCTTAGCGAAAGGCTTCTTGAGGGGAAACCTGTATCTCTGTGCGATGATTTCACAGAACACAAAGAAGTTGCTCAGAAAGCTTCTTTCTCTTTGTTATCGGACGATATTTCCTTTGGCCCTATAGTCTTCAAAGGGATCCGAAATATCTGCTCTCAGATTCCACAGAAATAAGGCTAGCAAAGAGATCGACGAAACACAGATGTAACTCTGTGAGATGAATTAACAGAACAATAAGCAGTTTCTCAGAAAGCTTCTTTCCAGATTTCATCTGAGGATATTTCCTTTTTCACCATAGCCCTCTATGGGCTTCCAAATATCACTTTGCCAATTCCACAAGAACTGTTTTAGCGAAAGGCTTTTGGAGGGGAAAGCTGTAACTCTGTGAGATGATTTCACAGAACACAAAGAAGTTTCTCAGAAAGCTTCTTTCTCTTTGTTATCGGAGGATATTTCCTTTGGCCCTATAGTCTTCAAAGGGATCCGAAATATCTGTTCTCAGATTCCACAGAAATAAGGCTAGCAAAGAGATCCACGAAATACAGATGTAGCTCTGTGAGTTGAATTAACAGAACACTAAGCAGTTTCTCAGAAAGCTTCTTTCCAGATTTCATCTGAGGATAATTCCTTTTTCACCATAGCCCTCTATGGGCTTCCAAATATCACTTTGCCAATTCCACAAGAACTATCTTAGTGAAAGGCTTCTTGAGGGGAAAGCTGTAACTCTGTGAGATGATTTCACAGAACACAAAGAAGTTTCTCAGGAAGCTTCTTTCTCTTTGTTATCGGAGGATATTTCCTTTGGCCCTATAGTCTTCAAAGGGATCCAAAATATGTGTTCTCAGTTTCCACAGAAATAAGGCTAGCAAAGAGATCCACGAAATACAGATGTAACTCTGTGAGTGGAAGTCACACATCACAGAGCAGTTTCTCAGAAAGCTTCTTTCCAGATTTCTTCTGAGGATATTTCCTTTTTCAACATAGCCCTCTATTTGCTTCCAAATATCACTTTGCCAATTCCACAAGAACTGTCTTAGCGAAAGGCTTCTTGAGGGGAA
This sequence comes from Macaca nemestrina, assembly GCF_043159975.1. Taxonomy (NCBI): domain Eukaryota; kingdom Metazoa; phylum Chordata; class Mammalia; order Primates; family Cercopithecidae; genus Macaca; species Macaca nemestrina. The sequence continues at coordinate 34,015,495 of NC_092142.1, read as the reverse complement.
AGCTGTAATTCTGAGAGATGATTTCACAGAATACAAAGAAGTTTCTCAGAAAGCATCTTTCTCTTTATTATCTGAGGATATTTCTTATGGCCCTATAGTCTTCAAAGAGATCCGAAATATCTGTTCTCAGATTCCACAGAAATAAGGCTAGCAAAGAGATCCACGACATACAGATGTAGCTCTGTGAGATGAATTAACAGAACCCTTAGCAGTATCTCAGAATGCTTCTTTCCAGATTTCATCTTAGGATTTTTCCTTTTTCACCATAGCCCTCTAAGGGCTTCAAAATATCACTTTTCCTATTCCACAAGAACTGTCGTAGCGAAAGGCTTCTTGAGGGGAAAGCTGTAACTCTGTGAGATGATTTCACAGAACACAAAGAAGTTTCTCAGAAAGCTTCTTTCTCTTTGTTATCGGAGGATATTTCCTTTGGCCCTATAATCTTCAAAGGGATCCGAAATATCTCTTCTCAGATTCCACAGAAATAAGGCTAGCAAAGAGATCCACGAATTACAGATGTAACTTTGTGAGATGAATTAACAGAACACTAGGCAGTTTCTCAGAAAGCTTCTTTCCAGATTTCATCTGAGGATATTTCCTTTTTCACCTTAGCCCTCTATGGGCTTCCAAATACCACTTTGCCAATTCCACAAGAACTGTATTAGCGAAAGGCTTCTTGAGGGGATAGCTGTAACTCTGTGAGATGATTTCACAGAACAAAAAGAATTTCTCAGAAAGCTTCTTTCTCTTTGTTATCGGGGGATATTTCCTTTGGCCCTGTAGTCTTCAAAGGGATCCGAAATATCTGTTCTCAGATTCCACAGAAATAAGGCTAGCAAAGAGATCCACGAAATACAGATGTAACTCTCTGAGATGAATTAACAGAACACTAAGCAGTTTCTCAGAAAGTTTCTTTCCAGATTACATCTGAGGATATTTCCTTTTTCACCATAGCCATCTATGGGCTTCCAAATATCACTTTGCCAATTCCACGAGAACTGTCTTAGCGAAAGTCTTCTTGAGGGGAAAGCTGTAACTCTGTGCGGTGATTTCACAGAACACAAAGAAGTTTCTCAGAAAGCTTCTTTCTCTTTGTTATTGGAGGATATGTCCTTTGGCCCTGTAGTCTTCAAAAGGATCCAAAATATCTGTTCTCAGATTCCACAGAAATAAGGCTAGCAAAGAGATACAGAAAATACAGATGTAACTGTGTGAGTGGAAGTGACACATCACAGATCAGTTTCTCAAAAAGCTTCTTTCCATATTTCATCTAGGATATTTCCTTTTTCACCACAGCACTCTATGGGCTTCCAAATATCACTTTACGAATTCCACAAGAACTGTCTTAGCGAAAGGCTTCTTGAGGGTAAACCTGTATCTCTGTGCGATGATTTCACAGAACACAAAGAAGTTTTTCAGAAAGCTTCTTTCTCTTTGTTATCGGAGGATATTTCCTTTGGCCCTATAGTCTTCAAAGGGATCCGAAATATCTGCTCTCAGATTCCACAGAAATAAGGCTAGCAAAGAGATCGACGAAACACAGATGTAACTCTGTGAGATGAATTAACAGAACAATAAGCAGTTTCTCAGAAAGCTTCTTTCCAGATTTCATCTGAGGATATTTCCTTTTTCACCATAGCCCTCTATGCTCTTCCAAATATCACTTTGCCAATTCCACAAGAACTGTTTTAGCGAAAGGCTTTTGGAGGGGAAAGCTGTAACTCTGTGAGATGATTTCACAGAACACAAAGAAGTTTCTCAGAAAGCTTCTTTCTCTTTGTTATCGGAGGATATTTCCTTTGGCCCTATAGTCTTCAAAGGGATCCGAAATATCTGTTCTCAGATTCCACAGAAATAAGGCTAGCAAAGAGATCCACGAAATACAGATGTAGCTCTGTGAGTTGAATTAACAGAACACTAAGCAGTTTCTCAGAAAGCTTCTTTCCAGATTTCATCTGAGGATAATTCCTTTTTCACCATAGCCCTCTATGGGCTTCCAAATATCACTTTGCCAATTCCACAAGAACTATCTTAGTGAAAGGCTTCTTGAGGGGAAAGCTGTAACTCTGTGAGATGATTTCACAGAACACAAAGAAGTTTCTCAGGAAGCTTCTTTCTCTTTGTTATCGGAGGATATTTCCTTTGGCCCTATAGTCTTCAAAGGGATCCAAAATATCTGTTCTCAGTTTCCACAGAAATAAGGCTAGCAAAGAGATCCACGAAATACAGATGTAACTCTGTGAGTGGAAGTCACACATCACAGAGCAGTTTCTCAGAAAGCTTCTTTCCAGATTTCTTCTGAGGATATTTCCTTTTTCAACATAGCCCTCTATTTGCTTCCAAATATCACTTTGCCAATTCCACAAGAACTGTCTTAGCGAAAGGCTTCTTGAGGGGAAAGCTGTAATTCTGAGAGAGGATTTCACAGAATACAAAGAAGTTTCTCAGAAAGCATCTTTCTCTTTATTATCTGAGGATATTTCTTATGGCCCTATAGTCTTCAAAGAGATCCGAAATATCTGTTCTCAGATTCCACAGAAATAAGGCTAGCAAAGAGATCCACGACATACAGATGTAGCTCTGTGAGATGAATTAACAGAACCCTTAGCAGTATCTCAGAATGCTTCTTTCCAGATTTCATCTTAGGATTTTTCCTTTTTCACCATAGCCCTCTAAGGGCTTCAAAATATCACTTTTCCTATTCCACAAGAACTGTCGTAGCGAAAGGCTTCTTGAGGGGAAAGCTGTAACTCTGTGAGATGATTTCACAGAACACAAAGAAGTTTCTCAGAAAGCTTCTTTCTCTTTGTTATCGGAGGATATTTCCTTTGGCCCTATAATCTTCAAAGGGATCCGAAATATCTCTTCTCAGATTCCACAGAAATAAGGCTAGCAAAGAGATCCACGAATTACAGATGTAACTTTGTGAGATGAATTAACAGAACACTAGGCAGTTTCTCAGAAAGCTTCTTTCCAGATTTCATCTGAGGATATTTCCTTTTTCACCTTAGCCCTCTATGGGCTTCCAAATACCACTTTGCCAATTCCACAAGAACTGTATTAGCGAAAGGCTTCTTGAGGGGATAGCTGTAACTCTGTGAGATGACTTCACAGAACAAAAAGAATTTCTCAGAAAGCTTCTTTCTCTTTGTTATCGGGGGATATTTCCTTTGGCCCTGTAGTCTTCAAAGGGATCCGAAATATCTGTTCTCAGATTCCACAGAAATAAGGCTAGCAAAGAGATCCACGAAATACAGATGTAACTCTCTGAGATGAATTAACAGAACACTAAGCAGTTTCTCAGAAAGTTTCTTTCCAGATTACATCTGAGGATATTTCCTTTTTCACCATAGCCATCTATGGGCTTCCAAATATCACTTTGCCAATTCCACGAGAACAATCTTAGCGAAAGTCTTCTTGAGGGGAAAGCTGTAACTCTGTGCGGTGATTTCACAGAACACAAAGAAGTTTCTCAGAAAGCTTCTTTCTCTTTGTTATTGGAGGATATGTCCTTTGGCCCTGTAGTCTTCAAAAGGATCCAAAATATCTGTTCTCAGATTCCACAGAAATAAGGCTAGCAAAGAGATACAGAAAATACAGATGTAACTGTGTGAGTGGAAGTGACACATCACAGATCAGTTTCTCAAAAAGCTTCTTTCCATATTTCATCTAGGATATTTCCTTTTTCACCACAGCACTCTATGGGCTTCCAAATATCACTTTACGAATTCCACAAGAACTGTCTTAGCGAAAGGCTTCTTGAGGGTAAACCTGTATCTCTGTGCGATGATTTCACAGAACACAAAGAAGTTTTTCAGAAAGCTTCTTTCTCTTTGTTATCGGAGGATATTTCCCTTGGCCCTATAGTCTTCAAAGGGATCCGAAATATCTGTTCTCAGATTCCACAGAAATAAGGCTAGCAAAGAGATCGACGAAACACAGATGTAACTCTGTGAGATGAATTAACAGAATAATAAGCAGTTTCTCGGAAAGCTTCTTTCCAGATTTCATCTGAGGATATTTCCTTTTTCACCATAGCCCTCTATGGGCTTCCAAATATCACTTTGCCAATTCCACAAGAACTGTCTTAGCGAAAGGCTTCTTAAGGGGAAAGCTGTAACTCTGTGAGATGATTTCACAGAACACAAAGATGTTTCTCGAAAGCTTCTTTCTTTTTGTTTTCGGAGGATATTTCTTTGGCCCTATAGTCTTCAAAGGGATCCGAAATATCTGTTCTCAGATTCCACAGAAATAAGGCTAGCAAAGAGATCCACGAAATACAGATGTAACTCTGTGAGATGAATTAACAGAACACTAAGCAGTTTCTCAGAAAGCTTCTTTCCAGATTTCATCGGAGGATATTTGCTTTTTCACCATAGCCCTCTATGGGCTTCCAAATATCACTTTGCCAATTCCACAAGAACTGTTTTAGCGAAAGGCTTCTGGAGGGGAAAGCTGTAACTCTGTGAGATGATTTCAGAGAACACAAAGAAGTTTCTCAGAAAGCTTCTTTCTCTTTGTAATCGGAGGATATTTCCTTTGGCCCTATACTCTTCAAAGGGATCCGAAATATCTGTTCTCAGATTCCACAGAAATAAGGCTAGCAAAGAGATGCACGACATACAAATGCAGCTCTGTGAGATGAATTCACAGAACACTACAGAGTATCTCAGAAAGCTTCCTTCCAGATTTCATCTGAGGATATTTCCTTTTTCACCGTAGCCCTCTATGGGCTTCCAAATATCACTTTGCCAATTCCACAAGAACTATCTTAGCGAAAGGCTTCTTGAGGGGAAAGCTGTAACTCTGTGAGATGATTTCACAGAACACAAAGAAGTTTCTCAGAAAGCTTCTTTCTCTTTGTTATCGGAGGATATTTCCTTTGGCCCTATACTCTTCAAAGGGATCCAAAATATCTGTTCTCAGATTCCACAGAAATAAGGCAAGCAAAGAGATCCACGAAATACAGATGTAACTCTGGGATGGGAAGTCACACATCACAGAGCAGTTTCTCAGAAAGCTTCTTTCCAGATTTCATCTGAGGATATTTCCTTTTTCACCAAAGCCCTCTATGGGCTTCCAAATATCACTTTGCCAATTCCACAAGAACTGTCTTAGCGAAAGGCTTCTTGACGGGAAAGCTGTAACTCTGTGATATGACTTCACAGAACACAAAGAGGTTTCTCAGAAAGCTTCTTTCTCTTTGTTATCGGAGGATATTTCCTTTGGCCCTATAGTCTACAAAGGGATCCGAAATATCTGTTCTCACATTCCACGGAAATAAGACTAGCAAAGAGATCCACGAAATACAGATGTAACTCTGTGAGATGAATTAACAGAACACTAAGCAGTTTCTCAGAAAACTTCTTTCCAGATTTCATCTAAGGATATTTCCTTTTTCACCATAGCCCTCTATGGGCTTCCAAATATCACTTTGCCAAATCCACAAGAGCTGTCTTAGCGAAAGGCTTCTTGAGGGGAAAGCTGTAACTCTGTGAGATGATTTCAAAGACCACAAAGAAGTTTCACAGAACGCTTCTTTCTCTGTGTTATAGGAGGATATTTCCTTTGGCCCTGTATTCTTCAAAGGGATCAGATATATCTGTTCTCAGATTCCACAGAAATAAGGCTAGCAAAGTGATCCACGAAATACAGATGTAATTCTGTGAGATGAATTAACAGAACACTAAGCAGTTTCTCAGAATGCTTCTTTCCAGATTTCATCTGAGGATATTTTCTTTTTCACCATAGCCCTCTATGGGTTTCCAAATATCACTTTGCCAATTCCACAAGAACTGTCTTAGCGAAAGTTTTGTTGAGGGAAAAGCTGTAACTCTGTGCAGTGATTTCACAGAACACAAAGAAATTTCTCAGAAAGCTTCTTTCTCTTTGTTATCGGAGGATATTTCCTTTGGCCCTATAGTCTTCAAAAGGATCCAAAATATCTGTTCTCAGATTCCACAGAAATAAGGCTAGCAAAGAGATTCACGAAATACAGATGTAACTCTGTGAGTCTAAGTCACACATCACAAATGAGTTTCTCAGAAAGCTTCTTTCTCTTTGTTATCGGAGGATATTTCTTTGGACCTATAGTCTTCAAAGGGATCCGAAATATCGGTTCTCAGATTCCACAGAAATAAGGCTAGCAAAGAGATTAACGAAATACAGATGTAACTCTGTGAGATGAATTAACAGAACACTAAGCAGTTTCTCAGAAAGCTTCTTTCCGGATTTCATCTGAGGATATTTCCTTTTTCACCATAGCCCTCTATCGGCTTCCAAATATCACTTTGCCAATTTCCGAAGAACTGTCTTAGCGAAAGCCTTCTTGAGGGGAAAGCTGTAACTCTGTGAGATGATTTCACAGACCACAAAGAAGTTTCTCAGAAGGCTTCTTTCTCTTTCTTATAGGAGGATATTTCCTTTGGCCCTGTAGTCTTCCAAGGGATCCGAAATATCTATTTCGGATTCTACAGAAATAAGGCTAGCAAAGTGATCCACGAAATACAGATGTAACTCTGTGAGATGAATTAACAGAACACTAAGCAGTTTCTCAGAAAGCTTCTTTGCAGATTTCATCTGAGGATATTTCCTTTTTCACCATAGCCCTCTATGGGCTTCCAAATATCAATTTGCCAATTCCACAAGAACTGTCTTAGCGAAAGTTTTCTTGAGGGGAAAGCTGTTACTCTGTGCGATGATTTCACAGAACACAAAGAAGTTTCTCAGAAAGCTTCTTTCTCTTTGTTATCGTAGGATATTTCCTTTGGCCCTATAGTCTTCAAAGGGATCCGAAATGTCTGTTCTCAGATTCCACAGAAATAACGCTAGCAAAGAGATCCACGAAATACATATGTAACTTTGTTAGATGAATTCACAGAACACTAAGCAGTTTCTCAGAAAGCTTCTTTCCAGATTTCATCTGAGGATATTTCCTTTTTCACCATAGCCCTCTATCGGCTTCCAAATATCACTTTGCCAATTCCACAAGAACTATCTTAGCGAAAGGCTTCTTGAGGGGAAAGCTGTACCTCTGTGAGATGATTTCACAGAACACAAAGAAGTTTCTCAGAAAGCTTCTTTCTCTTTGTTATCGGAGGATATTTCCTTTGGCCCTATAGTCTTCAAAGGGATCCGAAATACCTGTTCTCAGATTCCACAGAAATAAGGCTAGCAAAGACATCCACGAAACACAGATGTAACTCTGTGAGATGAATTTACGGAACACTAAGCAGTTTCATAGAAAGTTTCTTTCCGGATTACATCTGAGGATATTTCCTTTTTCACCATAGCCCTCTATGGGATTCCAAATATCACTTTGCCAATTCCACAAGAACTGTCTTAGCGAAAGTCTTCTAGAGGGGAAAGCTGTAACTCTGTGCGGTGATTTCACAGAACACAAAGAAGTTTCTCAGAAAGCTTCTTTCTCTTTGTTATCGGAGGATATTTCCTTTGGCCCTATAGTCTTCAAAAGGATCCAAAATATCTGTTCTCAGATTGCACAGAAATAAGGCTAAAAAAGAGATCCACGAAATACAGATGTAACTCTGTGAGAGGAAGTCACACATCACAGATCAGTTTCTCAGAAAGCTTCTTTCCAGATTTCATCTGAGGATATTTCCTTTTTCACCACAGCCCTCTATGGGCTTCCAAATATCACTTTGCGAATTCCACAAGAACTGTCTTAGCGAAAGGCTTCTTGAGGGGAAAGCTGTAACTCTGTGAGATGATTTCACAGAACACAAAGAAGTTTCTCAGAAAGATTCGTTCTCTTTGTTATGAGAGGGTATTTCCTTTTGCTCTATAGTTTTCAAAGGGATCCGAAATATCTGTTCTCAGTCTCCACAGATATAAGGCTAGCAAAGAGATCCACGAAATACAGATGTAACTCTGTGAGATGAATTAACAGAACACTAAGCAGTTTCTCAGAAAGCTTCTTTCCAGATTTCATCTGAGGATATTTCCTTTTTCACCATAGCCCTCGATCGGCTTCCAAATATCACTTTGCCAATTCCACAAGAACTGTCTTAGCGAAAGGCTTCTGGAGGGGAAAGCTGTAACTGTGTGAGATGATTTCACAGAAAAAAAAAGCGTGTCTCAGAAAGCTTCTTTCTCGTTGTTATCGGAGGATATTTCCTTTGGCCCTATAGTCTTCAAAGGGATCCGAAATATCTGTTCTGAGATTCCACAGAAATAAGGCTAGCAAAGAGATCCACGAAATACAGATGTAACTCTGTGAGTGGAAGTCACACATCACAGAGCAGTTTCTGAGAAAGCTTCTTTCCAGATTTCATCTGAGTATATTTCCTTTTTCAACATAGCCCTCTATGGGCATCCAAATATCACTTTGCCAATTCCACAGAACTGTCTTAGCGAAAGGCTTCTTGAGGGGAAAGCTGTAACTCTGTGAGATGATTTCACAGAACACGAAGAAGTTTCTCAGAAATCTTCTTTCTCTTTGTTATCGGAGGTTATTTCCTTTGGCCCTATAGTCTTCAAACGGATCCAAAATATCTGTTCTCAGATTCCACAGAAATAAGGCTAGCAAAGAGATTCACGAAATACAGATGTAACTCTGTGAGTCTAAGTCACACATCACAAATGAGTTTCTCAGAAAGCTTCTTTCCAGATTTCATCTGAGGATATTTCCTTTTTCACCATAGCCCTCTAAGGGCATCCAAATATCACTTTGCCAATTCCACAAGAACTGTCTTAGCGAAAGGCTTCTTGAGGGGAAAGCTGTAACTCTGTGATGATTTCACAGAACACAAAGAGGTTTCTCAGAAAGCTTCTTTCTCTTTGTTATCGGAGGATATTTCCTTTGGCCCTATAGTCTTCAAAGGGATCCGAAATATCTGTTCTCACATTCCACAGAAATAAGACTAGCAAAGAGATCCACGAAATACAGATGTAACTCTGTGAGATGAATTAACAGAACACTAAGCAGTTTCTCAGAAAACTTCTTTCCAGATTTCATCTGAGGATATTTCCTTTTTCACCATAGCCCTCTATGGGCTTCCAAATATCACTTTGCCAAATCCACAAGAGCTGTCTTAGCGAAAGGCTTCTTGAGGGGAAAGCTGTAACTCTGTGAGATGATTTCAAAGACCACAAAGAAGTTTCACAGAAGGCTTCTTTCTCTTTGTTATAGGAGGATATTTCCTTTGGACCTGTATTCTTCAAAGGGATCCGAAATATCTGTTCTCAGATTCCACAGAAATAAGGCTAGCAAAGTGATCCACGAAATACAGATGTAATTCTGTGAGATGAATTAACAGAACACTAAGCAGTTTCTCAGAATGCTTCTTTCCAGATTTCATCTGAGGATATTTTCTTTTTCACCATAGCCCTCTATGGGTTTCCAAATATCACTTTGCCAATTCCACAAGAACTGTCTTAGCGAAAGTTTTCTTGAGGGGAAAGCTGTAACTCTGTGCGATGATTTCACAGAACACAAAGAAGTTTCTCAGAAAGCTTCTTTCTCTTTGTTATCGGAGGATATTTCCTTTGGCCCTATAGTCTTCAAAGGGATCCGAAATATCTGTTCTCAGATTCCACAGAAATAAGGCTAGCAAAGAGATCAACGAAATACAGATGTAACTCTGTGAGTGGAAGTCACACATCACAGAGCAGTTTCTCAGAAAGCTTCTTTCCAGATTTCATCTGAGGATATTTCCTTTTTCACCATAGCCCTCTATGGGCTTCCAAATATCACTTTGCCAATTCCACAAGAACTGTCTTAGCGAAAGGCTTCTTGAGGAGAAAGCTGTAACTCTGTGAGACGATTTCACAGAACACAAAGAAGATTCTCAGAAAGCTTCTTTCTCTTTGTTATCGGAGGATATTTCCTTTGGCCCTATTTTCTTCAAAGGGATCCGAAATATCTGTTCTCAGATTCCACAGAAATAAGGCTAGAAAAGGGATCCACGAAATACAGAGGTAACTTTGTGAGATGAATTAATAGAACACTGAGCAGTTTCTCAGAAAGCTTCTTCCAGATTTCATCTGAGGATATTTCCTTTTTCACCATTGCCCTCTATGGGCTTTCAAATATCACTTTGCCAATTCCACAAGAACTGTTTTAGCGAAAGGCTTCTTGAGGAGAAAGCTGTAACTCTGTGAGATGATTTCACAGTACATAAATAAGTTTCTCAGAAAACTTCTTTCTCTTTGTTATCGGATGATATTTCCTTTGGCCATATAGTCTTCAAAGGGATCCGAAATATCTGTTCTCAGATTCCACAGAAATAAGGCTAGCAAAGAGATCCACGAAATACAGATGTAACTCTGTGAGTGGAAGTCACACATCACAGAGCACTTTCTCAGAGAGCTTCTTTCCAGATTTCATCTTAGGATATTTCCTTTTTCACCATAGCCCTCTATGGGCTTCCAAATATCACTTTGCCAATTCCACAAGAACTATCTTAGCGAAAGGCTTCTTGAGGGGAAAGCTGTAACTCTGTGAGATGATTTCACAGAACACAAAGAAGTTTCTCAGAAAGCTTCTTTCTCTTTGTTATCGGAGGATATTTCCTTTGACCCTATAGTCTTCAAAGGGATTCGAAATATCTGTTCTGAGATTCCAAAGAAATAAGGCTAGCAAAGAGATCCACGAAATACAGATGTAACTCTGTGAGTGAAAGTCACACATCACAGAGTAATTTCTCAGAAAGCTTCTTTCCAGATTTCATCTGAGAATATTTGATTTTCACTGTAAACCTCTATGGGCTTCCAAATATCACTTTACCAATTCCACAAGAACTGACATAGCGAAAGGCTTCTTGAGGGGAAAGCTGTAAATCTCTGAGATGATTTCACAGAACACAAAGACGTTTCTCAGAAAGCTTCTTTCTCTATGTTATCGGAGGATATTTCCTTTAGCCCTATAGTCTTCAAAGGGATCCGAAATATCTGTTCTCAGATTCCACAGAAATAAGGCTAGCAAAGAGATCCACGAAATACAGATGTAACTCAGTGAGATGAATTAACAGAACACTAAGCAGTCTCTCAGAAAGCTTCTTTCCAGATTTCATCTGAGCATATTTCCTTTTTCACCATAGCCCTCTAAGGGCTTCCAAATATCACTTTGCCAATTCCACAAGAACTGTCTTAGCGAAAGGTTTCTTGAGGGGAAAGCTGTAACTCTGTGAGACGATTTCACAGAACACAAAGAAGATTCTCAGAAAGCTTCTTTCTCTTTGTTATCGGAGGATATTTCCTTTGGCCCTATAGTCTTCAAAGAGATCCGAAGTATCTATTCTCAGACTGCACAGAAATAAGGCTAGCAAAGAGTTCCACGAAATGCAGATGTAACTCTGTGAGATGAATTAACAGAACACTAAGCAGTTTCTCAGAAAGATTCTTTCCAGATTTCATCTCAGGATATTTCCTTTTTCACCATAGCCCTCTATGGGCTTCCAAATATCACTTTGCCAATTCCACAAGAACTGTCTTAGCGAAAGGCTTCTTGAGGGGAAAGCTGTAACTCTGTGCGATGATTTCACAGACCACAAAGAAGTTTCTCAGAAATCTTCTTTCTCTTTGTTATCGGAGGATAATTCCTTTGGCCGTATAGTCTTCAAAAGGATCCAAAATATCTGTTCTCAGATTCCACAGAAATAAGGCTAGCAAAGAGATTCACGAAATACAGATGTAACTCTGTGAGTCTAAGTCACACATCACAAATGAGTTTCTCAGAAAGCTTCTTTCCAGATTTCATCTGAGGATATTTCCTTTTTCACCATAGCCCTCTAAGGGCATCCAAATATCACTTTGCCAATTCCACAAGAACTGTTTTAGCGAAAGGCTTCTTTAGGGGAAAGCTGTAACTCTGTGAGATGATTTCACAGAACACAAAGAGGTTTCTCAGAAAGCTTCTTTCTCTTTGTTATCGGAGGATATTTCCTTTGGCCCTATAGTCTACAAAGGGATCCGAAATATCTGTTCTCACATTCCACAGAAATAAGACTAGCAAAGAGATCCACGAAATACAGATGTAACTCTGTGAGATGAATTAACAGAACACTAAGCAGTTTCTCAGAAAACTTCTTTCCAGATTTCATCAGAGGATATTTCCTTTTTCACCATAGCCCTCTATGGGCTTCCAAATATCACTTTGCCAAATCCACAAGAGCTGTCTTAGCGAAAGGCTTCTTGAGGGGAAAGCTGTAACTCTGTGAGATGATTTCAAAGACCACAAAGAAGTTTCACAGAAGGCTTCTTTCTCTTTGTTATAGGAGGATATTTCCTTTGGCCCTGTATTCTTCAAAGGGATCCGAAATATCTGTTCTCAGATTCCACAGAAATAAGGCTAGCAAGGTGATCCACGAAATACAGATGTAATTCTGTGAGATGAATTAACAGAACACTAAGCAGTTTCTCAGAATGCTTCTTTCCAGATTTCATCTGAGGATATTTTCTTTTTCACCATAGCCCTCTATGGGTTTCCAAATATCACTTTGCAAATTCCACAAGAACTGTCTTAGCGAAAGTTTTCTTGAGGGGAAAGCTGTAACTCTGTGCGATGATTTCACAGAACACAAAGAAGTTTCTCAGAAAGCTTCTTTCTATTTGTTATCGGAGGATATTTCCTTTGGCCCTATAGTCTTCAAAGGGATCCGAAGTATCTTTTCTCAGATTCCACAGAAATAAGGCTAGCAAAGAGATCAACGAAATACAGATGTAACTCTGTGAGTGGAAGTCACACATCACAGAGCAGTTTCTCAGAAAGCTTCTTTCCAGATTTCATCTGAGGATATTTCCTTTTTCACCATAGCCCTCTATGGCCTTCCAAATATCACTTTGCCAATTCCACAAGAACTGTCTTAGCGAAAGGCTTCTTGAGGAGAAAGCTGTAACGCTGTGAGACGATTTCACAGAACACAAAGAAGATTCTCAGAAAGCTTCTTTCTCTTTGTTATCGGAGGATATTTCCTTTGGCCCTATAGTCTTCAAAGGGATCCGAAATATCTATTCTCAGACTGCACAGAAATAAGGCTAGCAAAGAGTTCCACGAAATACAGATGTAACTCTGTGAGATGAATTAACAGAACACTAAGCAGTTTCTCAGAAAGCTTCTTTCCAGATTTCATCTCAGGATATTTCCTTTTTCACCATAGCCCTCTATGGGCTTCCAAATATCACTTTGCCAATTCCACAAGAACTGTCTTAGCGAAAGGCTTCTTGAGGGGAAAGCTGTAACTCTGTGAGATGATTTCACAGACCACAAAGAAGTTTCTCAGAAATCTTCTTTCTCTTTGTTATCGGAGGATATTTCCTTTGGCCCTATAGTCTTCAAAAGGATCCAAAATACCTGTTCTCAGATTCCACAGAAATAAGGCTAGCAAAGAGATTCACGAAATACAGATGTAACTCTGTGAGTCTAAGTCACACATCACAAATGAGTTTCTCAGAATGCTTTTTTCCAGATTTCATCTGAGGATATTTCCTTTTTCACCATAGCCCTCTAAGGGCATCCAAATATCACTTTGCCAATTCCACAAGAACTGTCTTAGAGAAAGGCTTCTTGAGGGGAAAGCTGTAACTCTGTGAGATGATTTCATAGAACACAAAGAAGTTTCTCAGAAAGCTTCTTTCTCTTTGTTATCGGAGGATATTTCCTTGGCAATATAGCCTTCACGGGGATCCGAAATATCAGTTCTCAGATTCCACAGAAATAAGGCTAGCAAGGAGATCCACGAAATACAGATGTAACTCTGTGAGATGAATTAAGAGAACACTAAGAAGTTTCTCAGAAATCTTCTTTCCAGATTTCATCTGAGGATATTTCCTTTTTCACCGTAGCCCTCTATGAGCTTCCGAATATCACTTTGCCAATTCCACAAGAACTATCTTAGCGAAAGGCTTCTTGAGTGGAAAGCTGTAACTCTGTGAGATGATTTCACAGAACACAAAGAAGTTTCCCAGAAAGCTTCTTCCTCTTTGTTATCGGAGGATATTTCCTTTGGCCCTATTGTCTTCAAAGCGATCCGAAATATCTGTTCTCAGATTCCACAGAAATAAGGCTAGCGAAGAGATCCACGAAATACAGATGTAACTCTGTGAGATGAATTAACAGAACGCTTAGCAGTTTCTCAGAAAGCTTCTTTCCAGATTTCATCTGAGGATATTCCCTTTTTCACCATAGCCCTCTATGGGCTTCCAAATATCACTTTTCAAATTCCACAAGAACTGTCTTAGCGAAAGGCTTCTTGAGGGGAAAGCTGTAGCTATGTGAGATGATTTCACAGAACACAAAGAAGTTTCTCAGAAAGCTTCTTTCTCTTCGTTATCGGAGGATATTTTCTTTGGCCCTGTAGCCTTTAAAGGGATCCGAAATATCTGTTCTCAGATTCCACAGAAATAAGGCTAGCAAAGAGAAACACGAAATACAGATGTAACTCTGTGAGATGAATTAACAGAACACTAAGCAGTTTCTCAGAAAGCTTCTTTAAAGATTTCATCTGAGGATATTTCCTTTATCAACATAGCCCTCTATGGGCTTCCAAATATCACTATGCCAATTCCACAAAAACTGTCTTAGCGAAAGGCTTCTTGAGGGGAAAGCTGTAACTCTGTGAGATGATTTCACAGAACACAAAGAAGTTTCTCAGAAAGCTTCTTTCTCTTTGTTATCAGAGGATATTTCCTTTGGCCCTCTAGTCTTCAAAGGGATCTGAAATATCTCTTCTCAGATTCCACAGAAATAAGGCTAGCAAAGAGATCCACGAAATACGTATGTAACTCTGTGAGTGGAAGTCACACATCACAGAGCAGTTTCTGAGAAAGCTTCTTTCCAGATTTCATCTGAGGATATTTCCTTTTTCACCATAGCCCTCTATGGGCTCTCAAATATCACTTTGCCAATTCCACAAGAACTGTCTTAGCGAAAGGCTTCTTGAGGGGAAAGCTGTAACTCTGTGAGATGATTTCACAGAACACAAAGAAATTTCTCAGAAAGCTTCTTTCTGTTTGTTATCGGAGGATATTTCCTTTGGCAATATAGTCTTCAAAGGGATCCGAAATATCTGTTCTCAGACTGCACGGAAATAAGGCTAGCAAAGAGATCCATGAAATACAGATGTAAATCTGTGAGATGAATTAACAGAACACTAAGCAGTTTCTCAGAAAGCTTCTTTCCAGATTTCATCTAAGGATATTTCCTTTTTCACCATAGCCCTCTATGGGCTTCCAAATATCACTTTGCCAATTCCACAAGAGTTGTCTTAGCGAAAGGCTTCTTGAGGGGAATGCTGTAACTCTGTGAGATAATTTCACAGACCACAAAGAAGTTTCTCAGAAGGCTTCTTTCTCTTTGTTATAGGAGGATATTTCCTTTGGCCCTGTAGTCTTCCAAGGGATCCGAAATATCTGTTCTGAGATTCCACAGAAATAATGCTAGGAAAGTGATCCACGAAATACAGATGTAACTCTGTGAGATTAATTAACAGAACACTAAGCAGTTTCTCATAAAGCTTCTTTCCAGATTTCTTCTGACGATATTTCCTTGTTCACCATAGCCCTCAATGGGCTTCCAAATATCACTTTGCCAATTTCCACAAGAACTGTCATAGCGAAAGTTTTCTTGAGGGGAAAGCTGTAACTCTGTGCGTTGATTTCACAGAACACAAAGAAGTTTCTCAGAAAGCTTCTTTCTCTTTGTTATCGGAGGATATTTCCTTTGGCCCTGTAGTCTTCAAAGGGATCCGAAATATCTGTTCTCAGATTCCACAGAAATAAGGCTAGCGAAGAGATCCACGAAATACAGATGTAACTCTGTGAGATGAATTAACAGAACACTAAGCAGTTTCTCAGAAAGCTTCTTTCCAGATTTCATCTGAGGATATTTCCTTTTTCACCATTGCCCTCTATAGGCTTCCAAATATCACTTTGCCAATTCAACAAGAACTGTCTTAGCGAAAGGCTTCTTGAGGGGATAGCTGGAACTCTGTGAGGTGATTTCATAGAACACAAAGAAGTTTCCCATAAAGCTTCTTCCTTTTTGTTATCGGAGGATATTTCCTTTGGCCCTATTGTCTTCAAAGGGATCCGAAATATCTTTTCTCAGATTCCACAGAAATAAGGCTAGCAAAGTGATCCACGAAATACAGATGTAACTCTGTGAGTGGAAGTCACACATCACAGAGCAGTTTCTGAGAAAGCTTCTTTCCAGATTTCATCTGAGGATATTTCCTTTTTCACCAAAGCCCTCTATGGGCTTCCAAATATCACTTTGCCAATTCCACAAGAACTGTCTTAGCGAAAGGCTTCTTGAGGGGAAAGCTGTAACTCTGTGATATGACTTCACAGAACACAAAGAGGTTTCTCAGAAAGCTTCTTTCTCTTTGTTATCGGAGGATATTTCCTTTGGCCCTATAGTCTACAAAGGGATCCGAAATATCTGTTCTCACATTCCACAGAAATAAGACTAGCAAAGAGATCCACGAAATACAGATGTAACTCTGTGTGATGAATTAACAGAACACTAAGCAGTTTCTCAGAAAACTTCTTTCCAGATTTCATCTAAGGATATTTCCTTTTTCACCATAGCCTACTATGGGCTTCCAAATATCACTTTGCCAAATCCACAAGAGCTGTCTTAGCGAAAGGCTTCTTGAGGGGAAAGCTGTAACTCTGTGAGATGATTTCACAGACCACAAAGAAGTTTCACAGAACGCTTCTTTCTCTTTGTTATAGGAGGATATTTCCTTTGGCCCTGTATTCTTCAAAGGGATCCGAAATATCTGTTCTCAGATTCCACAGAAATGAGGCTAGCAAAGTGATCCACGAAATACAGATGTAATTCTGTGAGATGAATTAACAGAACACTAAGCAGTTTCTCAGAATGCTTCTTTCCAGATTTCATCTGAGGATATTTTCTTTTTCACCATAGCCCTCTATGGGTTTCCAAATATCACTTTGCCAATTCCACAAGAACTGTCTTAGCGAAAGTTTTCTTGAGGGGAAAGCTGTAACTCTGTGCGATGATTTCACAGAACACAAAGTAGTTTCTCAGAAAGCTTCTTTCTCTATGTTATCGGAGGATATTTCCTTTAGCCCTATAGTCTTCAAAGGGATCCGAAATATCTGTTCTCAGATTACACAGAAATAAGGCTAGCAAAGAGATCCACGAAATACAGATGTAACTCAGTGAGATGAATTAACAGAACACTAAGCAGTCTCTCAGAAAGCTTCTTTCCAGATTTCATCTGAGCATATTTCCTTTTTCACCATAGCCCTCTATGGGCTTCCAAATATCACTTTGCCAATTCCACAAGAACTGTCTTAGCGAAAGGTTTCTTGAGGGGAAAGCTGTAACTCTGTGAGACGATTTCAGAGAACACAAAGAAGATTCTCAGAAAGCTTCTTTCTCTTTGTTATCGGAGGATATTTCCTTTGGCCCTATAGTCTTCAAAGGGATCCGAAATATCTATTCTCAGATTCCACAGAAATAAGGCTAGCAAAGAGTTCCACGAAATACAGATGTAACACTGTGAGATGAATTAACAGAACACTAAGCAGTTTCTCAGAAAGATTCTTTCCAGATTTCATCTCAGGATATTTCCTTTTTCACCATAGCCCTCTATGGGCTTCCAAATATCACTTTGCCAATTCCACAAGAACTGTCTTAGCGAAAGGCTTCTTGAGGGGAAAGCTGTAACTCTGTGCGATGATTTCACAGACCACAAAATAGTTTCTCAGAAATCTTCTTTCTCTTTGTTATCGGAGGATATTTCCTTTGGCCCTATAGTCTTCAAAAGGATCCAAAATATCTGTTCTCAGATTGCACAGAAATAAGGCTAGCAAAGAGATTCACGAAATACAGATGTAACTCTGTGAGTATAAGTCACACATCACAAATGAGTTTCTCAGAAAGCTTCTTTCCAGATTTCAACTGAGGATATTTCCTTTTTCACCATAGCCCTCTATGGGCTTCCAAATATCACTTTGCCAATTAAACAAGAACTGTCTTAGCGAAAGGCTTCTTGAGGAGAAAGCTGTAACGCTGTGAGACGATTTCACAGAACACAAAGAAGATTCTCAGAAAGCTTCTTTCTCTTTGTTATGGGAGGATATTTCCTTTGGCCCTATTGTCTTCAAAGCGATCCGAAATATCTGTTCTCAGATTCCACAGAAATAAGGCTAGAAAAGGGATCCACGAAATGCAGAGGTAACTTTGTGAGATGAATTAATAGAACACTGAACAGTTTCTCAGAAAGCTTCTTCCAGATTTCATCTGAGGATATTTCCTTTTTCACCATAGCCCTCTATGGGCTTTCAAATATCACTTTGCCAATTCCACAAGAACTGTTTTAGCGAAAGGCTACTTGAGGGGAAAGCTGTAACTCTGTGAGATGATTTCACAGAACACAAAGAAGTTTCTCAGAAAGCTTCTTTCTCTTTTTTATCGGAGGATATTTCCTTTGACCCTATAGTCTTCAAAGGGATCCGAAATATCTGTTCTGAGATTCCAAAGAAATAAGGCTAGCAAAGAGATCCACGAAATACAGATGTAACTCTGTGAGTGGAAGTCACACATCACAGAGTAATTTCTCAGAAAGCTTCTTTCCAGATTTCATCTGAGAATATTTCCATTTTCACTGTAGACCTCTATGTGCTTCCAAATATCACTTTACCAATTCCACAAGAACTGTCATAGCGAAAGGCTTCTTGAGGGGAAAGCTGTAAATCTCTGAGATGATTTCACAGAACACAAAGACGTTTCTCAGAAAGCTTCTTTCTCTATGTTATCGGAGGATATTTCCTTTAGCCCTATAGTCTTCAAAGGGATCCGAAATATCTGTTCTCAGATTCCACAGAAATAAGGCTAGCAAAGAGATCCACGAAATACAGATGTAACTCAGTGAGATGAATTAACAGAACACTAAGCAGTCTCTCAGAAAGCTTCTTTCCAGATTTCATCTGGGCATATTTCCTTTTTCACCATAGCCCTCTATGGGCTTCCAAATATCACTTTGCCAATTCCACAAGAACTGTCTTAGCGAAAGGCTTCTTGAGGGGAAAGCTGTAACTCTGTGAGACGATTTCACAGAACACAAAGAAGATTCTCAGAAAGCTTCTTTCTCTTTGTTATCGGAGGATATTTCCTTTGGCCCTATAGTCTTCAAAGGGATCCGAAATATCTATTCTCAGACTGCACAGAAATAAGGCTAGCAAAGAGTTCCACGAAATACAGATGTAACTCTGTGAGGTGAATTAACAGAACACTAAGCAGTTTCTCAGAAAGCTTCTTTCCAGATTTCATCTCAGGATATTTCCTTTTTCACCATATCCCTCTATGGGATTCAAAATATCACTTTGCCAATTCCACAAGAACTGTCTTAGCGAAAGGCTTCTTGAGGGGAAAGCTGTAACTCTGTGAGATGATTTCACAGACCACAAAGAAGTTTCTCAGAAATCTTCTTTCTCTTTGTTATCGGAGGATATTTCCTTTGGCCCTATAGTCTTCAAAAGGATCCAAAATACCTGTTCTCAGATTCCACAGAAATAAGGCTAGCAAAGAGATACACGAAATACAGATGTAACTCTGTGAGATGAATTAACAGAACATTAAGCAGTTTCTCAGAACGATTCTTTCCAGATTTCATCTGAGGATATTTCCTTTTTCACCATAGCCCTCTATGGGCTTCCAAATAACACTTTGCCAATTCCACAAGAACTGTCTTAGCGAAAGGCTTCTTGAGGGGAAACCTGTAACTCTGTGAGATGATTTCACAGAACACAAAGAAGTTTACCAGAAAGAATCTTCCTCTTTGTTATCGGAGGATATTTCCTTTGGCCCTATTGTGTTCAAAGCGATCCGAAATATCTGTTCTCAGATTACACAGAAATAAGGCTAGCGAAGAGATCCACGAAATACAGATGTAACTCTGTGAGATGAATTAACAGAACACTTAGCAGTTTCTCAGAAAGCTTCTTTCCAGATTTCATCTGAGGATATTTCCTTTTTCACCGTAGCCCTCTATGGGCTTTCAAATATCACTTTTCCAATTCCACAAGAACTGTCTTAGCGAAAGGCTTCTTGAGGGGAAAGCTGTAACTCTGTGAGATGATTTCACAGAACACAAAGAAGTTTCTCAGAAAGCTTCTTTCTCTTTGTTATCAGAGGATATTTCCTTTGGCCCTCTAGTCTTCAAAGGGATCCGAAATATCTGTTCTCAGATTCCACAGAAATAAAGCTAGCAAAGAGATCCACGAAATACAGATGTAACTCTGTGAGTGGAAGTCACACATCACAGATGAGTTTCTCAGAAAGCTTCTTTCCAGATTTCATCTGAGGATATTTCCTTTTTCACCATAGCCCTCTATGGGCTTCCAAATATCACTTTGCCAATTCCACAAGAACTGTCTTAGTGAAAGGCTTCTTGAGGGGAAAGCTGTAACTCTGTGAGATGATTTCACAGAACACAAAGAGGTTTCTCAGAAAGCTTCTTTCTCTTTGTTATCGGAGGATATTTCTTTGGCAATATAGTCTTCAAAGGGATCCGAAATATCTGTTCTCAGATTCCACAGAAATAAGGCTACCAAGGAGATCCACGAAATACAGATGTAACTCTGAGAGATGAATTAACAGAACACTAAGAAGTTTCTCAGAAAGCTTCTTTCCAGATTTCATCTGAGGATATTTCCTTTTTCACCATAGCCCTCTATGGGCTTCCAAATATCACTTTGCCAATTCCACAAGAACTTTCTTAGCAAAAGGCTTCTTGAGGGGAAAGCTGTAACTCTGTGAGATGATTTCACAGAACACAAAGAGGTTTCTCCGAAAGCTTCTTTCTCTTTGTTATCCGAGGATATTTCCTTTGGCCCTATAGTCTTCAAAGGGATCCGAAATATCTGTTCTCAGATTCCACAGCAATAGGCTAGCAAAGAGATCCACGAAATACAGATGTAACTCTGTGAGTGGAAGTCACACATCACAGATGAGTTTCTCAGAAAGCTTATTTCCAGATTTCATCTGAGGATATTTCCTTTTTCACCATAGCCCTCTATGGGCTTCCAAATATCACTTTGCCAATTCCACAAGAACTGTCTTAATGAAAGGCTTCTTGAGGGGAAAGCTGTAACTCTGTGAGATGATTTCACAGAACACAAAGAATTTTCTCAGAAAGCTTCTTTCTCTTTGTTATTGGAGGATATTTCCTTTGGCCCTCTAGTCTTCAAAGGGATCCGAAATATCTGTTATCAGATTCCACAGAAATAAGGCTAGCAAAGAGATACACGAAATACAGATGTAACTCTGTGAGATGAATTAACAGAACACTAAGCAGTTTCTAAGAAAGCTTCTTTCCAGATTTCATCTGAGGATATTTCCTTTTTAACCATAGCCCTCTACGGGCTTCCAAATATCACTTTTCCAATTCCACAAGAACGGTCTTTGCGAAAGGCTTCTTGAGGGGAAAGCTGTAACTCTGTGCGATGATGTCACAGAACACAAAGAAGTTTCTCAGAAAGCTTCTTTCTCTTTGTTATCGGAGGATATTCCTTTGGCAATATAGTCTTCAAAGGGATCCGAAATATCTGTTCTCAAATTCCACAGAAATAAGGCTAGCAAGGAGATCCACGAAATACAGATGTAACTCTGTGAGATGAATTAACAGAACACTAAGCAGTTTCTCAGAAAGCTTCTTTCCAGATTTCATCTGAGCATATTTCCTTTTTCACCATAGCCCTCTATGGGCTTCCAAATATCACTTTGCCAATTCCACAAGAACTGTCTTAGCGAAAGGTTTCTTGAGGGGAAAGCTGTAACTCTGTGAGACGATTTCAGAGAACACAAAGAAGATTCTCAGAAAGCTTCTTTCTCTTTGTTATCGGAGGATATTTCCTTTGGCCCTATAGTCTTCAAAGGGATCCGAAATATCTATTCTCAGATTCCACAGAAATAAGGCTAGCAAAGAGTTCCACGAAATACAGATGTAACACTGTGAGATGAATTAACAGAACACTAAGCAGTTTCTCAGAAAGATTCTTTCCAGATTTCATCTCAGGATATTTCCTTTTTCACCATAGCCCTCTATGGGCTTCCAAATATCACTTTGCCAATTCCACAAGAACTGTCTTAGCGAAAGGCTTCTTGAGGGGAAAGCTGTAACTCTGTGCGATGATTTCACAGACCACAAAATAGTTTCTCAGAAATCTTCTTTCTCTTTGTTATCGGAGGATATTTCCTTTGGCCCTATAGTCTTCAAAAGGATCCAAAATATCTGTTCTCAGATTCCACAGAAATAAGGCTAGCAAAGAGATTCACGAAATACAGATGTAACTCTGTGAGTATAAGTCACACATCACAAATGAGTTTCTCAGAAAGCTTCTTTCCAGATTTCATCTGAGGATATTTCCTTTTTCACCATAGCCCTCTAGGGGCTTCCAAATATCACTTTGCCAATTCCACAAGAACTGTCTTAGCGAAAGGCTTCTTGAGGAGAAAGCTGTAACGCTGTGAGACGATTTCACAGAACACAAAGAAGATTCTCAGAAAGCTTCTTTCTCTTTGTTATGGGAGGATATTTCCTTTGGCCCTATTGTCTTCAAAGCGATCCGAAATATCTGTTCTCAGATTCCACAGAAATAAGGCTAGAAAAGGGATCCACGAAATGCAGAGGTAACTTTGTGAGATGAATTAATAGAACACTGAACAGTTTCTCAGAAAGCTTCTTCCAGATTTCATCTGAGGATATTTCCTTTTTCACCATAGCCCTCTATGGGCTTTCAAATATCACTTTGCCAATTCCACAAGAACTGTTTTAGCGAAAGGCTACTTGAGGGGAAAGCTGTAACTCTGTGAGATGATTTCACAGAACACAAAGAAGTTTCTCAGAAAGCTTCTTTCTCTTTTTTATCGGAGGATATTTCCTTTGACCCTATAGTCTTCAAAGGGATCCGAAATATCTGTTCTGAGATTCCAAAGAAATAAGGCTAGCAAAGAGATCCACGAAATACAGATGTAACTCTGTGAGTGGAAGTCACACATCACAGAGTAATTTCTCAGAAAGCTTCTTTCCAGATTTCATCTGTGAATATTTCCATTTTCACTGTAGACCTCTATGTGCTTCCAAATATCACTTTACCAATTCCACAAGAACTGTCATAGCGAAAGGCTTCTTGAGGGGAAAGCTGTAAATCTCTGAGATGATTTCACAGAACACAAAGACGTTTCTCAGAAAGCTTCTTTCTCTATGTTATCGGAGGATATTTCCTTTAGCCCTATAGTCTTCAAAGGGATCCGAAATATCTGTTCTCAGATTCCACAGAAATAAGGCTAGCAAAGAGATCCACGAAATACAGATGTAACTCAGTGAGATGAATTAACAGAACACTAAGCAGTCTCTCAGAAAGCTTCTTTCCAGATTTCATCTGAGCATATTTCCTTTTTCACCATAGCCCTCTATGGGCTTCCAAATATCACTTTGCCAATTCCACAAGAACTGTCTTAGCGAAAGGCTTCTTGAGGGGAAAGCTGTAACTCTGTGAGACGATTTCACAGAACACAAAGAAGATTCTCAGAAAGCTTCTTTCTCTTTGTTATCGGAGGATATTTCCTTTGGCCCTATAGTCTTCAAAGGGATCCGAAATATCTATTCTCAGACTGCACAGAAATAAGGCTAGCAAAGAGTTCCACGAAATACAGATGTAACTCTGAGAGTGGAAGTCACACATCACAGAGCAGTTTCTCAGAAAACTTCTTTCCAGATTGCATCTGAGGATACTTCCTTTTTCACCACAGCCCTCTATGGGCTTCCAAATATCACTTTGCCAATTCCACAAGAACTGTCTTAGCGAAAGGCTTCTTGAGGGGAAAGCTGTAACTCTCTGAGATGATTTCACAGAACACAAAGAAGTTTCTCAGAAAGCTTCTTTCTCTTTGTTATCGGAGGATATTTCCTTTGGCCCTTTAGTCTTCAAAGGGATCCGAAATATCTGTTCTCAGAATCCTCAGAAATAAGGCTAGAAAAGGGAGACACGAAATACAGATGTAACTCTTTGAGATGAATTAACAGAACACTAAGCAGTTTCTCAGAAAGCTTATTTCCAGATTTCATCTGAGGATACTTCCTTTATCACCTTCGCTCTCTATGGGCTTCCAAATATCACTTTGCCAATTCCACAAGAAGTGACTTAGCGAAAGGCTTCTTGAGGGGAAAGGTGTAACTCTTTGAGATGATTTCACAGAACACAAAGAAGTTTCTGAGAAAGCTTCTTTCTCTTTGTTATCAGAGGATATTTCCTTTGGCCCTATAGTCTTCAAAGGGATCCGAAATATCTGTTCTCAGATTCCACAGAAATAAGGCTAGCAAAGAGATCCACGAAATACAGAGGTAACTTTGTGAGATGAGTTAATAGAACACCAAGCAGTTTCTCAGAAAGCTTCTTTCCAGATTTCATCTGAGGATATTTCCTTTTTCACCATAGCCCTCTATGGGCTTCCAAATATCACTTTGCCAATTCCACAAGAACTGTCTTCGCGAAAGGCTTCTTGAGGGGAAAGCTGTAACTCTGTGAGATGATTTCATAGAACACAAAGAAGTTTCTCACAAAGCTTCTTTCTCTTTCTATCGTAGGATATTTCCTTTGGCCCTATAGTCTTCAAAGGGATCCGAAATATCTGTTCTCAGATTCCACAGAAATAAGGTTAGCAAAGAGATCCTCGAAATACAGATGTAACTTTGTGAGATGAATTAACAGAACGCTAAGCAGTTTCTCAGAAAACTTCTTTCCAGATTTCATCTGAGGATATTTCCTTTTTCCCCATAGCCCTCTATGGGATTCCAAATATCACTTTGCCAATTCCACAGGAACCGTCTTAGCGAAAGGCTTCTTGAGGGGAAAGCTGTAACTCTGTGAGATGATTTCACAGAACACAAAGAAGTTTCTAAGAAAGCTTCTTTCTCTTTGTTATCGGAGGATATTTCCATTGGCCCTATAGTCTTCTAAGGGATCCGAAATATCTGTTCTCAAATTCCACAGAAATAAGGCTAGCAAAGAGATCCACGAAAGACAGATGTAACTCTGTGAGTGGAAGTCACACATCAGAGAGCAGTTTCTCAGAAAGCTTCTTTCCAGATTTCATCTGAGGATATTTCCTTTTTCACCATAGCCCTCTATGGGCTTCCAAATATCACTTTGCCAATTCCACAAGAAGTGACTTTGCGAAAGGGTTCTTGAGGGGAACGCTGTAACTCTGTGAGATGATTTCACAGAATGCAAAGAAATTTCTCAGAAAGCTTCTTTCTCTTTGTTATCAGAGGATATTTCTTTTGGCCCTATTGTCTTCAAAGGGATCTGAAATATCTGTTCTCAGATTATACAGAAATAATGCTAGCAAAGAGATCCACGAAATACAGATGTAACTCTGTGAGAGGAAGTCACACATCACAGAGCAGTTTCTCAGAAAACTTCTTTCCAGATTGCATCTGAGGATACTTCCTTTTTCACCACAGCCCTCTATGGGCTTCCAAATATCACTTTGCCAATTCCACAAGAACTGTCTTAGCGAAAGGCTTCTTGAGGGGAAAGCTGTAACTCTCTGAGATGATTTCATAGAACACAAAGAAGTTTCTCAAAAAGCTTCTTTCTCTTTGTTATCGGAGGATATTTCCTTTGGCCCTTTAGTCTTCAAAGGGATCCGAAATATCTGTTCTCAGATTTCTCAGAAATAAGGCTAGAAAAGGGAGACACGAAATACAGATGTAACTCTATGAGATAAATTAACAGAACACTAAGCAGTTTCTCAGAAAGCTTATTTCCAGATTTCATCTGAGGATACTTCCTTTATCACCTTCGCTCTCTATGGGCTTCCAAATATCACTTTGCCAATTCCACAAGAAGTGACTTAGCGAAAGGCTTCTTGAGGGGAAAGGTGTAACTCTTTGAGATGATTTCACAGAACACAAAGAAGTTTCTGATAAAGCTTCTTTCTCTTTGTTATCGGAGGATATTTCCTTTGGCCCTATAGTCTTCGAAGGGATCCGAAATATCTGTACTCAGATTCCACAGAAATAAGGCTCACGAAGAAATCCACGAACTACAGATGTAGCTCTGTGAGATGAATTAAGAGAACACTAAGCAGTTTCTCAGAAAGCTTCTTTCCAGATTTCATCTGAGGATATTTCCTTTTTCACTATAGCCCACTATGGGGTTCCAAATATCACTTTGCCAATTCCACAAGAACTGTCTTATCGAAAGGCTTCTTGAGGGGAAAGCTGTAATTCTGTGAGATGATTTCACAGAACACAAAGAAGATTCTCAGAAAGCTTCTTTCTCTTTGTTATCGGAGGATATTTCCTTTGGCTCTCTAGTCTTCAATGGTATCCTTAATATCTGTTCTCAGATTCCACAGAAATAAGGATAGGAAATAGATCCACGAAATACAGATGTAACTCTGTGAGTGGAAGTCACACATCACAGAGCAGTATCTCAAAAAGCTTCTTTCCAGATTTCATCTGAGGATATTTCCTTTTTCACCATTGCCCTCTAGGGGCTTCCAAATATCACTTTGCCAATTCCACAAGAACTATCTTAGCGAAAGGCTTCTTGAGGGGAAAGCTGTAACTCTGTGAGATGATTTCACAGAACACAAAGAAGTTTTTCAGAAACATTCTTTCTCTTTGTTATCGGAGGATATTTCCTTTGGCCCTATAGTCTTCAAAGGGATCCGAAATATCTGTTCTCAGATTCCACAGAAATAAGGCTAGCAAAGAGATCCACGAAATACAGATGTAACTTTGTGAGATGAATTAACAGAACACCAAGCAGTTTCTCAGTAAGCTCCTTTCCAGATTTCATCTGAGGATATTTCCTTTTTCACCATAGCCCTCTATGGGCTTCCAAATATCACTTTGCCAATTCCCCAAGAACTGTCTTAGCGAAAGACTTCTTGAGGGGAAAGCTGTACCTCTGTGAGATGATTTCACAGAAGACAAAGAAGTTTCTCAGAGAGCTACTTTCTCTTTGTTATCGGAGGATATTTCCTTTGGCCCTATAGTCTTCAAAGGCATCCGAAATATCTGTTCTCAGATTCCACAGAAATAAGGCTAGCAAAGAGATCCACGAAATACAGATGTAACTCTGTGAGATAAATTAACAGAACACTAAGCAGTTTCTCAGAAAGCTTCTTTGCAGATTTCATCTGAGCATATTTCCTTTTTCACCATAGCCCTCTAAGGGATTCCAAATATCACTTTGCCAATTCCACAAGAACTGTCTTAGCGAAAGGCTTCTTGAGGAGAAAGCTGTAACTCTGTGAGATGATTTCACAGAAAACAAAGAAGTTTCTCAGAAAGCTTCTTTCTCTTTGTTATCGGAGGATATTTCCTTTTGCCCCTAGTCTTCAAAGGCATCCGAAATATCTGTTCTCAGATTCCACAGAAATAAGGCTAGCAAAGAGATCCACGAAATACAGTTGTAGCTCTGTGGGATGAATTAACAGAACACTAAGCAGTTTCTCAGAAATCTTCTTTCCAGATTTCATCTGAGGATATTTCCTTTTTCACCATAGCCCTCTATGGGCTTCCAAATATCACTTTGCAAATTCCATAAGAACTCTCTTAGCGAAAGGCTTCTTGAGGGGAAAGCTGTAACTCTGTGAGATGATTTCACAGAACACAAAGAAGTTTCTCAGAAAGCTTCTTTCTCTTTGTTATCCGAGGATATTTCATTTGGCCCTATAGACTTCAAAGGGATCCGAAATATCTGTTCTCAGATTCCAAAGAAATAAGGCTAGCAAAGAGATACACGAAATACAGATGTAGCTCTGTGAGATGAATTAAAAGAACACTAAGCAGTTTCTCAGAAAGCTTCTTTCCAGAATTCATCTGAGGATATTTCCTTTTTCACCATAGCCCTCTATGGGCTTCCAAATATCACTTTGCCAATTCCACAACAACTATCTTAGCGAAAGGCTTCTTGAGGGGAAAGCTGTAACTCTGTGAGATGATTTCAGAGAACACAAAGTAGTTTCTCAGAAAGCTTCTTTCTCTTTGTTATCGAGGATATTTCCTTTGGCCCTATAGTCTTGAAAGGGATCCGAAATATCTGTTCTCAGATTCCACAGAAATAAGGCTAGCAAAGAGATCCACGAAATACAGATGTAACTCTGTGAGTGGAAGTCACACATCACAGAGCAGTTTGTCAGGAAGCTTCTTTCCAGATTTCATCTGAGGATATTTCCTTTTTCACCATAGCCCTCTATGGGCTTCCAAATATCACTTTGCCAATTCCACAAGAAGTGACTTTGCGAAAGGGTTCTTGAGGGGAACGCTGTAACTCTGTGAGATGATTTCACAGAATGCAAAGAAATTTCTCAGAAAGATTCTTTCTCTTTGTTATCAGAGGATATTTCCTTTGGCCCTATTGTCTTCAAAGGGATCCGAAATATCTGTTCTCAGATTATACAGAAATAATGCTAGCAAAGAGATCCACGAAATACAGATGTAACTCTGTGAGAGGAAGTCACACATCACAGAGCAGTTTCTCAGAAAAGTTCTTTCCAGATTGCATCTGAGGATACTTCCTTTTTCACCACAGCCCTCTATGGGCTTCCAAATATCACTTTGCCAATTCCACAAGAACTGTCTTAGCGAAAGGCTTCTTGAGGGGAAAGCTGTAACTCTCTGAGATGATTTCACAGAACACAAAGAAGTTTCTCAGAAAGCTTCTTTCTCTTTGTTATCGGAGGATATTTCCTTTGGCCCTTTAGTCTTCAAAGGGATCCGAAATATCTGTTCTCAGATTTCTCAGAAATAAGGCTAGAAAAGGGAGACACGAAATACAGATGTAACTCTATGAGATAAATTAACAGAACACTAAGCAGTTTCTCAGAAAGCTTATTTCCAGATTTCATCTGAGGATACTTCCTTTATCACCTTCGCTCTCTATGGGCTTCCAAATATCACTTTGCCAATTCCACAAGAAGTGACTTAGCGAAAGGCTTCTTGAGGGGAAAGGTGTAACTCTTTGAGATGATTTCACAGAACACAAAGAAGTTTCTGAGAAAGCTTCTTTCTCTTTGTTATCGGAGGATATTTCCTTTGGCCCTATAGTCTTCGAAGGGATCCGAAATATCTGTTCTCAGATTCCACAGAAATAAGGCTCACGAAGAGATCCACGAACTACAGATGTAGCTCTGTGAGATGAATTAAGAGAACACTAAGCAGTTTCTCAGAAAGCTTCTTTCCAGATTTCATCTGAGGATATTTCCTTTTTCACCATAGCCCTCTATGGGCTTCCAAATATCACTTTGCCATTTACACAGGAACTGTCTTAGCGAAAGGCTTCTTGAGGGGAAAGCTGTTACTCTGTGAGATGATTTCACAGAACACAAAGAAGTTTCTCAGAAAGCTTCTTTCTCTTTGTTATCGGAGGATATTTCCTTTGGCCCTATAGTCTTCCAAGGGATCCGAAATATCTGTTCTCAGATTCCACAGAAATAAGGCTAGCAAAGAGATCGACGAAATACATGTGTAAATCTGTGAGTTGAAGTCACACATTACAGAGCAGTTTCTCAGAAAGCTTCTTTCCAGATTTCATCTGAGGATATTTCCTTTTTCACCATAGCCCTCTATGGGCTTCCAAATATCACTTTGCCAATTCCACAAGAAGTGACTTTGCGAAAGGGTTCTTGAGGGGAACGCTGTAACTCTGTGAGATGATTTCACAGAACACAAAGAAGTTTCTCAGAAAGCTTCTTTCTCTTTGTTATCGGAGGATATTTCCTTTGGCCCTTTAGTCTTCAAAGGGATCCGAAATATCTGTTCTCAGATTCCGCAGAAATAAGGCTAGAAATGGGAGACACGAAATACAGATGTAACTCTGTGAGTTGAATTAACAGAACACTAAGCAGTTTCTCAGAAAGCTTATTTCCAGATTTCATCTGAGGATATTTCCTTTATCACCTTCGCTCTCTATGGGCTTCCAAATATCACTTTGCCAACTCCACAAGAAGTGTCTTAGCGAAAGGCTTCTTGGGTGGAAAGCTGTAACTCTTTGAGATGATTTCACAGAACACAAAGAAATTTCTCAGAAATCTTCTTTCTCTTTGTTATCGGAGGATATTTCCTTTGACCCTATAGTCTTCTAAGGGATCCGAAATATCTGTTCTCAGATTCCGCAGAAATAAGGCTAGCAAAGATATCCACGAAATACAGAGGTAACTTTGTGAGATGAGTTAATAGAACACTAAGCAGTTTCCCAGAAAGCTTCTTTCCAGATTTCATCTGAGGATATTTACTTTTTCACCATAGCCCTCTAGGGGCTCCGAAATATCACTTTGCCAATTCCACAAGAACTGTCTTAGCGAAAGGCTTCTTGAGGGGAAAGCTGTAAGTCTGTGAGATGATTGCACAGAACACAAAGAAGTTTCTCAGAAAGCTTCTTTCTCTTTGTTATCGGAGGATATTTCCTTTGGCCCTATTGTCTTCAAAGGGATCCGAAATATCTGTTCTCAGATTATACAGAAATAATGCTAGCAAAGAGATCCACGAAATACAGATGTAACTCTGAGAGTGGAAGTCACACATCACAGAGCAGTTTCTCAGAAAACTTCTTTCCAGATTGCATCTGAGGATACTTCCTTTTTCACCACAGCCCTCTATGGGCTTCCAAATATCACTTTGCCAATTCCACAAGAACTGTCTTAGCGAAAGGCTTCTTGAGGGGAAAGCTGTAACTCTCTGAGATGATTTCACAGAACACAAAGAAGTTTCTCAGAAAGCTTCTTTCTCTTTGTTATCGGAGGATATTTCCTTTGGCCCTTTAGTCTTCAAAGGGATCCGAAATATCTGTTCTCAGAATCCTCAGAAATAAGGCTAGAAAAGGGAGACACGAAATACAGATGTAACTTTGTGAGATGAATTAAGTGAACTCTCAGAAGTTTCCCAGAAAGCTTATTTCCAGATTTCATTTGAGGATACTTCCTTTATCACCTTCGCTCTCTATGGGCTTCCAAATATCACTTTGCCAATTCCACAAAAAGTGACTTAGCGAAAGGCTTCTTGAGGGGAAAGGTGTAACTCTTTGAGATGATTTCACAGAACACAAAGAAGTTTCTGAGAAAGCTTCTTTCTCTTTGTTATGGGAGGATATTTCCTTTGGCCCTATAGTCTTCAAAGGGATCCGAAATATCTGTTCTCAGATTCCACAGAAATAAGGCTCGCAAAGAGATCCACGAACTACAGATGTAGCTCTGTGAGATGAATTAAGAGAACACTAAGCAGTTTCTCAGAAAGCTTCTTTCCACATTTCATCTGAGGATATTTCCTTTTTCACCATAGCCCTCTATGGGCTTCCAAATATCACTTTGCCATTTACACAGGAACTGTCTTAGCGAAAGGCTTCTTGAAGGGAAAGCTGTAACTCTGTGAGATGATTTCACAGAACACAAAGAAGTTTCTCAGAAAGCTTCTTTCTCTTTGTTATCGGAGGATATTTCCTTTGGCCCTATAGTCTTCAAAGGGATCCGAAATATCTGTTCTTAGATTCCACAGAAATAAGGCTAGCAAAGAGATCCACGAAATACAGATGTAACTCTGTGAGTGGAAGTCACATATCACAGAGCAGTTTCTCAGAAATCTTCTTTACAGATTTCATCTGAGTATACTTCCTTTTTCATCATAGCCCTCTATGGGCTTCCAAATATCACTTTGCCAATTCCACAAGAACTGTCTTAGCGAAAGGCTTCTTGAGGTGAAAGCTGTAACTGTGTGAGATGATTTCACAGAACACAAAGAAGTTTCTCAGAAAGCTTCTTTCTCTTTGTTATCGGAGGATATTTCCTTTGGTCCTATAGTCTTCAAAGGGATTCGAAATATCTGTTCTCCGATTCCACAGAAATAAGGTTAGCAAAGAGATCCACGAAATACAGATGTAACTTTGTGAGATGAATTAACAGAACACTAAGCAGTTTCTCAGAAAGCTTCTTTCCAGATTTCATCTGAGGATATTTCCTTTTTCACCGTAGACCTCTGTGGGTTTCCAAATATCACTTTGCCAATTCCACAGGAACTGTCTTAGCGAAAGGCTTCTTGAGGAGAAAGCTGTAACTCTGTGAGATGATTTCACAGAACACAAAGAGGTTTCTCAGAAAGCTTCTTTCTCTTTGTGATCGGAGGATATTTCCGTTGGCCCTATAGTCTTCAAAGGGATCCGAAATATCTGTGTTCCGATTCCACAGAAATAAGGCTAGCAAAGAGATCGTCGAAATACAGATGTAACTTTGTGAGATGAATTAACAGAACACTAAGCAGTTTCTCAGAAAGCTTCTTTCCAGATTTCATCTGAGGATATTTCCTTTTTCACTATAGCCCTCTATGGGCTTCCAAATATCACTTTGCCAATTCCACAAGAACTGTCTTAGCGAAAGGCTTCTTGAGGGGAAAGCTGTAACTCTGTGAGATGATTTCACAGAACACAAAGAAGTTTCTCAGAAAGCTTCTTCCTCTTTGTTATCGGAGGATATTTCCTTTGGCCCTTTAGTCTTCAAAGGGATCCGAAATATCTGTCCTCAGATTACTCAGAAATAAGGCTAGAAAAGGGAGACACGAAATACAGATGTAACTCTTTGAGATGAATTAACAGAACACTAAGCAGTTTCTCAGAAAGCTTATTTCCAGATTTCATCTGAGGATATTTCCTTTTTCACCATAGCCCTCTATGGGCTTCCAAATATCACTTTGCCAATTCCACAAGAACTGTCTTAGCGAAAGGCTTCTTGAGGGGAAAGCTGTAACTCTGTGAGATGATTTCACAGAACACAAAGAAGTTTCTCAGAAAGCTTCTTTCTCTTTGTTATCGGAGGATATTTCCTTTGGCCCTATAGTCTTCAAAGGGATCCGAAATATCTGTTCTCAGATTCCACAGAAATAAGGCTAGCAAAGAGATCCACGAAATACAGATGTAACTCTGTGAGTGGAAGTCAATAATCACAGAGCAGTTTCTCAGAAAGCTTCTTTCCAGATTTCATCTGAGGATATTTCCTTTTTCACCATAGCCCTCTATGGGCTTCCAAATATCACTTTGCCAATTCCACAAGAAGTGACTTTGCGAAAGGGTTCTTGAGGGGAACGCTGTAATTCTGTGAGATGATTTCACAGAACACAAAGAAGTTTTTCAGAAAGCTTCTTTCTCTTTGTTATCAGAGGATATTTCCTTTGGCCCTATACTCTTCAAAGGGATCCGAAATATCTGTGTTCCGATTCCAAAGAAATAAGGCTAGCAAAGAGATCCACGAAATACAGATGTAACTCTGTGAGTGGAAGACCCATATCACAGAGCAGTTTCTCAGAAAGCTTCTTTCCAGATTTCATCTGAGGAAAATTCCTTTTTCATCATAGCCCTCTATGGGCTTCCAAATATCACTTTGCCAATTCCACCAGAACTGTCTTAACGAAAGGATTCTTGAGGGGAAAGCTGTAACTCTGTGAGATGATTTCACAGAACTCAAAGAAGTTTCTCAGAAAGCTTCTTTCTCTTTGTTATCGGAGGATATTTACTTTTGCCCTGTAGTCTTCAAAGGGATCCGAAATATCTGTTCTCAGATTCCACAGAAATAAGGCTAGCAAAGAGATCCACGAAATACAGAGGTAACTTTGTGAGATGAATTAACAGAACACTAAGCAGTTTCTCAGAAAGCTTCTTTCCAGATTTCATCTGAGGATATTTCCTTTTTCACCATAGCCCTCTATGGGCTTCCAAATATCACTTTGCCAATTCCACAAGAACTGTCTTAGCGAAAGGCTTCTTGAGGGGAAAGCTGTAACTCTGTGAGATGATTTCACAGAACACAAAGAAGTTTCTCAGAAAGCTTCTTTCTCTTTGTTATCGGAGGATATTTCCTTTTGACCTATAGTCTTCTACCGGATCCGAAATATCTTTTCTCCGATTCCACAGAAATAAGGCTAGCAAAGAGATCCACGAAATACATATGTAAATTTGTGAGATGAATTAAAAGAACACTAAGCAGTTTCTCAGAAAGCTTCTTTCCAGGTTTCATCTGAGGATATTTCCTTTTTCACCTTAGCCCTCTATGGGCTTCCAAATATCACATTGCCAATTCCACAGGAACTGTCTTAGCGAAAGCCTTCTTGAGGGGAAAGCTGTAACTCTGTGAGATGATTTCACAGAACACAAAGAAGTTTCTCAGAAATCTTCTTTCTTTTTGTTATCGGAGGATATTTCCTTTGGCCCTATAGTCTTAAAGGGATCCGAAATATCTGTTCTCAGATTCCACAGAAATAAGGCTAGCAAAGAGATCCATGAAATACAGAGGTAACTTTGTGAGATGAGTTAAGAGAACACTAAGCAGTTTCTCAGAAAGCTTCTTTCCAGATTTCATCTGAGGATATTTCCTTTTTCACCATAGCCCTCTATGGGCTTCCAAATATCACTTTGCCAATTCCTCAAGAACTGTCTTAGCGAAAGGCTTCTTGAGGGGAAAGCTGTAACTCTGTGAGATGATTTCACAGAACACAAAGGAGTTTCTCACAAAGCTTCTTTCTCTTTGTTATCGGAGGATATTTCCTTTGGCCCTATAGTCTTCAAAGGGATCCGAAATATCTGTTCTCAGATTCCACAGAAATAAGGCTAGCAAAGAGATCCACGAAATACAGATGTAACTCTGTGAGTGGAAGTAACACATCACAGAGCAGTTTCTCAGAAAGCTTCTTTCCAGATTTCATCTGAGGATATTTCTTTTTCACCATAGCCCTGTATGGGCTTCTAAATATCACTTTGCCAATTCCACGAGAACTGTCTTAGCAAAAGGCTTCTTGAGGGGAAAGCTGTAACTCTGTGAGATGATTTCACAGAACACAAAGAAATTTCTCAGAAAGCTTCTTTCTCTTTGTTATCGGAGGATATTTCCTTTGGCCCTATAGTCTTCTAAGGGATCCGAAATATCTGTTCTCCGATTCCACAGAAATAAGGCTAGCAAAGAGATCCACGAAATACATATGTAACTTTGTGAGGTGAATTAAAAGAACACTAAGCATTTCTCAGAAAGCTTCTTTCCAGATTTCATCTGAGGATACTTCCTTTTTCACCACAGCCCTCTATGGGCTTCCAAATATCACTTTGCCAATTACACAGGAACTGTCTTAGCGAAAGGCTTCTTGAGGGGAAAGCTGTAACTCTGTGAGATGATTTCACAGAACACAAAGAAGTTTCTCAGAAAGCTTCTTTCTCTTTGTTATCAGGGGATATTTCCTTTGGCCCTATAGTCTTCAAAGGGATCCGAAATATCTGTTCTCAGATTCCACAGAAATAAGGCTAGCAAAGAGATCCACGAAATACAGAGGTAACTTTTTGAGGTGAGTTAATAAAACACTAAGCAGTGTCTCAGAGAGATTCTTTCCAGATTTCATCTGAGGATATTTCCTTTTTCACCAGAGCCCTCTATGGGCTTCCAAATATCACTTCGCCAATTCCACAAGAACTGTCTTAGCGAAAGGCTTCTTGAGGGGAAAGCTGTAACTCTGTGAGATGATTTCACAGAACACAAAGAAGTTTCTTAGAAAGCTTCTTTCTCTTTGTTATCGAAGGATATTTCCTTTGGCCCTATAGTCTTCAAAGGGATCCGAAATATCTGTTCTCAGATTCCACAGAAATAAGGCTAGCAAAGAGATCCACGAAATACAGATGTAAATCTGTGAGTGGAAGTCACACATCACAGAGCAGTTTCTCAGAAGGCTTCTTTCCAGATTTCATCTGAGGATACTTCCTTTTCCACCACAGCCCTCTATGGGCTTCCAAATATCACTTTGCCATTTCCACAAGAACTGTCTTAGCGAAAGTCTTCTTGAGGGGAAAGCTGTAACTCTGTGAGATGATTTCACAGAACACAAAGAAGTTTCTCAGAGAGCTTCTTTCTCTTTGTTATCGGAGGATATTTCCTTTTGCCCTATAGTCTAAAAGGGATCAGAAATATCTGTTCTCAGATTCCACAGAAATAAGGCTAGCAAAGAGATTCACTAAATACATATGTAACTTTGTGAGATGAATTAACAGAACCCTAAGCAGTTTCTCAGAAAGCTTCTTTCCAGATTTCATCTGAGGATATTTCCTTTTTCAACATAGCCCTCTATGGGCTTCCAAATATCACTTTGCCAATTCCAAAAGAAATGTCTTAGCGAAAGGATTCTTGAGGGGAAAGCTGTACTCTGTGAGATGATTTCACAGAACACAAAGAAGTTTCTCAGAGAGCTGCTTTCTCTAGGTTATCGGAGGATATTTCCTTTGGCCCTATAGTCTTCAAAGGGATCTGAAATATCTGTTCTCCGATTCCATAGAAATAAGGCTAGCAAAGAGATCCACGAAATAAAGGTGTAACTCTGTGAGTGGAAGTCGCACATCAGAGAGCAGTTTCTCAGAAATCTTCTTAAAGATTTCTTCTGAGGATATTTCCTTTTTCACCATAGCCCTCTATGGGCTTCGAAATATCACTTTGCCAATTCCACAAGAAATGTCTTAGCGAAAGGCTTCTTGAGGGGAAAGCTGTAACTCTGTGACATGATTTCACAGAACACAAAGAAGTTTCTCAGAAAGCTTCTTTCTCTTTGTTATAGGAGGATAATTACTTCTGCCCTATAGTCTTCAAAGGGATCCGAAATATCTGTTCTCCGATTCCACAGAAATAAGGCTAGCAAAGAGATTCAGGAAATACATATGTAACTTTGCGAGATGAATTATCAGAACACTAAGCAGTGTCTCAGAAAGCTTCTTTCCAGATTTCATCTGAGGATACTTCCTTTTTCAGCATAGCCCTCTATGGGCTTCCAAATATCACTTTGCCAATTCCACAAGAACTGTCTTAGCGAAAGGCTTCTTGAGGTGAAAGCTGTAACTCTGTGAGATGATTTCACAGAACACAAAGAAATTTCTCAGAAAGCTTCTTTCTCTTTGTTATCGGAGGATATTTCCTTTGGCCCTATAGTCTTCTAAGGGATCCGAAATATCTGTTCTCCGATTCCACAGAAATAAGGCTAGCAAAGAGATCCACGAAATACATATGTAACTTTGTGAGGTGAATTAAAAGAACACTAAGCATTTCTCAGAAAGCTTCTTTTCAGATTTCATCTGAGGATATTTCCTTTTTCACCATAGCCCTCTATGGGTTTCCAAATATCACTTTGCCAATTACACAGGAACTGTCTTAGCGCAAGGCTTCTTGAGGGGAAAGCTGTAACTCTGTGAGTTGATTTCACAGAACACAAAGAAGTTTCTCAGAAAGCTTCTTTCTCTTTGTTATCGGAGGATATTTCCTTTGGCCCTATAGTCTTCAAAGGGATCCGAAATATCTGTTCTCAGATTCCACAGAAATAAGGCTAGCAAAGAGATCCACGAAACACAGAGGTAACTTTTTGAGGTGAGTTAATAGAACACTAAGCAGTGTCTCAGAAAGCTTCTTTCCAGATTTCATCTGAGGATATTTCCTTTTTCACCATAGCCCTCTATGGGCTTCCAAATATCACTTTGCCAATTCCACAAGAACTGTCTTAGCGAAAGGCTTCTTGAGGGGAAAGCTGTAACTCTGTGAGATGATTTCACAGAACACAAAGAAGTTTCTCAGAAAGCTTCTTTCTCTTTGTTATCGGAGGATATTTCCTTTGGCCCTATAGTCTGCAAAGGGATCCGAAATATCTGTTCTCAGATTCCACAGAAATAAGGCTAGCAAAGAGATCCACGAAATACAGATGTAACTTTGTGAGATGAATTAACAGAACACTAAGCAGTTTCTCAGAAAACTTCCTTCCAGATTTCATCTGAGGATATTTCCTTTTTCACCATAACCCTCTATGGGATTCCAAATATCACTTTGCCAATTCCACAAGAACTGTCTTAGCGAAAGGCTTCTTGAGGGGAAAGCTGTAACTCTGTGAGATGATTTCACAGAACACAAAGAAGTTTCTCAGAAAGCTTCTTTCTCTTTGTTATCGGAGGATATTTCCTTTGGCCCTATAGTCTTCTAAGGGATCCGAAATATCTGTTCTCAGATTCCACAGAAATAATGCTAGCAAAGAGATCCACGAAATACAGATGTAAATCTGTGAGTGGAAGTCACACATCACAGAGCAGTTTCTCAGAAGGCTTCTTTCCAGATTTCATCTGAGGATACTTCCTTTTTCACCACAGCCCTCTATGGGCTTCCAAATATCACTTTGCCATTTCCACAAGAACTGTCTTAGCGAAAGTCTTATTGAGGGGAAAGCTGTAACTCTGTGAGATGATTTCACAGAACACAAAGAAGTTTCTCAGAAAGCTTCTTTCTCTTTGTTATCGGAGGATATTTCCTTTTGCCCTATAGTCTAAAAGGGATCAGAAATATCTGTTCTCCGATTCCACAGAAATAAGGCTAGCAAAGAGATTCACGAATTACATATGTAACTTTGTGAGATGAATTAACAGAACACTAAGCAGTTTCTCAGAAAGCTTCTTTCCAGATTTCATCTGAGGATATTTCCTTTTTCCACATATCCCTCTATGGGCTTCCAAATATCACTTTGCCAATTCCACAAGAAATGTCTTAGCGAAAGGATTCTTGAGGGGAAAGCTGTAACTCTGTGAGATGATTTCACAGAACACAAAGAAGTTTCTCAGAGAGCTTCTTTCTCTAGGTTATCGGAGGATATTTCCTTTGGCCCTATAGTCTTCAAAAGGATCCGAAGTATCTCTTCTCCGATTCCATAGAAATAAGGCTAGCAAAGAGATCCACGAAATAAAGGTGTAACTCTGTAAGTGGAAGTCACACATCAGAGAGCAGTTTCTCAGAAATCTTCTTTAAAGATTTCTTCTGAGGATATTTCCTTTTTCACCATAACCCCCTAGGGGCTCCCAAATATCACTTTGCCAATTCCACAAGAACTGTATTAGCGAAAGGCTTCTTGAGGGGAATGCTGTAACTCTGTGAGATGATTTCACAGAACACAAAGAAGTTTCTCAGAAAGCTTCTTTCTCTTTGTTATCGGAGGATATTTCCTTTGGCCCTATAGTCTTCAAAGGGATCCGAAATATCTGTTCTCAGATTCCACAGAAATAAGGCTAGCAAAGAGATCCACGAAATACAGATGTAACTCTGTGAGTGGAAGTCACACATCACAGAGCAGTTTCTCAGAAAGCTTCTTTCCAGATTTCATCTGAGGATACTTCCTTTTTCACGACAGCCCTCTATGGGCTTCCAAATATCACTTTGCCAATTCCACAAGAACTGTCATAGCGAACGGCTTCTTGAGGGGAAAGCTGTAACTCTCTGAGACGATTTCACAGAACACAAAGAAGTTTCTCAGAAAGCTTCTTTCTCTTTGTTATAGGAGGATATTTCCTTTGGCAATATAGTCTTCAAAGGGATCCGAAATATCTGTTCTCAGATTCCACAGAAATAAGGCTAGCAAAGAGATCGACGAAATACAGATGTAACTCTGTGAGTGGAAGACCCATATCACAGAGCAGTTTCTCAGAAAGCTTCTTTCCACATTTCATCTGAGGATAATTCCTTTTTCATCATAGCCCACTATGGGCTTCCAAATATCACTTTGCCAATTCCACAAGAACTGTCTTAGCGAAAGGCTTCTTGAGGGGAAAGCTGTAACTCTGTGAGATGATTTCACAGTACACAAAGAAGTTTCTCAGAAAGCTTCTTTCTCTTTGTTATCGGAGGATATTTACTTTTGCCCTGTAGTCCTCAAAGGGATCCGAAATATCTGTTCTCAGATTCCACAGAAATAAGGCTAGCAAAGAGATCCACGAAATACAGATGTAACTTTGTGAGATGAATTAACAGAACACTAAGCAGGGTCTCAGAAAGCTTCTTTCCAGATTTCAGCTGAGGATATTTCCTTT
Source organism: Macaca nemestrina (assembly GCF_043159975.1). Taxonomy (NCBI): domain Eukaryota; kingdom Metazoa; phylum Chordata; class Mammalia; order Primates; family Cercopithecidae; genus Macaca; species Macaca nemestrina. The sequence goes on along the minus strand of NC_092142.1, from coordinate 33,975,649 downwards.
TTCACCATAGCCCTCTATGGGCTTCCAAATATCACTTTGCCAATTCCACAAGAAATGTCTTAGCGAAAGGCTTCTTGAGGGGAAGCTGTAACTCTGTGAGATGATTTCACAGAACACAAAGAAGTTTCTCAGAAAGCTTCTTTCTCTTTGTTATAGGAGATTATTTCCTTTGGCCCTATAGTCTTCAAAGGGATCCGAAATATCTGTTCTCCGATTTGACAGAAATAAGGCTAGCAAAGAGAACGACGAAATACAGATGTAACTCTGTAAGTGGAAGGAACACATCACAGAGCAGTTTCTCAGAAAGCTTCTTTCCAGATTTCATCTGAGGATATTTCTTTTTCACCATTGCCCTGTATGGGCTTCTAAATATCACTTTGCCAATTCCACGAGAACTGTCTTAGCGAAAGGCTTCTTGAGGGGAAAGCTGTAACTCTGTGATATGATTTCACAGAACACAAAGAAGTTTCTCAGAAAGCTTCTTTCTCTTTGTTATAGGAGGATAATTCCTTTTGCCCTATAGTCTTCAAAGGGATCCGAAATATCTGTTCTCCGATTCCACAGAAATAAGGCTAGCAAAGAGATTCACGAAATACATATGTAACTTTGCGAGATGAATTAACAGAACACTAAGCAGTGTCTCAGAAAGCTTCTTTCCAGATTTCATCTGAGAATACTTCCTTTTTCAGCATAGCCCTCTATGGGCTTCCAAATATCACTTTGCCAATTCCACAAGAACTGTCTTAGCGAAAGGCTTCTTGAGGGGAAAGCTGTAACTCTGTGAGATGATTTCACAGAACACAAAGAAGTTTCTCAGAAAGCTTCTTTCTCTTTGTTATCGGAGGATATTTACTTTTGCCCTGTAGTCTTCAAAGGGATCCGAAATATCAGTTCTCAGATTCCACAGAAATAAGGCTAGCAAAGAGATCCACGAAATACAGATGTAACTTTGTGAGATGAATTAACAGAACACTAAGCAGTTTCTCAGAAAGCTTCTTTCCAGATTTCAGCTGAGGATATTTCCTTTTTCACCATAGCCCTCTATGGGCTTCCAAATATCACTTTGCCAATTCCACAAGAAATGTCTTAGCGAAAGGCTTCTTGAGGGGAAAGCTGTAACTCTGTGAGATGATTTCACAGAACACAAAGAAGTTCTTCAGAAAGCTTCTTTCCCCTTGTTTTCGGAGGATATTTCCTTTGGCCCTACAGTATTCTAAGGGATCCGAAATATCTGTTCTCCGATTCCACAGAAATAAGGCTAGCAAAGAGATCCACGAAATACATATGTAACTTTGTGAGGTGAATTAAAAGAACACTAAGCATTTCTCAGAAAGCTTCTTTCCAGATTTCATCTGAGGATATTTCCTTTTTCACCATAGCCCTCTATGGGCTTCCAAATATCACTTTGCCAATTACACAGGAACTGTCTTAGCGAAAGGCTTCTTGAGGGGAAAGCTGTAACTCTCTGAGATGATTTCACAGAACACAAAGAAGTTTCTCAGAAAGCTTTTTTCTCTTTGTTATCAGAGGATATTTCCTTTGGCCTTATAGTCTTCAAAGGGATCCGAAATATCTGTTCTCAGATTCCACAGAAATAAGGCTAGCAAAGAGATCCACAAAATACAGAGTTAACTTTTTGAGGTGAGTTAATAAAACACTAAGCAGTGTCTCAGAAAGATTCTTTCCAGATTTCATCTGAGGATATTTCCTTTTTCACCATAGCCCTCTATGGGCTTCCAAATATCACTTTGCCAATTCCACAAGAACTGTCTTAGCGAAAGGCTTCTTGAGGGGAAAGCTGTAACTCTGTGAGATGATTTCACAGAACACAAAGAAGTTTCTCAGAAAGCTTCTTTCTCTTTGTTATCGGAGGATATTTCCTTTGGCCCTATAGTCTTCAAAGGGATCCGAAATATCTGTTCTCAGATTCCACAGAAATAAGGCTAGCAAAGAGATCCACGAAATACAGATGTAAATCTGTGAGTGGAAGTCACACATCACAGAGCAGTTTCTCAGAAGGCTTCTTTCCAGATTTCATCTGAGGATACTTCCTTTTTCACCACAGCCCTCTATGGGCTTCCAAATATCACTTTGCCATTTCCACAAGAACTGTCTTAGCGAAAGGCTTATTGAGTGGAAAGCTGTAACTCTGTGAGATGATTTCACAGAACACAAAGAGGTTTCTCAGAGAGCTTCTTTCTCTTTGTTATCGGAGGATATTTCCTTTTGCCCTATAGTCTAAAAGGGATCAGAAATATCTGTTCTCAGATTCCACAGAAATAAGGCTAGCAAAGAGATTCACTAAATACATATGTAACTTTGTGAGATGAATTAACAGAACCCTAAGCAGTTTCTCAGAAAGCTTCTTTCCAGATTTCATCTGAGGATATTTCCTTTTTCAACATAGCCCTCTATGGGCTTCCAAATATCACTTTGCCAATTCCACAAGAAATGTCTTAGCGAAAGGATTCTTGAGGGGAAAGCTGTACTCTGTGAGATGATTTCACAGAACACAAAGAAGTTTCTCAGAGAGCTTCTTTCTCTAGGTTACGGGAGGATATTTCCTTTGGCCCTATAGTCTTCAAAGGGATCCGAAATATCTGTTCTCCGATTCCATAGAAATAAGGCTAGCAAAGAGATCCACGAAATAAAGGTGTAACTCTGTGAGTGGAAGTCGCACATCAGAGAGCAGTTTCTCAGAAAGCTTCTTTAAAGATTTCTTCTGAGGATATTTCCTTTTTCACCATAGCCCTCTATGGGCTTGGAAATATCACTTTGCCAATTCCACAAGAAATGTCTTAGCGAAAGGCTTCTTGAGGGGAAAGCTGTAACTCTGTGATATGATTTCACAGAACACAAAGAAGTTTCTCAGAAAGCTTCTTTCTCTTTCTTATAGGAGGATAATTCCTTTTGCCCTATAGTCTTCAAAGGGATCCGAAATATCTGTTCTCCGATTCCACAGAAATAAGGCTAGCAAAGAGATTCACGAAATACATATGTAACTTTGCGAGATGAATTATCAGAACACTAAGCAGTGTCTCAGAAAGCTTCTTTCCAGATTTCATCTGAGGATACTTCCTTTTTCAGCATAGCCCTCTATGGGCTTCCAAATATCACTTTGCCAATTCCACAAGAACTGTCTTAGCGAAAGGCTTCTTGAGGTGAAAGCTGTAACTCTGTGAGATGATTTCACAGAACACAAAGAAGTTTCTCAGAAAGCTTCTTTCTCTTTGTTATCGGAGGATATTTCCTTTGGCCCTATAGTCTTCTAAGGGATCCGAAATATCTGTTCTCCGATTCCACAGAAATAAGGCTAGCAAAGAGATCCACGAAATACATATGTAACTTTGTGAGGTGAATTAAAAGAACACTAAGCGTTTCTCAGAAAGCTTCTTTTCAGATTTCATCTGAGGATATTTCCTTTTTCACCATAGCCTTCTATGGGTTTCCAAATATCACTTTGCCAATTACACAGGAACTGTCTTAGCGAAAGGCTTCTTGAGGGGAAAGCTGTAACTCTGTGAGATGATTTCACAGAACACAAAGAAGTTTCTCAGAAAGCTTCTTTCTCTTTGTTATCGGAGGATATTTCCTTTGGCCCTATAGTCTTCAAAGGGATCCGAAATATCTGTTCTCAGATTCCACAGAAATAAGGCTAGCAAAGAGATCCACGAAATACAGATGTAACTTTGTGAGATGAATTAACAGAACACTAAGCAGTTTCTCTGAAAACTTCCTTCCAGATTTCATCTGAGTATATTTCCTTTTTCACCATAGCCGTCTTTGGGATTCCAAATATCACTTTGCCAATTCCACAAGAACTATCTTAGCGAAAGGCTTCTTGAGGGGAAAGCTGTAACTCTGTGAGATGATTTCACCGAACACAAAGAAGTTTCTCAGCAAGCTTCTTTCTCTTTGTTATCGGAGGATATTTCCTTTGGCCCTATAGTCTTCTAAGGGATCCGAAATATCTGTTCTCAGATTCCACAGAAATAATGCTAGCAAAGAGATCCACGAAATACAGATGTAAATCTGTGAGTGGAAGTCACACATCACAGAGCAGTTTCTCAGAAGGCTTCTTTCCAGATTTCATCTGAGGATACTTCCTTTTTCACCACAGCCCTCTATGGGCTTCCAAATATCACTTTGCCATTTCACAAGAACTGTCTTAGCGAAAGTCTTCTTGAGGGGAAAGCTGTAACTCTGTGAGATGATTTCACAGAACACAAAGAAGTTTCTCAGAAAGCTTCTTTCTCTTTGTTATCGGAGGATATTTCCTTTTGCCCTAGAGTCTAAAAGGGATCAGAAATATCTGTTCTCAGATTCCACAGAAATAAGGCTAGCAAAGAGATTCACGAAATACATATGTAACTTTGTGAAATGAATTAACAGAACACTAAGCAGTTTCTCAGAAAGCTTCTTTCCAGATTTCATCTGAGGATATTTCCTTTTTCAACATAGCCCTCTATGGGCTTCCAAATATCACTTTGCCAATTCCACAAGAAATGTCTTAGCGAAAGGATTCTTGAGGGGAAAGCTGTAACTCTGTGAGATGATGTCACAGAACACAAAGAAGTTTCTCAGAGAGCTTCTTTCTGTAGGTTATCGGAGGATATTTCCTTTGGCCCTATAGTCTTCAAAGGGATCCGAAATATCTGTTCTCCGATTCCATAGAAATAAGGCTAGCAAAGAGATCCACGAAATAAAGGTGTAACTCTGTGAGTGGAAGTCACACATCAGAGAGCAGTTTCTCAGAAATCTTCTTTAAAGATTTCTTCTGAGGATATTTCCTTTTTCACCATAGCCCTCTATGGGCTTCGAAATATCACATTGCCAATTCCACAAGAACTGTCTTAGCGAAAGGCTTCTTGAGGGGAAAGCTGTAACTCTGTGATATGATTTCACAGAACACAAAGAAGTTTCTCAGAAAGCTTCTTTCTCTTTGTTATAGGAGGATAATTCCTTTTGCCCTATAGTCTTCAAAGGGATCCGAAATATCTATTCTCCGATTCCACAGAAATAAGGCTAGCAAAGAGATTCACGAAATACATATATAACTTTGCGAGATGAATTATCAGAACACTAAGCAGTGTCTCAGAAAGCTTCTTTCCAGATTTCATCTGAGGATACTTCCTTTTTCAGCATAGCCCTCTATGGGCTTCCAAATATCACTTTGCCAATTCCCCAAGAACTGTCTTAGCGAAAGGCTTCTTGAGGGGAAAGCTGTAACTCTGTGAGATGATTTCACAGAACACAAAGAAGTTTCTCAGAAAGCTTCTTTCTCTTTGTTATCGGAGGATATTTCCTTTGGCCCTATAGTCTTCAAAGGGATCCGAAATATCTGTTCTCAGATTCCACAGAAAGAAGGCTAGCAAAGAGATCCACGAAACACAGAGGTAACTTTTTGAGGTGAGTTAATAGAACACTAAGCAGTGTCTCAGAAAGCTTCTTTCCAGATTTCATCTGAGGATATTTCCTTTTTCACCAGAGCCCTCTATGGGCTTCCAAATATCACTTTGCCAATTCCACAAGAACTGTCTTAGCGAAAGGCTTCTTGAGGGGAAAGCTGTAACTCTGTGAGATGATTTCACAGAACACAAAGAAGTTTCTCAGAAAGCTTCTTTCTATTTGTTATCGGAGGATATTTCCTTTGGCCCTATAGTCTGCAAAGGGATCCGAAATATCTGTTATCAGATTCCACAGAAATAAGGCTAGCAAAGAGATCCACGAAATACAGATGTAACTTTGTGAGATGAATTAACAGAACACTAAGCAGTTTCTCAGAAAACTTCCTTCCCGATTTCATCTGAGGATATTTCCTTTTTCACCATAACCCTCTATGGGATTCCAAATATCACTTTGCCAATTCCACAAGAACTGTCTTAGCGAAAGGCTTCTTGAGGGGAAAGCTGTAACTCTGTGAGATGATTTCACAGAACACAAAGAAGTTTCTCAGAAAGCTTCTTTCTCTTTGTTATCGGAGGATATTTCCTTTGGCCCTGTAGTCTTCTAAGGGATCCGAAATATCTGTTCTCAGATTCCACAGAAATAATGCTAGCAAAGAGATCCACGAAATACAGATGTAACTCAGTGAGTGGAAGTCACACATCACAGAGCAGTTTCTCAGAAGGCTTCTTTCCAGATTTCATCTGAGGATACTTCCTTTTTCACCACAGCCCTCTATGGGCTTCCAAATATCACTTTGCCATTTCCACAAGAACTGTCTTAGCGAAAGTCTTATTGAGGGGAAAGCTGTAACTCTGTGAGATGATTTCACAGAACACAAAGAAGTTTCTCAGAAAGCTTCTTTCTCTTTGTTATCGGAGGATATTTCCTTTTGCCCTATAGTCTAAAAGGGATCAGAAATATCTGTTCTCCGATTCCACAGAAATAAGGCTAGCAAAGAGATTCACGAATTACATATGTAACTTTGTGAGATGAATTAACAGAACACTAAGCAGTTTCTCAGAAAGCTTCTTTCCAGATTTCATCTGAGGATATTTCCTTTTTCCACATATCCCTCTATGGGCTTCCAAATATCACTTTGCCAATTCCACAAGAAATGTCTTAGCGAAAGGATTCTTGAGGGGAAAGCTGTAACTCTGTGAGATGATTTCACAGAACACAAAAAAGTTTCTCAGAGAGCTTCTTTCTCTAGGTTATCGGAGGATATTTCCTTTGGCCCTATAGTCTTCAAAAGGATCCGAAGTATCTCTTCTCCGATTCCATAGAAATAAGGCTAGCAAAGAGATCCACGAAATAAAGGTGTAACTCTGTAAGTGGAAGTCACATATCAGAGAGCAGTTTCTCAGAAATCTTCTTTAAAGATTTCTTCTGAGGATATTTCCTTTTTCACCATAACCCTCTAGGGGCTCCCAAATATCACTTTGCCAATTCCACAAGAACTGTATTAGCGAAAGGCTTCTTGAGGGGAATGCTGTAACTCTGTGAGATGATTTCACAGAACACAAAGAAGTTTCTCAGAAAGCTTCTTTCTCTTTGTTATCGGAGGATATTTCCTTTGGCCCTATAGTCTTCAAAGGGATCCGAAATATCTGTTCTCAGATTCCACAGAAATAAGGCTAGCAAAGAGATCCACGAAATACAGAGTTAACTTTTTGAGGTGAGTTAATAAAACACTAAACAGTGTCTCAGAAAGATTCTTTCCAGATTAAATCTGAGGATATTTCCTTTTTCACCAGAGCCCTCTATGGGCTTCCAAATATCACTTTGCCAATTCCACAAGAACTGTCTTAGCGAAAGGCTTCTTGAGGGGAAAGCTGTAACTCTGTGAGATGATTTCATAGAACACAAAGAAGTTTCTCAGAAAGCTTCTTTCTCTTTGTTATCGGAGGATATTTCCTTTGGCCCTATAGTCTTCAAAGGGATCCGAAATATCTCTTCTCAGATTCCACAGAAATAAGGCTAGCAAAGAGATCCACGAAATACAGATGTAAATCTGTGAGTGGAAGTCACACATCACAGAGCAGTTTCTCAGAAGGCTTCTTTCCAGATTTCATCTGAGGATACTTCCTTTTTCACCACAGCCCTCTATGGGCTTCCAAATATCACTTTGCCATTTCCACAAGAACTGTCTTAGCGAAAGTCTTCTTGAGGGGAAAGCTGTAACTCTGTGAGATGATTTCACAGAACACAAAGAAGTTTCTCAGAGAGCTTCTTTCTCTTTGTTATCGGAGGATATTTCCTTTTGCCCTATAGTCTAAAAGGGATCAGAAATATCTGTTCTCAGATTCCACCGAAACAAGGCTAGCAAAGAGATTCACTAAATACATATGTAACTTTGTGAGATGAATTAACAGAACCCTAAGCAGTTTCTCAGAAAGCTTCTTTCCAGATTTCATCTGAGGATATTTCCTTTTTCAACATAGCCCTCTATGGGCTTCCAAATATCACTTTGCCAATTCTACAAGAAATGTCTTAGCGAAAGGATTCTTGAGGGGAAAGCTGTACTCTGTGAGATGATTTCACAGAACACAAAGAAGTTTCTCAGAGAGCTTCTTTCTCTAGGTTATCGGAGGATATTTCCTTTGGCCCTATAGTCTTCAAAGGGATCCGAAATATCTGTTCTCCGATTCCATAGAAATAAGGCTAGCAAAGAGATCCACGAAATAAAGGTGTAACTCTGTGAGTGGAAGTCGCACATCAGAGAGCAGTTTCTCAGAAAGCTTCTTTAAAGATTTCTTCTGAGGATATTTCCTTTTTCACCATAGCCCTCTATGGGCTTGGAAATATCACTTTGCCAATCCCACAAGAACTGTCTTAGCGAAAGGCTTCTTGAGGGGAAAGCTGTAACTCTGTGATATGATTTCACAGAACACAAAGAAGTTTCTCAGAAAGCTTCTTTCTCTTTGTTATAGGAGGATAATTCCTTTTGCCCTATAGTCTTCAAAGGGATCCGAAATATCTGTTCTCCGATTCCACAGAAATAAGGCTAGCAAAGAGATTCACGAAATACATATGTAACTTTGCGAGATGAATTATCAGAACACTAAGCAGTTTCTCAGAAAGCTTCTTTCCAGATTTCATCTGAGGATACTTCCTTTTTCAGCATAGCCCTCTATGGGCTTCCAAATATCACTTTGCCAATTCCACAAGAACTGTCTTAGCGAAAGGCTTCTTGAGGTGAAAGCTGTAACTCTGTGAGATGATTTCACAGAACACAAAGAAGTTCCTCAGAAAGCTTCCTTCTCTTTGTTATCGGAGGATATTTCCTTTGGCCCTATAGTCTTCTAAGGGATCCGAAATATCTGTTCTCCGATTCCACAGAAATAAGGCTAGCAAAGAGATCCACGAAATACATATGTAACTTTGTGAGGTGAATTAAAAGAACACTAAGCATTTCTCAGAAAGCTTCTTTTCAGATTTCATCTGAGGATATTTCCTTTTTCATCATAGCCTTCTATGGGTTTCCAAATATCACTTTGCCAATTACACAGGAACTGTCTTAGCGAAAGGCTTCTTGAGGGGAAAGCTGTAACTCTGTGAGATGATTTCACAGAACACAAAGAAGTTTCTCAGAAAGCTTCTTTCTCTTTGTTATCGGAGGATATTTCCTTTGGCCCTATAGTCTTCAAAGGGATCCGAAATATCTGTTCTCAGATTCCACAGAAATAAGGCTAGCAAAGAGATCCACGAAACACAGAGGTAACTTTTTGAGGTAAGTTAATAGAACACTAAGCAGTGTCTCAGAAAGCTTCTTTCCAGATTTCATCTGAGTATATTTCCTTTTTCACCATAGCCCTCTATGGGCTTCCAAATATCACTTTGCCAATTCCACAAGAACTGTCTTAGCGAAAGGCTTCTTGAGGGGAAAGCTGTAACTCTGTGAGATGATTTCACAGAACACAAAGAAGTTTCTCAGAAAGCTTCTTTCTCATTGTTATCGGAGGATATTTCCTTTGGCCCTATAGTCTGCAAAGGGATCCGAAATATCTGTTCTCAGATTCCACAGAAATAAGGCTAGCAAAGAGATCCACGAAATACAGATGTAACTTTGTGAGATGAATTAACAGAACACTAAGCAGTTTCTCAGAAAACTTCCTTCCAGATTTCATCTGAGGATACTTCCTTTTTCACCATAGCCCTCTATGGGATTCCAAATATCACTTTGCCAATTCCACAAGAACGGTCTTAGCGAAAGGCTTCTTGAGGGGAAAGCTGTAACTCTGTGAGATGATTTCACAGAACACAAAGAAGTTTCTCAGCAAGCTTCTTTCTCTTTGTTATCGGAGGATATTTCCTTTGGCCCTATAGTCTTCTAAGGGATCCGAAATATCTGTTCTCAGATTCCACAGAAATAATGCTAGCAAAGAGATCCACGAAATACAGATGTAAATCTGTGAGTGGAAGTCACACATCACAGAGCACTTTCTCAGAAGGCTTCCTTCCAGATTTCATCTGAGGATACTTCCTTTTTCACCACAGCCCTCTATGGGCTTCCAAATATCACTTTGCCATTTCCACAAGAACTGTCTTAGCGAAAGTCTTATTGAGGGGAAAGCTGTAACTCTGTGAGATGATTTCACAGAACACAAAGAAGTTTCTCAGAAAGCTTCTTTCTCTTTGTTATCGGAGGATATTTCCTTTTGCCCTATAGTCTAAAAGGAATCAGAAATATCTGTTCTCCGATTCCACAAAAATAAGGCTAGCAAAGAGATTCACGAAATACATATGTAACTTTGTGAGATGAATTAACAGAACACTAAGCAGTTTCTCAGAAAGCTTCTTTCCAGATTTCATCTGAGGATATTTCCTTTTTCAACATATCCCTCTATGGGCTTCCAAATATCACTTTGCCAATTCCACAAGAAATGTCTTAGCGAAAGGATTCTTGAGGGGAAAGCTGTAACTCTGTGAGATGATTTCACAGAACACAAAGAAGTCTCTCAGAGAGCTTCTTTCTCTAGGTTATCGGAGGATATTTCCTTTGGCCCTATAGTCTTCAAAAGGATCCGAAGTATCTCTTCTCCGATTCCATAGAAATAAGGCTAGCAAAGAGATCCACGAAATAAAGGTGTAACTCTGTAAGTGGAAGTCACACATCAGAGAGGAGTTTCTCAGGAATCTTCTTTAAAGATTTCTTCTGAGGATATTTCCTTTTTCACCATAACCCTCTAGGGGCTCCCAAATATCACTTTGCCAATTCCACAAGAACTGTTTAGCGAAAGGCTTCTTGAGGGGAATGCTGTAACTCTGTGAGATGATTTCACAGAACACAAAGAAGTTTCTCAGAAAGCTTCTTTCTCTTTGTTATCGGAGGATATTTCCTTTGGCCCTATAGTCTTCAAAGGGATCCGAAATATCTGTTCTCAGATTCCACAGAAATAAGGCTAGCAAAGAGATCCACGAAATACAGATGTAACTTTGTGAGATGAATTAACAGAACACTAAGCAGTTTCTCTGAAAACTTCCTTCCAGATTTCATCTGAGGATATTTCCTTTTTCACCATAGCCCTCTATGGGCTTCCAAATATCACTTTGCCAATTCCACAAGAAATGTCTTAGCGAAAGGATTCTTGAGGGGAAAGCTGTAACTCTGTGAGATGATGTCACAGAACACAAAGAAGTTTCTCAGAGAGCGTCTTTCTCTAGGTTATCGGAGGATATTTCCTTTGGCCCTATAGTCTTCAAAGGGATCCGAAATATCTGTTCTCCGATTCCATAGAAATAAGGCTAGCAAAGAGATCCACGAAATAAAGGTGTAACTCTGTGAGTGGAAGTCACACATCAGAGAGCAGTTTCTCAGAAATCTTCTTTAAAGATTTCTTCTGAGGATATTTCCTTTTTCACCATAGCCCTCTAGGGGCTCCCAAATATCACTTTGCCAATTCCACAAGAACTGTCTTAGCGAAAGGCTTCTTGAGGGGAAAGCTGTAACTCTGTGATATGATTTAACAGAACACAAAGAAGTTTCTCAGAAAGCTTCTTTCTCTTTGTTATAGGAGGATAATTCCTTTTGCCCTATAGTCTTCAAAGGGATCCGAAATATCTGTTCTCCGATTCCACAGAAATAAGGCTAGCAAAGAGATTCACGAAATACGTATGTAACTTTGCGAGATGAATTAACAGGACACTAAGCAGTGTCTCAGAAAGCTTCTTTCCAGATTTCATCTGAGGATACTTCCTTTTTCAGCATAGCCCTCTATGGGATTCCAAATATCACTTTGCCAATTCCACAAGAACTGTCTTAGCGAAAGGCTTCTTGAGGGGAAAGCTGTAACTCTGTGAGATTATTTCACAGAACACAAAGAAGTTTCTCAGAAAGCTTCTTTCTCTTTGTTATCGGTGGATATTTCCTTTGGCCCTATAGTCTTCAAAGGGATCCGAAATATCTGTTCTCAGATTCCACAGAAATAAGGCTAGCAAAGAGATCCACGAAACACAGAGGTAACTTTTTGAGGTGAGTTAATAGAACACTAAGCAGTGTCTCAGAAAGCTTCTTTCCAGATTTCATCTGAGGATATTTCCTTTTTCACCAGAGCCCTCTATGGGCTTCCAAATATCACTTTGCCAATTCCACAAGAACTGTCTTAGCGAAAGGCTTCTTGAGGGGAAAGCTGTAACTCTGTGAGATGATTTCACAGAACACAAAGAAGTTTCTCAGAAAGCTTCTTTCTCTTTGTTATCGGAGGATATTTCCTTTGGCCCTGTAGTCTTCAAAGGGATCCGAAATATCTGTTCTCAGATTCCACAGAAATAAGGCTAGCAAAGAGATCCACGAAATACAGATGTAACTTGGTGAGATGAATTAACAGAACACTAAGCAGTTTCTCAGAAAGCTTCTTTCCAGATTTCATCTGAGGATATTTCCTTTTTCACCATAGCCCTCTAGGGGCTTGCAAATATCACTTTGCAAATTTCTCAAGAACTGTCGTAGCGAAAGGATTCTTGAGGGGAAATCTGTAACTCTGTGATATGATTTCACAGAACACAAAGAAGTTTCTCAGAAAGATTCTTTCTCTTTGTTATCGGAGGATATTTCCTTTGGCCCTGTAGTCTTCAAAGGGATCCGAAATATCCTTTCTCAGATTCCACAGATATAAGGCTAGCAAAGAGATCCACGAAATACAGATGTAACTCTGTGAGTGGAAGTCACACATCACAGAGCAGTTTCTCAGAAAGCTTCTTTCCAGATTTCATCCGAGGATACTTCCTTTTTCATCATAGCCCTCTATGGGCTTCGAAATATCACTTTGCCAATTCCACAAGAACTGTCTTAGCGAAAGGCTTCTTGAGGGGAAAGCTGTAACTCTGTGAGATGATTTCACAGATCACAAACAAGTTTCTCAGAAAGCTTCTTTCTCTTTGTTATCGGAGGATATTTCTTTTGGCCCTATAGTCTTCAAAGGGATCCGAATTATCTGTTCTCAGATTCCACAGAAATAAGGCCAGCAAAGAGATCCACGAAATACAGATGTAACTCTGTGAGATGAATTAACAGAACACTAAGCAGTTTCTCAGAAAGCTTCTTTCCAGATTTCATCTGAGGATATTTCCTTTTTCACCATAGCCCTCTGTCGGGTTCCAAATATCACTTTGCCAATTCCACAAGAACTGTCTTAGCGAAAGTCTTCTTGAGGGGAAAGCTGTAACTCTGTGATATGATTTCACAGAACACCAAGAAGTTTCTCAGAAAGCTTCTTTCTCTTTGTTATCGGAGGATATTTCCTTTTGCCCTATAGTCTTCAAAGGGATCCGAAATATCTGTTCTCCGATTCCACAGAAATAATGCTAGCAAAGAGATTCACGAAATACATATGTAACTTTGTGAGATGAATTAACAGAACACTAAGCAGTTTCTCAGAAAGCTTCTTTCCAGATTTCATCTGAGGATATTTCCTTTTTCACCATAGCCCTCTATGGGCTTCCAAATATCACTTTGCCAATTCCACAAGAACTGTCTTAGCGAAAGGCTTCTTGAGAGGAAAGCTGTAACTCTGTTAGATGATTTCACAGAACACAAAAAACTTTCTCAGAAAGCTTCTTTCTCTTTGTTATCGGAGGATATTTACTTTGGCCCTATTGTCTTCAAAGGGATCCGAAATATCTGTTCTCAGATTCCACAAAAATAAGGCTAGCAAAGAGATCCACGAAATACAGATGTAACTTTGTGAGATGAATTAAGAGAACACTAAGTAGTTTCTCAGAAAGCTTCTTTCCAGATTTCATCTGAGGATATTTCCTTTTTCACCATAGCCCTCTATGGGCTTCCAAATATCACTTTCCCAATTCCACAAGAAATGTCTTAGCGAAAGGCTTCTTGAGGGGAAAGCTGTAACTCTGTGAGATGATTTCACAGATCACAAACAAGTTTCTCAGAAAGCTTCTTTCTCTTTGTTATCGGAGGATATTTCTTTTGGCCCTATAGTCTTCAAAGGGATCCGAATTATCTGTTCTCAGATTCCACAGAAATAAGGCCAGCAAAGAGATCCACGAAATACAGATGTAACTCTGTGAGATGAATTAACAGAACACTAAGCAGTTTCTCAGAAAGCTTCTTTCCAGATTTCATCTGAGGATATTTCCTTTTTCACCATAGCCCTCTGTCGGGTTCCAAATATCACTTTGCCAATTCCACAGGAACTGTCTTAGCGAAAGTCTTCTTGAGGGGAAAGCTGTAACTCTGTGATATGATTTCACAGAACACCAAGAAGTTTCTCAGAAAGCTTCTTTCTCTTTGTTATCGGAGGATATTTCCTTTTGCCCTATAGTCTTCAAAGGGATCCGAAATATCTGTTCTCCGATTCCACAGAAATAATGCTAGCAAAGAGATTCACGAAATACATATGTAACTTTGTGAGATGAATTAACAGAACACTAAGCAGTTTCTCAGAAAGCTTCTTTCCAGATTTCATCTGAGGATATTTCCTTTTTCACCATAGCCCTCTATGGGCTTCCAAATATCACTTTGCCAATTCCACAAGAACTGTCTTAGCGAAAGGCTTCTTGAGAGGAAAGCTGTAACTCTGTTAGATGATTTCACAGAACACAAAAAACTTTCTCAGAAAGCTTCTTTCTCTTTGTTATCGGAGGATATTTACTTTGGCCCTATTGTCTTCAAAGGGATCCGAAATATCTGTTCTCAGATTCCACAAAAATAAGGCTAGCAAAGAGATCCACGAAATACAGATGTAACTTTGTGAGATGAATTAAGAGAACACTAAGTAGTTTCTCAGAAAGCTTCTTTCCAGATTTCATCTGAGGATATTTCCTTTTTCACCATAGCCCTCTATGGGCTTCCAAATATCACTTTCCCAATTCCACAAGAAATGTCTTAGCGAAAGGCTTCTTGAGGGGAAAGCTGTAACTCTGTGAGATGATTTCACAGAACACAAAGAAGTTTCTCAGAAAGCTTCTTTCTCTTTGTTATCGGAGGATATTTCCTTTGGCCCTTTAGTCTTCAAAGGGATCCGAAATATCTGTTCTCAGATTCCACAGAAATAAGGCTAGCAAAGAAAGACACGAAATACAGATGTAACTCCGTGAGATGAATTAACAGAACACTAAGGAGTTTCTCAGAAAGCTTCTTTCCAGATTTCATCTGAGGATATTTCCTTTTTCACCATAGCCCTCTATGGGCTTCCAAATATCACTTTGCCAATTCCACAAGAACTGTCTTAGCGAAAGGCTTCTTGAAGGGAAAGCTGTAACTCTGTGAGATGATTTCACAGAACACAAAGAAGTTTCTCAGAAAGATTCTTTCTCTTTGTTATCGGAGGATATTTCCTTTGGCCCTATAGTCTTCAAAGGGATCCGAAATATCTGTTCTCAGATTCCACAGAAATAAGGCCAGCAAAGAGATCCACGAAATACAGATGTAACTCTGTGAGTGGAAGTCACACATCACAGAGCAGTTTCCCAGAAAGCTTCTTTCCAGATTTCATCTGAGGATATTTCCTTTTTGACCATAGCCCTCTAAGGTCTTCCAAATATCACTTTGCCATTTCCACAAGAAGTGCCTTTGTCAAAGGGTTCTTGAGGCGAAAGCTGTAACTCTGTGTGATGATTTCACAGAACAAAAAGAAGTTTCTCAGAAAGCTTCTTTCTCTTTGTTATCAGAGGATATTTCCTTTGGCCCTATAGTCTTCAAAGGGATCCGAAATATCTGTTCTCAGATTCCACAGAAATAAGGCTAGCAAAGAGATCCACGAAATACAGATGTAAATCTGTGAGTGGAAGTCACACATCACAGAGCACTTTCTCAGAAAGCTTCTTTCCAGATTTCATCTGAGGATATTTCTTTTTCACCATAGCCCTGTATGGGCTTCCAAATATCACTATGCCATTTCCAAAAGAACTGTCTCAGCAAAAGGCTTCCTGAGGGGAAAGCTGTAACTCTGTGAGATGATTTCACAGAACACAAAGAAGTTTCTCAGAAAGCTTCTTTCTCTTTGTTATCGGAAGATATTTCCTTTGGCCCTATAGTCTTCAAAGGGATCCGAATTATCTGTTCTCAGATTCCACAGAAAAAAGCCAGCAAAGAGATCCACGAAATACAGATGTAACTCTGTGAGATGAATTAACAGAACACTAAGCAGTTTCTCAGAAAGCTTCTTTCCAGATTTCATCTGAGGATATTTCCTTTTTCACCATAGCCCTCTGTCGGGTTCCAAATATCACTTTGCCAATTCCACAAGAACTGTCTTAGCGAAAGTCTTCTTGAGGGGAAAGCTGTACCTCTGTGATATGATTTCACAGAACACCAAGAAGTTTCTCAGAAAGCTTCTTTCTCTTTGTTATCGGAGCATATTTCCTTTTGCCCTATAGTCTTCAAAGGGATCCGAAATATCTGTTCTCCGATTCCACAGAAATAATGCTAGCAAAGAGATTCACGAAATACATATGTAACTTTGTGAGATGAATTAACAGAACACTAAGCAGTTTCTCAGAAAGCTTCTTTCCTGATTTCATCTGAGGATATTTCCTTTTTCACAATAGCCCTCTATGGGCTTCCAGATATCACTTTGCCAATTCCACAAGAACTGTCTTAGCGAAAGGCTTCTTGAGGGGAAAGCTGTAACTCTGTGAGATGATTTCACAGAACACAAAAAAGTTTCTCAGAAAGCTTCTTTCTCTTTGTTATCGGAGGATATTTACTTTTGCCCTATTGTCTTCAAAGGGATCCGAAATATCTGTTCTCAGATTCCACAAAAATAAGGCTAGCAAAGAGATCCACGAAATACAGATTTAACATTGTGAGATGAATTAAGAGAACACTAAGTAGTTTCTCAGAAAGCTTCTTTCCAGATTTCATCTGAGGATATTTCCTTTTTCACCATAGCCCTCTATGGGCTTCCAAATATCACTTTCCCAATTCCACAAGAAATGTCTTAGCGAAAGGCTTCTTCAGGGGAAAGCTGTAACTCTGTGAGATGATTTCACAGAACACAAAGAAGTTTCTCAGAAAGCTTCTTTCTCTTTGTTATCGGAGGATATTTCCTTTGGCCCTTTAGTCTTCAAAGGGATCCGAAATATCTGTTCTCAGATTCCACAGAAATAAGGCTAGCAAAGAAAGACACGAAATACAGATGTAACTCCGTGAGATGAATTAACAGAACACTAAGCAGTTTCTCAGAAAGCTTCTTTCCAGATTCATCTGAGGATATTTCCTTTTTCACCATAGCCCTCTATGGGCTTCCAAATATCACTTTGCCAATTCCACAAGAACTGTCTTAGCGAAAGGCTTCTTGAAGGGAAAGGTGTAACTCTGTGAGATGATTTCACAGAACACAAAGAAGTTTCTCAGAAAGATTCTTTCTCTTTGTTATCGGAGGATATTTCCTTTGGCCCTATAGTCTTCAAAGGGATCCGAAATATCTGTTCTCAGATTCCACAGAAATAAGGCCAGCAAAGAGATCCACGAAATACAGATGTAACTCTGTGAGTGGAAGTCACACATCACAGAGCAGTTTCTCAGCAAGCTTCTTTCCAGATTTCATCTGAGGATATTTCCTTTTTGACCATAGCCCTCTAAGGTCTTCCAAATATCACTTTGCCATTTCCACAAGAAGTGCCTTTGCGAAAGGGTTCTTGAGGCGAAAGCTGTAACTCTGTGTGATGATTTCACAGAACAAAAAGAAGTTTCTCAGAAAGCTTCTTTCTCTTTGTTATCAGAGGATATTTCCTTTGGCCCTATAGTCTTCAAAGGGATCCGAAATATCTGTTCTCAGATTCCACAGAAATAAGGCTAGCAAAGAGATCCACGAAATACAGATGTAAATCTGTGAGTGGAAGTCACACATCACAGAGCACTTTCTCAGAAAGCTTCTTTCCAGATTTCATCTGAGGATATTTCTTTTTCACCATAGCCCTGTATGGGCTTCCAAATATCACTATGCCATTTCCACAAGAACTGTCTTAGCAAAAGGCTTCCTGAGGGGAAAGCTGTAACTCTGTGAGATGATTTCACAGAACACAAAGAAGTTTCTCAGAAAGCTTCTTTCTCTTTGTTATCGGAAGATATTTCCTTTGGCCCTATAGTCTTCAAAGGGATCCGAATTATCTGTTCTCAGATTCCACAGAAAAAAGCCAGCAAAGAGATCCACGACATACAGATGTAACTCTGTGAGATGAATTAACAGAACACTAAGCAGTTTCTCAGAAAGCTTCTTTCCAGATTTCATCTGAGGATATTTCCTTTTTCACCATAGCCCTCTGTCGGGTTCCAAATATCACTTTGCCAATTCCACAAGAACTGTCTTAGCGAAAGTCTTCTTGAGGGGAAAGCTGTACCTCTGTGATATGATTTCACAGAACACCAAGAAGTTTCTCAGAAAGCTTCTTTCTCTTTGTTATCGGAGGATATTTCCTTTTGCCCTATAGTCTTCAAAGGGATCCGAAATATCTGTTCTCCGATTCCACAGAAATAATGCTAGCAAAGAGATTCACGAAATACATATGTAACTTTGTGAGATGAATTAACAGAACACTAAGCAGTTTCTCAGAAAGCTTCTTTCCTGATTTCATCTGAGGATATTTCCTTTTTCACAATAGCCCTCTATGGGCTTCCAAATATCACTTTGCCAATTCCACAAGAAGTGTCTTAGCGAAAGGCTTCTTGAGGGGAAAGCTGTAACTCTGTGAGATGATTTCACAGAACACAAAAAAGTTTCTCAGAAAGCTTCTTTCTCTTTGTTATCGGAGGATATTTACTTTTGCCCTATTGTCTTCAAAGGGATCCGAAATATCTGTTCTCAGATTCCACAAAAATAAGGCTAGCAAAGAGATCCACGAAATACAGATGTAACTTTGTGAGATGAATTAAGAGAACACTAAGTAGTTTCTCAGAAAGCTTCTTTCCAGATTTCATCTGAGGATATTTCCTTTTTCACCATAGCCCTCTATGGGCTTCCAAATATCACTTTCCCAATTCCACAAAAATGTCTTAGCGAAAGGCTTCTTGAGGGGAAAGCTGTAACTCTGTGAGATGATTTCACAGAACACAAAGAAGTTTCTCAGAAAGCTTCTTTCCCTTTGTTATCGGAGGATATTTCCTTTGGCCCTTTAGTCTTCAAAGGGATCCGAAATATCTGTTCTCAGATTCCACAGAAATAAGGCTAGCAAAGAGATCCACGAAATACAGATGTAACTCTGTGAGTGGAAGTCACACATCACAGAGCAGTTTCTCAGAAAGCTTCTTTCCAGATTTCATCTGAGGATATTTCCTTTTTCACCATAGCCCTCTAAGGTCTTCAAATATCACTTTGCCAATTCCACAAGAAGTGCCTTTGCGAAAGGGTTCTTGAGGGGAAAGCTGTAACTCTGTGTGATGATTTCACAGAACAAAAAGAAGTTTCTCAGAAAGCTTCTTTCTCTTTGTTATCAGAGGATATTTCCTTTGGCCCTATAGTCTTCAAAGGGATCCGAAATATCTGTTCTCAGATTCCACAGAAATAAGGCTAGCAAAGAGATCCACGAAATACAGATGTAACTCTGTGAGTGGAAGTCACACATCACAGAGCACTTTCTCAGAAAGCTTCTTTCCAGACTTCATCTGAGGATATTTCTTTTTCACCATAGCCCTGTATGGGCTTCCAAATATCACTATGCCAATTCCACAAGAACTGTCTTAGCAAAAGGCTTCCTGAGGGGAAAGCTGTAACTCTGTGAGATGATTTCACAGAACACAAAGAAGTTTCTCAGAAAGCTTCTTTCTCTTTGTTATCGGAGGATATTTCCTTTGGCCCTATAGTCTTCAAAGGGATCCGAATTATCTGTTCTCAGATTGCACAGAAATAAGGCCAGCAAAGAGATCCACGAAATACAGATGTAACTCTGTGAGATGAATTAACAGAACAGTAAGCAGTTTCTCAGAAAGCTTCTTTCCAGATTTCATCTGGGGATATTTCCTTTTTCACCATAGCCCTCTGTCGGGTTCCAAATATCACTTTGCCAATTCCACAAGAACTGTCTTAGCGAAAGGCTTCTTGAGGGGAAAGCTGTAACTCTGTGATATGATTTCACAGAACACAAAGAAGTTTCTCAGAAAGCTTCTTTCTCTTTGTTATCGGAGGATATTTCCTTTTGCTCTATAGTCTTCAAAGGGATCCGAAATATATGTTCTCCGATTCCACAGAAATAATGCTAGCAAAGAGATTCACGAAATACAAATGTAACTTTGTGAGATGAATTAACAGAACACTAAGCAGTTTCTCAGAAAGCTTCTTTCCAGATTTCATCTGAGGATATTTCCTTTTTCACCATAGCCCTCTATGGGCTTCCAAATATCACTTTGCCAATTCCACAAGAACTGTCTTAGCGAAAGGCTTCTTGAGGGGAAAGCTGTAACTCTGTGAGATGATTTCACAGAACACAAGAAAGTTTCTCAGAAAGCTTCTTTCTCTTTGTTATCGGAGGATATTTACTTTTGCCCTATTGTCTTCAAAGGGATCCGAAATATCTGTTCTCAGATTCCACAAAAATAAGGCTAGCAAAGAGATCCACGAAATACAGATGTAACTTTGTGAGATGAATTAAGAGAACACTAAGCAGTTTCTCAGAAAGCTTCTTTCCAGATTTCATCTGAGGATATTTCCTTTTTCACCATAGCCCTCTATGGGCTTCCAAATATCACTTTCCCAATTACACAAGAAATGTCTTAGCGAAAGGCTTCTTGAGGGGAAAGCTGTAACTCTGTGAGATGATTTCACAGAACACAAAGAAGTTTCTCAGAAATCTTCTTTCTCTTTGTTATCGGAGGATATTTCCTTTGGCCCTATAGTTTTCAAAGGGATCCGAAATATCTGTTCTCAGATTCCACAGAAATAAGGCTAGCAAAGAGATCCACGAAATACAGATATAATTCTGTGAGTGGAAGTCACACATCACAGAGCAGTTTCTCAGAAAGATTCTTTCCAGATTTCTTCTGAGGATATTTCCTCTTTCACCATAGCCCTCTAAGGGCTTCCAAATATCACTTTGCCAATTCCACAAGAAGTGCCTTTGCGAAAGGGTTCTTGAGGGGAATGCTGTCACTCTGTGAGATGATATCACAGAACACAAAGAAGTTTCTCAGAAAGCTTCTTTATCTTTGTTATCGGAGGATATTTCCTTTGGCCCTATAGTCTTCAAAGGGATCTGAAATATCTGTTCTCAGATTCCACAGAAATAAGGCTAGCAAAGAGATCCACGAAATACAGATGTAACTTTGTGAGATGAATTAACAGAACACTAAGCAGTTTCTCAGAAAGCTTCTTTCCAGATTTCATCTGAGGATATTTCGTTTATCAACATAGCCCTCCACGGGCTTCCAAATATCACTTTGCCAATTCCACAAGAACTGTCTTAGCGAAAGGGTTCTTGAGGGGAAAGCTGTAACTCTGAGAGATGATTTCACAGAACACAAAGAAGTTTCTCAGAAAGCTTCTTTCTCTTTGTTATCGGAGGATATTTCCTTTGGCCGTATAGTCTTCAAAGGGATCCGAAATATCTGTGTTCCAATTCCACAGAAATAAGGCTAGCAAAGAGATGCACGAAATACAGATGTAACTTTGTGAGATGAATTAACAGAACACTAAGCAGTTTCTCAGAAAGCTTCTTTCCAGATTTCATCTGAGGATATTTCCTTTTTCACCATAGCCCTCTATGGGCTTCCAAATATCACTTTGCCAATTCCAGAAGAACTGTCTTAGCGAAAAGCTTCTTGAGCGGAAAGCTGTAACTCTGTGAGATGATTTCACAGAACACAAAGAAGTTTCTCAGAAATCTTCTTTCTCTTTGTTATCGGAGGATATTTCCTTTGGCCCTATAGTCTTCAAAGGGATCCGAAATATCTGTTATCAGATTCCACAGAAATAAGGCTAGCAAAGAGATCCACGAAACACAGAGGTAACTTTTTGAGGTGAGTTAATAGAACACTAAGCAGTGTCTCAGAAAGCTTCTTTCCAGATTTCATATGAGGACATTTCCTTTTTCACCAGAGCCCTCTATGGGCTTCCAAATATCACTTTGCCAATTCCACAAGAACTGTCTTAGGGAAAGGCTTCTTGAGGGGAAAGCTGTAACTCTGTGAGATGATTTCACAGAACACAAAGAAGTTTCTCAGAAAGCTTCTTTCTCTTTGTTATCGGAGGATATTTCCTTTGGCCCTATAGTCTGCAAAGGGATCCGAAATATCTGTTCTCAGATTCCACAGAAATAAGGCTAGCAAAGAGATCCACGAAATACAGATGTAACTTTGTGAGATGAATTAACAGAACACTAAGCAGTTTCTCAGAAAACTTCCTTCCAGATTTCATCTGAGGATATTTCCTTTTTCACCATAGCCCTCTATGGGATTCCAAATATCACTTTGCCAATTCCACAAGAACTGTCTTAGCGAAAGGCTTCTTGAGGGGAAAGCTGTAACTCTGTGAGATGATTTCACCGAACA
Source organism: Macaca nemestrina (assembly GCF_043159975.1). NCBI lineage: Eukaryota > Metazoa > Chordata > Mammalia > Primates > Cercopithecidae > Macaca > Macaca nemestrina. The sequence goes on along the minus strand of NC_092142.1, from coordinate 33,953,259 downwards.
CAAAGAAGTTTCTCAGCAAGCTTCTTTCTCTTTGTTATCGGAGGATATTTCCTTTGGCCCTATAGTCTTCTAAGGGATCCGAAATATCTGTTCTCAGATTCCACAGAAATAATGCTAGCAAAGAGATCCACGAAATACAGATGTAAATCTGTGAGTGGAAGTCACACATCACAGAGCAGTTTCTCAGAAGGCTTCTTTCCAGATTTCATCTAAGGATACTTCCTTTTTCACCACAGCCCTCTATGGGCTTCCAAATATCACTTTGCCATTTCCACAAGAACTGTCTTAGCGAAAGTCTTCTTGAGGGGAAAGCTGTAACTCTGTGAGATGATTTCACAGAACACAAAGAAGTTTCTCAGAAAGCTTCTTTCTCTTTGTTATCAGAGGATATTTCCTTTTGCCCTATAGTCTAAAAGGAATCAGAAATATCTGTTCTCCGATTCCACAGAAATAAGGCTAGCAAAGAGATTCACGAAATACATATGTAACATTGTGAGATGAATTAACAGAACACTAAGCAGTTTCTCAGAAAGCTTCTTTCCAGATTTCATCTGAGGATATTTCCTTTTTCAACATATCCCTCTATGGGCTTCCAAATATCACTTTGCCAATTCCACAAGAAATGTCTTAGCGAAAGGATTCTTGAGGGGAAAGCTGTAACTCTGTGAGATGATTTCACAGAACACAAAGAAGTTTCTCAGAGAGCTTCTTTCTCTAGGTTATCGGAGGATATTTCCTTTGGCCCTATAGTCTTCAAAAGGATCCGAAGTATCTCTTCTCCGATTCCATAGAAATAAGGCTAGCAAAGAGATCCACGAAATAAAGGTGTAACTCTGTAAGTGGAAGTCACACATCAGAGAGGAGTTTCTCGGAAATCTTCTTTAAAGATTTCTTCTGAGGATATTTCCTTTTTCACCATAACCCTCTAGGGGCTCCCAAATATCACTTTGCCAATTCCACACGAACTGTATTAGCGAAAGGCTTCTTGAGGGGAATGCTGTAACTCTGTGAGATGATTTCACAGAACACAAAGAAGTTTCTCAGAAAGCTTCTTTCTCTTTGTTATCGGAGGATATTTCCTTTGGCCCTATAGTCTTCAAAGGGATCCGAAATATCTGTTCTCAGATTCCACAGAAATAAGGCTAGCAAAGAGATCCACGAAACACAGAGGTAACTTTTTGAGGTGAGTTAATAGAACACTAAGCAGTGTCTCAGAAAGCTTCTTTCCAGATTTCATCTGAGGATATTTCCTTTTTCACCAGAGCCCTCTATGGGCTTCCAAATATCACTTTGCCAATTCCACAAGAACTGTCTTAGCGAAAGGCTTCTTGAGGGGAAAGCTGTAACTCTGTGAGATGATTTCACAGAACACAAAGAAGTTTCTCAGAAAGCTTCTTTCTCTTTGTTATCGGAGGATATTTCCTTTGGCCCTATAGTCTGCAAAGGGATCCGAAATATCTGTTCTCAGATTCCACAGAAATAAGGCTAGCAAAGAGATCCACGAAATACAGATGTAACTTTGTGAGATGAATTAACAGAACACTAAGCAGTTTCTCAGAAAACTTCCTTCCAGATTTCATCTGAGGATATTTCCTTTTTCACCATAGCCCTCTATGGGATTCCAAATATCACTTTGCCAATTCCACAAGAACTGTCTTAGCGAAAGGCTTCTTGAGGGGAAAGCTGTAACTCTGTGAGAAGATTTCACAGAACACAAAGAAGTTTCTCAGCAAGCTTCTTTCTCTTTGTTATCGGAGGATATTTCCTTTGGCCCTATAGTCTTCTAAGGGATCCGAAATATCTGTTCTCAGATTCCACAGAAATAATGCTAGCAAAGAGATCCACGAAATACAGATGTAAATCTGTGAGTGGAAGTCACATATCACAGAGCACTTTCTCAGAAGGCTTCTTTCCATATTTCATCTGAGGATACTTCCTTTTTCACCACAGCCCTCTATGGGCTTCCAAATATCACTTTGACATTTCCACAAGAACTGTCTTAGCGAAAGTCTTATTGAGGGGAAAGCTGTAACTCTGTGAGATGATTTCACAGAACACAAAGAAGTGTCTCAGAAAGCTTCTTTCTCTTTGTTATCGGAGGATATTTCCTTTGGCCCTATAGTCTTCAAAGGGAACCGAAATATCTGTTCTCCGATTCCATAGAAATAAGGCTAGCAAAGAGATCCACGAAATAAAGGTGTAACTCTGTGAGTGGAAGTCACACATCAGAGAGCAGTTTCTCAGAAAGCTTCTTTAAAGATTTCTTCTGAGGATATTTCCTTTTTCACCATAGCCCTCTATGGGCTTCGAAATATCACTTTGCCAATTCCACAAGAACTGTCTTAGCGAAAGGCTTCTTGAGGGGAAAGCTGTAACTCTGTGAGATGATTTCACAGAACACAAAGAAGTTTCTCAGAAAGCTTCTTTCTCTTTGTTATAGGAGGATAATTCCTTTTGCCCTATAGTCTTCAAAGGGATCCGAAATATCTGTTCTCCGATTCCACAGAAATAAGGCTAGCAAAGAGATTCACGAAATACGTATGTAACTTTGCGAGATGAATTAACAGGACACTAAGCAGTGTCTCAGAAAGCTTCTTTCCAGATTTCATCTGAGGATACTTCCTTTTTCAGCATAGCCCTCTATGGGCTTCCAAATATCACTTTGCCAATTCCACAAGAACTGTCTTAGCGAAAGGCTTCTTGAGGGGAAAGCTGTAACTCTGTGAGATGATTTCACAGAACACAAAGAAGTTTCTCAGAAAGCTTCTTTCTATTTGTTATCGGTGGATATTTCCTTTGGCCCTATAGTCTTCAAAGGGATCCGAAATATCTGTTCTCAGATTCCACAGAAATAAGGCTAGCAAAGAGATCCACGAAACACAGAGGTAACTTTTTGAGGTGAGTTAGTAGAACACTAAGCAGTGTCTCAGAAAGCTTCTTTCCAGATTTCATCTGAGGATATTTCCTTTTTCACCAGAGCCCTCTATGGGCTTCCAAATATCACTTTGCCAATTCCACAAGAACTGTCTTAGCGAAAGGCTTCTTGAGGGGAAAGCTGTAACTCTGTGAGATGATTTCAGAGAACACAAAGAAGTTTCTCAGAAAGCTTCTTTCTCTTTGTTATCGGAGGATATTTCCTTTGGCCCTAGAGTCTTCAAAGGGATCCGAAATATCTGTTCTCAGATTCCACAGAAATAAAGCTAGCAAAGAGATCCACGAAATACAGATGTGACTTTGTGAGATGAATTAACAGAACACTAAGCAGTTTCTCAGAAAACTTCCTTCCAGATTTCATCTGAGGATATTTACTTTTTCACCATAGCCCTCTAAGGGCTTCCAAATATCACTTTGCCAATTCCACAAGAAGTGCCTTTTCGAAAGGGTTTTTGAGGGGAACGCTGTCACTCTGTGAGATGATTTCACAAAACACACAGAAGTTTCTCAGAAAGCTTCTTTCTCTTTGTAATCAGAGGATATTTCCTTTGGCCCTATAGACTTGAAAGGGATCCGAAATATCTGTTCTCAGATTCCACAGAAATAATGCTAGCAAAGAGATCCACAAAATACAGATGTAACTCTGTGAGTGGAAGTCACACATCGCAGAGCAGTTTCTCAGAAAGATTTTTTCCAGATTTCATCTGAGGATACTTCCTTTTTCACCACAGCCCTCTATGGGCTTCCAAATATCACTTTGCCAATTCCACAAGAACTGTCTTAGCGAAAGGCTTCTTGAGGGGAAAGCTGTAACTCTGTGAGATGATTTCAGAGAACACAAAGAAGTTTCTCAGAAAGCTTCTTTCTCTTTGTTATCGGAGGATATTTCCTTTGGCCCTAGAGTCTTCAAAGGGATCCGAAATATCTGTGTTCTGATTCCACAGAAATAAGGCTAGCAAAGAAATCCACGAAATGCAGATGTAACTTTGTGAGATGAATTAACAGAACACTAAGCAGTTTCTCAGAAAGCTTCTTTCCAGATTTCATCTGAGGATATTTCCTTTTTCACCATAGCCCTCTAGGGGCTTGCAAATATCACTTTGCCAATTTCTCAAGAACTGTCGTAGCGAAAGGCTTCTTGAGGGGAAATCTGTAACTCTGTGATATGATTTCACAGAACACAAAGAAGTTTCTCAGAAAGATTCTTTCTCTTTGTTATCGGAGGATATTTCCTTTGGCCCTGTAGTCTTCAAAGGGATCCGAAATATCCTTTCTCAGATTCCACAGATATAAGGCTAGCAAAGAGATCCACGAAATACAGATGTAACTCTGTGAGTGGAAGTCACACATCACAGAGCAGTTTCTCAGAAAGCTTCTTTCCAGATTTCATCTGAGGATACTTCCTTTTTCATCATAGCCCTCTATGGGCTTCGAAATATCACTTTGCCAATTCCACAAGAACTGTCTTAGCGAAAGGCTTCTTGAAGGGAAAGCTGTAACTCTGTGAGATGATTTCACAGATCACAAACAAGTTTCTCAGAAAGCTTCTTTCTCTTTGTTATCGGAGGATATTTCCTTTGGACCTTTAGTCTTCAAAGGGATCCGAAATATCTGTTCTCAGATTCCACAGAAATGAGGCTAGCAAAGAAAGACACGAAATACAGATGTAACTCTGTGAGATGAATTAACAGAACACTAAGCAGTTTCTCAGAAAGCTTCTTTCCAGATTTCATCTGAGGATATTTCCTTTTTCACCATAGCCCTCTATGGGCTTCCAAATATCACTTTGCCAATTCCACAAGAACTGTCTTAGCGAAAGGCTTCTTGAAGGGAAAGCTGTAACTCTGTGAGATGATTTCACAGAACACAAAGAAGTTTCTCAGAAAGATTCTTTCTCTTTGTTATTGGAGGATATTACCTTTGGCCCTATAGTCTTCAAAGGGATCCGAAATATCTGTTCTCAGATTCCACAGAAATAAGGCTAGCAAAGAGATGCACGAAATACAGATGTAACTCTGTGAGTGGAAGTCACACATCACAGAGCAGTTTCTCAGAAAGCTTCTTTCCAGATTTCATCTGAGGATATTTCCTTTTTGACCATAACCCTCTAAGGTCTTCCAAATATCACTTTGCCAATTCCACAAGAAGTGCCTTTGCGAAAGGGTTCTTGAGGGGAAAGCTGTAACTCTGTGTGATGATTTCACAGAACAAAAAGAAGTTTCTCAGAAAGCTTCTTTCTCTTTGTTATCAGAGGATATTTCCTTTGGCCCTATAGTCTTCAAAGGGATCTGAAATATCTGTTCTCAGATTCCACAGAAATAAGGCTAGAAAAGAGATCCACGAAATACAGATGTAACTCTGTGAGTGGAAGTCACACATCACAGAGCACTTTCTCAGAAAGCTTCTTTCCAGATTTCATCTGAGGATATTTCTTTTTCACCATAGCCCTGTATGGGCTTCCAAATATCACTATGCCAATTACATAAGAACTGTCTTAGCAAATGGCTTCCTGAGGGGAAAGCTGTAACTCTGTGAGATGATTTCACAGAACACAAAGAAGTTTCTCAGAATGCTTCTTTCTCTTTGTTATCGGAGGATATTTCCTTTGGCCCTATAGTCTTCAAAGGGATCCGAATTATCTGTTCTCAGATTCCACAGAAATAAGGCCAGCAAAGAGATCCACGAAATACAGATATAACTCTGTGAGATGAATTAACAGAACACTAAGCAGTTTCTCAGAAACCTTCTTTCCATATTTCATCTGAGGATATTTCCTTTTTCACCATAGCCCTCTGTCGGGTTCCAAATATCACTTTGCCAATTCCACAAGAACTGTCTTAGCGAAAGTCTTCTTGAGGGGAAAGCTGTAACTCTGTGATATGATTTCACAGAACACCAAGAAGTTTCTCAGAAAGCTTCTTTCTCTTTGTTATCGGAGGATATTTCCTTTTGCCCTATAGTCTTCAAAGGGATCCGAAATATCTGTTCTCCGATTCCACAGAAATAATGCTAGCAAAGAGATTCACGAAATACATATGTAACTTTGTGAGATGAATTAACAGAACACTAAGCAGTTTCTCAGAAAGCTTCTTTCCAGATTTCATCTGAGGATATTTCCTTTTTCACCATAGCCCTCTATGGGCTTCCAAATATCACTTTGCCAATTCCACAAGAACTGTCTTAGCGAAAGGCTTCTTGAGAGGAAAGCTGTAACTCTGTTAGATGATTTCACAGAACACAAAAAACTTTCTCAGAAAGCTTCTTTCTCTTTGTTATCGGAGGATATTTACTTTTGCCCTATTGTCTTCAAAGGGATCCGAAATATCTGTTCTCAGATTCCACAAAAATAAGGCTAGCAAAGAGACCACGAAATACAGATGTAACTTTGTGAGATGAATTAAGAGAACACTAAGTAGTTTCTCAGAAAGCTTCTTTCCAGATTTCATCTGAGGATATTTCCTTTATCACCATAGCCCTCTATGGGCTTCCAAATATCACTTTCCCAATTCCACAAGAAATGTCTTAGCGAAAGGCTTCTTGAGGGGAAAGCTGTAACTCTGTGAGATGATTTCACAGAACACAAAGAAGTTTCTCAGAAAGCTTCTTTCTCTTTGTTATCGGAGGATATTTCCTTTGGTCCTTTAGTCTTCAAAGGGATCAGAAATATCTGTTCTCAGATTCCACAGAAATAAGGCTAGCAAAGAAAGACACGAAATACAGATGTAACTCCGTGAGATGAATTAACAGAACACTAAGCAGTTTCTCAGAAAGCTTCTTTCCAGATTTCATCTGAGGATATTTCCTTTTTCACCATAGCCCTCTATGGGCTTCCAAATATCACTTTGCCAATTCCACAAGAACTGTCTTAGCGAAAGGCTTCTTGAAGGGAAAGCTGTAACTCTGTGAGATGATTTCACAGAACACAAAGAAGTTTCTCAGAAACATTCTTTCTCTTTGTATCGGAGGATATTTCCTTTGGCCCTATAGTCTTCAAAGGGATCCGAAATATCTGTTCTCAGATTCCACAGAAATAAGGCTAGCAAAGAGATCCACGAAATACAGATGTAACTCTGTGAGTGGAAGTCACACATCACAGAGCAGTTTCTCAGAAAGCTTCTTTCCAGATTTCATCTGAGGATATTTCCTTTTTGACCATAGCTCTCTAAGGTCTTCCAAATATCACTTTGCCATTTCCACAAGAAGTGCCTTTGCGAAAGGGTTCTAGAGGGGAAAGCTGTAACTCTGTGTGATGATTTCACAGAACAAAAAGAAGTTTCTCAGAAAGCTTCTTTCTCTTTGTTATCGGAAGGTATTTCCTTTGGCCCTATAGTCTTCAAAGGGATCCGAATTATCTGTTCTCAGATTCCACAGAAATAAGGCCAGCAAAGAGATCCACGAAATACAGATGTAACTCTGTGAGATGAATTAACAGAACACTAAGCAGTTTCTCAGAAAGCTTCTTTCCAGATTTCATCTGAGGATATTTCCTTTTTCACCATAGCCCTCTGTCGGTTTCCAAATATCATTTTGCCAATTCCACAAGAACTGTCTTAGCGAAAGTCTTCCTGAGGGGAAAGCTGTAACTCTGTGATATGATTTCACAGAACACCAAGAAGTTTCTCAGAAAGCTTCTTTCTCTTTGTTATCGGAGGATATTTCCCTTTGCCCTATAGTCTTCAAAGGGATCCGAAATAACTGTTCTCCGATTCCACAGAAATAATGCTAGCAAAGAGATTCACGAAATACATATGTAACTTTGTGAGATGAATTAACAGAACACTAAGCAGTTTCTCAGAAAGCTTCTTTCCTAATTTCATCTGAGGATATTTCCTTTTTCACAATAGCCCTCTATGGGCTTCCAAATATCACTTTGCCAATTCCACCAGAACTGTCTTAGCGAAAGGCTTCTTGAGGGGAAAGCTGTAACTCTGTGAGATGATTTCACAGAAAACAAATAAGTTTCTCGGAAAGATTCTTTCTCTTTGTTATCGGAGGATATTTCCTTTGGCCCTATAGTCTTCAAAGGGATCCGAAATATCTGTTCTCAGATTCCACAGAAATAAGGCTAGCAAAGAGATCCACGAAATACAGATGTAACTCTGTGAGTGGAAGTCACACATCACAGAGCAGTTTCTCAGAAAGCTTCTTTCCAGATTTCATCTGAGGATATTTCTTTTTTCACCATAGCCCTCTAAGGTCTTCCAAATATCACTTTGCTAATTCCACAAGAAGTGCCTTTGCGAAAGGGTTCTTGAGGGGAAAGCTGTAACTCTGTGTGATGATTTCACAGAACAAAAAGAAGTTTCTCAGAAAGCTTCTTTCTCTTTGTTATCAGAGGATATTTCCTTTGGCCCTGTAGTCTTCAAAGGGATCCGAAATATCTGTTCTCAGATTCCACAGAAATAAGGCTAGCAAAGAGATCCACGAAATACAGATGTAACTCTGTGAGTGGAAGTCACACATCACAGAGCACTTTCTCAGAAAGCTTCTTTCCAGATTTCATCTGAGGATATTTCTTTTTCACCATAGCCCTGTATGGGCTTCCAAATATCACTATGCCAATTCCACAAGAACTGTCTTAGCAAAAGGCTTCCTGAGGGGAAAGCTGTAACTCTGTGAGATGATTTCACAGAACACAAAGAAGTTTCTCAGAAAGCTTCTTTCTCTTTGTTATCGGAGGATATTTCCTTTGGCCCTATAGTCTTCAAAGGGATCCGAATTATCTGTTCTCAGATTCCACAGAAATAAGGCCAGCAAAGAGATCCACGAAATACAGATGTAACTCTGTGAGATGAATTAACAGAACACTAAGCAGTTTCTCAGAAAGCTTCTTTCCAGATTTCATCTGAGGATATTTCCTTTTTCACCATAGCCCTCTGTCGGGTTCCAAATATCACTTTGCCAATTCCACAAGAACTGTCTTAGCGAAAGGTTTCTTGAGGGGAAAGCTGTAACTCTGTGATATGATTTCACAGAACACCAAGAAGTTTCTCAGAAAGCTTCTTTCTCTTTGTTATCGGAGGATATTTCCTTTTGCTCTATAGTCTTCAAAGGGATCCGAAATATATGTTCTCCGATTCCACAGAAATAATGCTAGCAAAGAGATTCACGAAATACAAATGTAACTTTGTGAGATGAATTAACAGAACACTAAGCAGTTTCTCAGAAAGCTTCTTTCCAGATTTCATCTGAGGATATTTCCTTTTTCACCATAGCCCTCTATGGGCTTCCAAATATCACTTTGCCAATTCCACAAGAACTGTCTTAGCGAAAGGCTTCTTGAGGGGAAAGCTGTAACTCTGTGAGATGATTTCACAGAACACAAAAAAGTTTCTCAGAAAGCTTCTTTCTCTTTGTTATCGGAGGATATTTCCTTTTGCCCTATTGTCTTCAAAGGGATCCGAAATATCTGTTCTCAGATTCCACAAAAATAAGGCTAGCAAAGAGATCCACGAAATACAGATGTATCTTTGAGAGATGAATTAAGAGAACACTAAGCAGTTTCTCAGAAAGCTTCTTTCCAGATTTCATCTGAGGATATTTCCTTTTTCACCATAGCCCTCTATGGGCTTCCAAATATCACTTTCCCAATTCCACAAGAAATGTCTTAGCGAAAGGCTTCTTGAGGGGAAAGCTGTAACTCTGTGAGATGATTTCACAGAACACAAAGAAGTTTCTCAGAAAGCTTCTTTCTCTTTGTTATCGGAGGATATTTCCTTTGGCCCTTTAGTCTTCAAAGGGATCCGAAATATCTGTTCTCAGATTCCACAGAAATAAGGCTAGCAAAGAGATCCACGAAATACAGATGTAACTCTGTGAGATGAATTAAAAGAACACTAAGCAGTTTCTCAGAAAGCTTCTTTCCAGATTTCGTCTGAGGATATTTCCTTTTTCACCATAGCCCTCTATGGGCTTCCAAATATCACTTTGCCAATTCCACAAGAACTGTCTTAGCGAAAGGCTTCTTGAAGGGAAAGCTGTAACTCTGTGAGATGATTTCACAGACAACAAATAAGTTTCTCGGAAAGATTCTTTCTCTTTGTTATCGGAGGATATTTCCTTTGGCCCTATAGTCTTCAAAGGGATCCGAAATATCTGTTCTCAGATTCCACAGAAATAAGGCTAGCAAAGAGATCCACGAAATACAGATGTAACTCTGTGAGTGGAAGTCAGACATCACAGAGCACTTTCTCAGAAAGCTTCTTTCCAGATTTAATCTGAGGATATTTCCTTTTTCACCATAGCCCTCTAAGGTCTTCCAAATATCACTTTGCTAATTCCACAAGAAGTGCCTTTGCGAAAGGGTTCTTGAGGGGAAAGCTGTAACTCTGTGTGATGATTTCACAGAACAAAAAGAAGTTTCTCAGAAAGCTTCTTTCTCTTTGTTATCAGAGGATATTTCCTTTGGCCCTATAGTCTTCAAAGGGATCCGAAATATCTGTTCTCAGATTCCACAGAAATAAGGCTAGCAAAGAGATCCACGAAATACAGATGTAACTCTGTGAGTGGAAGTCACACATCACAGAGCACTTTCTCAGAAAGCTTCTTTCCAGATTTCATCTGAGGATATTTCTTTTTCACCATAGCCCTGTATGGGCTTCCAAATATCACTATGACAATTCCACAAGAACTGTCTTAGCAAAAGGCTTCCTGAGGGGAAAGCTGTAACTCTGTGAGATGATTTCACAGAACACAAAGAAGTTTCTCAGAAAGCTTCTTTCTCTTTGTTATCGGAGGATATTTCCTTTGGCCCTATAGTCTTCAAAGGGATCCGAATTATCTGTTCTCAGATTCCACAGAAATAAGGCCAGCAAAGAGATACACGAAATACAGATGTAACTCTGTGAGATGAATTAACAGAACACTAAGCAGTTTCTCAGAAAGCTTCTTTCCAGATTTCATCTGAGGATATTTCCTTTTTCACCATAGCCCTCTATGGGCTTCCAAATATCACTTTGCCAATCCCACAAGAACTGTCTTAGCGAAAGGCTTCTTGAGGGGAAAGCTGTAACTCTGTGAGATGATTTCACAGAACACAAAAATGTTTCTCAGAAAGCTTCTTTCTCTTTGTTATCGGAGGATATTTACTTTTGCCCTATTGTCTTCAAAGGGATCCGAAATATCTGTTCTCAGATTCCACAGAAATAAGGCTAGCAAAGAGATCCACGAAATACAGATCTGACTTTGTGAGATGAATTAACAGAACACTAAGCAGTTTCTCAGAAAACTTCCTTCCAGATTTCATCTGAGGATATTTACTTTTTCACCATAGCCCTCTAAGGGCTTCCAAATATCACTTTGCCAATTCCAGAAGAAGTGCCTTTGCGAAAGGGTTTTTGAGGGGAACGCTGTCACTCTGTGAGATGATTTCACAAAACACAAAGAAGTTTCTCAGAAAGCTTCTTTCTCTTTGTTATCAGAGGATATTTCCTTTGGCCCTATAGACTTGAAAGGGATCCGAAATATCTGTTCTCAGATTCCACAGAAATAATGCTAGCAAAGAGATCCACAAAATACAGATGTAACTCTGTGAGTGGAAGTCACACATCGCAGAGCAGTTTCTCAGAAAGATTTTTTCCAGATTTCATCTGAGGATACTTCCTTTTTCACCACAGCCCTCTATGGGCTTCCAAATATCACTTTGCCAATTCCACAAGAACTGTCTTAGCGAAAGGCTTCTTGAGGGGAAAGCTGTAACTCTGTGAGATGATTTCAGAGAACACAAAGAAGTTTCTCAGAAAGCTTCTTTCTCTTTGTTATCGGAGGATATTTCCTTTGGCCCTAGAGTCTTCAAAGGGATCCGAAATATCTGTGTTCTGATTCCACAGAAATAAGGCTAGCAAAGAAATCCACGAAATGCAGATGTAACTTTGTGAGATGAATTAACAGAACACTAAGCAGTTTCTCAGAAAGCTTCTTTCCAGATTTCATCTGAGGATATTTCCTTTTTCACCATAGCCCTCTAGGGGCTTGCAAATATCACTTTGCCAATTTCTCAAGAACTGTCGTAGCGAAAGGCTTCTTGAGGGGAAATCTGTAACTCTGTGATATGATTTCACAGAACACAAAGAAGTTTCTCAGAAAGATTTTTTCTCTTTGTTATCGGAGGATATTTCCTTTGGCCCTGTAGTCTTCAAAGGGATCCGAAATATCCTTTCTCAGATTCCACAGATATAAGGCTAGCAATGAGATCCACGAAATACAGATGTAACTCTGTGAGTGGAAGTCACACATCACAGAGCAGTTTCTCAGAAAGCTTCTTTCCAGATTTCATCTGAGGATACTTCCTTTTTCATCATAGCCCTCTATGGGCTTCGAAATATCACTTTGCCAATTCCACAAGAACTGTCTTAGCGAAAGGCTTCTTGAGGGGAAAGCTGTAACTCTGTGAGATGATTTCACAGATCACAAACAAGTTTCTCAGAAAGCTTCTTTCTCTTTGTTATCGGAGGATATTTCCTTTGGACCATTAGTCTTCAAAGGGATCCGAAATATCTGTTCTCAGATTCCACAGAAATGAGGATAGCAAAGAAAGACACGAAATACAGATGTAACTCTGTGAGATGAATTAACAGAACACTAAGCAGTTTCTCAGAAAGCTTCTTTCCAGATTTCATCTGAGGATATTTCCTTTTTCACCATAGCCCTCTATGGGCTTCCAAATATCACTTTGCCAATTCCACAAGAACTGTCTTAGCGAAAGGCTTCTTGAAGGGAAAGCTGTAACTCTGTGAGATGATTTCACAGAACACAAAGAAGTTTCTCAGAAAGATTCTTTCTCTTTGTTATTGGAGGATATTTCCTTTGGCCCTATAGTCTTCAAAGGGATCCGAAATATCTGTTCTCAGATTCCACAGAAATAAGGCTAGCAAAGAGATCCACGAAATACAGATGTAACTCTGTGAGTGGAAGTCACACATCACAGAGCAGTTTCTCAGAAAGCTTCTTTCCAGATTTCATCTGAGGATATTTCCTTTTTGACCATAGCCCTCTAAGGTCTTCCAAATATCACTTTGCCAATTCCACAAGAAGTGCCTTTGCGAAAGGGTTCTTGAGGGGAAAGCTGTAACTCTGTGTGATGATTTCACAGAACAAAAAGAAGTTTCTCAGAAAGCTTCTTTCTCTTTGTTATCAGAGGATATTTCCTTTGGCCCTATAGTCTTCAAAGGGATCTGAAATATCTGTTCTCAGATTCCACAGAAATAAGGCTAGCAAAGAGATCCACGAAATACAGATGTAACTCTGTGAGTGGAAGTCACACATCACAGAGCACTTTCTCAGAAAGCTTCTTTCCAGATTTCATCTGAGGATATTTCTTTTTCACCATAGCCCTGTATGGGCTTCCAAATATCACTATGCCAATTACATAAGAACTGTCTTAGCAAAAGGCTTCCTGAGGGGAAAGCTGTAACTCTGTGAGATGATTTCACAGAACACAAAGAAGTTTCTCAGAAAGCTTCTTTCTCTTTGTTATCGGAGGATATTTCCTTTGGCCCTATAGTCTTCAAAGGGATCCGAATTATCTGTTCTCAGATTCCACAGAAATAAGGCCAGCAAAGAGATCCACGAAATACAGATGTAACTCTGTGAGATGAATTAACAGAACACTAAGCAGTTTCTCAGAAAGCTTCTTTCCATATTTCATCTGAGGATATTTCCTTTTTCACCATAGCCCTCTGTCGGGTTCCAAATATCACTTTGCCAATTCCACAAGAACTGTCTTAGCGAAAGTCTTCTTGAGGGGAAAGCTGTAACTCTGTGATATGATTTCACAGAACACCAAGAAGTTTCTCAGAAAGCTTCTTTCTCTTTGTTATCGGAGGATATTTCCTTTTGCCCTATAGTCTTCAAAGGGATCCGAAATATCTGTTCTCCGATTCCACAGAAATAATGCTAGCAAAGAGATTCACGAAATACATATGTAACTTTGTGAGATGAATTAACAGAACACTAAGCAGTTTCTCAGAAAGCTTCTTTCCAGATTTCATCTGAGGATATTTCCTTTTTCACCATAGCCCTCTATGGGCTTCCAAATATCACTTTGCCAATTCCACAAGAACTGTCTTAGCGAAAGGCTTCTTGAGAGGAAAGCTGTAATTCTGTTAGATGATTTCACAGAACACAAAAAACTTTCTCAGAAAGCTTCTTTCTCTTTGTTATCGGAGGATATTTACTTTTGCCCTATTGTCTTCAAAGGGATCCGAAATATCTGTTCTCAGATTCCACAAAAATAAGGCTAGCAAAGAGATCCACGAAATACAGATGTAACTTTGTGAGATGAATTAAGAGAACACTAAGTAGTTTCTCAGAAAGCTTCTTTCCAGATTTCATCTGAGGATATTTCCTTTTTCACCATAGCCCTCTATGGGCTTCCAAATATCACTTTCCCAATTCCACAAGAAATGTCTTAGCGAAAGGCTTCTTGAGGGGAAAGCTGTAACTCTGTGAGATGATTTCACAGAACACAAAGAAGTTTCTCAGAAAGCTTCTTTCTCTTTGTTATCGGAGGATATTTCCTTTGGCCCTTTAGTCTTCAAAGGGATCAGAAATATCTGTTCTCAGATTCCGCAGAAATAAGGCTAGCAAAGAAAGACACGAAATACATATGTAACTCCGTGAGATGAATTAACAGAACACTAAGCAGTTTCTCAGAAAGCTTCTTTCCAGATTTCATCTGAGGATATTTCCTTTTTCACCATAGCCCTCTATGGGCTTCCAAATATCACTTTGCCAATTCCACAAGAACTGTCTTAGCGAAAGGCTTCTTGAAGGGAAAGCTGTAACTCTGTGAGATGATTTCACAGAACACAAAGAAGTTTCTCAGAAAGATTCTTTCTCTTTGTTATCGGAGGATATTTCCTTTGGCCCTATAGTCTTCAAAGGGATCCGAAATATCTGTTCTCAGATTCCACAGAAATAAGGCTAGCAAAGAGATCCACGAAATACAGATGTAACTCTGTGAGTGGAAGTCACACATCACAGAGCAGTTTCTCAGAAAGCTTCTTTCCAGATTTCATCTGAGGATATTTCCTTTTTGACCATAGCCCTCAAAGGTCTTCCAAATATCACTTTGCCATTTCCACAAGAAGTGCCTTTGCGAAAGGGTTCTTGAGGGGAATGCTGTAACTCTGTGTGATGATTTCACAGAACAAAAAGAAGTTTCTCAGAAAGCTTCTTTCTCTTTGTTATCAGAGGATATTTCCTTTGGCCCTTTAGTCTTCAAAGGGATCCGAAATATCTGTTCTCAGATTCCACAGAAATAAGGCTAGCAAAGAGATCCACGAAATACAGATGTAACTCTGTGAGTGGAAGTCACACATCACAGAGCACTTTCTCAGAAAGCTTCTTTCCAGATTTCATCTGAGTATATTTCTTTTTCACCATAGCCCTGTATGGGCTTCCAAATATCACTATGCCATTTCCACAAGAACTGTCTTAGCAAAAGGCTTCCTGAGGGGAAAGCTGTAACTCTGTGAGATGATTTCACAGAACACAAAGAAGTTTCTCAGAAAGCTTCTTTCTCTTTGTTATCGGAAGGTATTTCCTTTGGCCCTATAGTCTTCAAAGGGATCCGAATTATCTGTTCTCAGAATCCACAGAAATAAGGCCAGCAAGGAGATCCACGAAATACAGATGTAACTCTGTGAGAAGAATTAACAGAACACTAAGCAGTTTCTCAGAAAGCTTCTTTCCATATTTCATCTGAGGATATTTCCTTTTTCACCATAGCCCTCTGTCGGGTTCCAAATATCACTTTGCCAATTCCACAAGAACTGTCTTAGCGAAAGTCTTCCTGAGGGGAAAGCTGTAACTCTGTGATATGATTTCACAGAACACCAAGAAGTTTCTCAGAAAGCTTCTTTCTCTTTGTTATCGGAGGATATTTCCCTTTGCCCTATAGTCTTCAAAGGGATCCGAAATATCTGTTCTCCGATTCCACAGAAATAATGCTAGCAAAGAGATTCACGAAATACATATGTAACTTTGTGAGATGAATTAACAGAACACTAAGCAGTTTCTCAGAAAGCTTCTTTCCTGATTTCATCTGAGGATATTTCCTTTTTCACAATAGCCCTCTATGGGCTTCCAAATATCACTTTGCCAATTCCACAAGAACTGTCTTAGCGAAAGGCTTCTTGAGGGGAAAGCTGTAACTCTGTGAGATGATTTCACAGAACACAAAGAAGTTTCTCAGAAAGCTTCTTTCTCTTTGTTATCGGAGGATATTTCCTTTGGCCCTTTAGTCTTCAAAGGGATCCGAAATATCTGTTCTCAGATTCCACAGAAATAAGGCTAGCAAAGAAAGACACGAAATACAGATGTAACTCTGTGAGATGAATTAAAAGAACACTAAGCAGTTTCTCAGAAAGCTTCTTTCCAGATTTCGTCTGGGGATATTTCCTTTTTCACCATAGCCCTCTATGGGCTTCCAAATATCACTTTTCCAATTCCACAAGAACTGTCTTAGCGAAAGGCTTCTTGAAGGGAAAGCTGTAACTCTGTGAGATGATTTCACAGAAAACAAATAAGTTTCTCGGAAAGATTCTTTCTCTTTGTTATCGGAGGATATTTCCTTTGGCCCTATAGTCTTCAAAGGGATCCGAAATATCTGTTCTCAGATTCCACAAAAATAAGGCTAGCAAAGAGATCCACGAAATACAGATGTAACTCTGTGAGTGGAAGTCACACATCACAGAGCAGTTTCTCAGAAAGCTTCTTTCCAGATTTCATCTGGGGATATTTCCTTTTTCACCATAGCCCTCTAAGGTCTTCCAAATATCACTTTGCTAATTCCACAAGAAGTGCCTTTGCGAAAGGGTTCTTGAGGGGAAAGCTGTAACTCTGTGTGATGATTTCACAGAACAAAAAGAAGTTTCTCAGAAAGCTTCTTTCTCTTTGTTATCAGAGGATATTTCCTTTGGCCCTATAGTCTTCAAAGGGATCCGAAATATCTGTTCTCAGATTCCACAGAAATAAGGCTAGCAAAGAGATCCACGAAATACAGATGTAACTCTGTGAGTGGAAGTCACACATCACAGAGCACATTCTCAGAAAGCTTCTTTCCAGATTTCATCTGAGGATATTTCTTTTTCACCATAGCCCTGTATGGGCTTCCAAATATCACTATGCCAATTCCACAAGAACTGTCTTAGCAAAAGGCTTCCTGAGGGGAAAGCTGTAACTCTGTGAGATGATTTCACAGAACACAAAGAAGTTTCTCAGAAAGCTTCTTTCTCTTTGTTATCGGAGGATATTTCCTTTGGCCCTATAGTCTTCAAAGGGATCCGAATTATCTGTTCTCAGATTCCACAGAAATAAGGCCAGCAAAGAGATCCACGAAATACAGATGTAACTCTGTGAGATGAATTAACAGAACACTAAGCAGTTTCTCAGAAAGCTTCTTTCCAGATTTCATCTGAGGATATTTCCTTTTTCACCATAGCCCTCCGTCGGGTTCCAAATATCACTTTGCCAATTCCACAAGAACTGTCTTAGCGAAAGGTTTCTTGAGGGGAAAGCTGTAACTCTGTGATATGATTTCACAGAACACCAAGAAGTTTCTCAGAAAGCTTCTTTCTCTTTGTTATCGGAGGATATTTCCTTTGGCCCTTTAGTCTTCAAAGGGATCCGAAATATCTGTTCTCAGATTCCACAGAAATAAGGCTAGCAAAGAGATCCACGAAATACAGATGTAACTCTGTGAGATGAATTAAAAGAACACTAAGCAGTTTCTCAGAAAGCTTCTTTCCAGATTTCGTCTGAGGATATTTCCTTTTTCACCATAGCCCTCTATGGGCTTCCAAATATCACTTTGCCAATTCCACAAGAACTGTCTTAGCGAAAGGCTTCTTGAAGGGAAAGCTGTAACTCTGTGAGATGATTTCACAGAAAACAAATAAGTTTCTCGGAAAGATTCTTTCTCTTTGTTATCGGAGGATATTTCCTTTGGCCCTATAGTCTTCAAAGGGATCCGAAATATCTGTTCTCAGATTCCACAGAAATAAGGCTAGCAAAGAGATCCACGAAATACAGATGTAACTCTGTGAGTGGAAGTCACACATCACAGAGCACTTTCTCAGAAAGCTTCTTTCCAGATTTCATCTGAGGATATTTCCTTTTTCACCATAGCCCTCTAAGGTCTTCCAAATATCACTTTGCTAATTCCACAAGAAGTGCCTTTGCGAAAGGGTTCTTGAGGGGAAAGCTGTAACTCTGTGTGATGATTTCACAGAACAAAAAGAAGTTTCTCAGAAAGCTTCTTTCTCTTTGTTATCAGAGGATATTTCCTTTGGCCCTATAGTCTTCAAAGGGATCCGAAATATCTGTTCTCAGATTCCACAGAAATAAGGCTAGCAAAGAGATCCACGAAATACAGATGTAACTCTGTGAGTGGAAGTCACACATCACAGAGCACTTTCTCAGAAAGCTTCTTTCCAGATTTCATCTGAGGATATTTCTTTTTCACCATAGCACTGTATGGGCTTCCAAATATCACTATGACAATTCCACAAGAACTGTCTTAGCAAACGGCTTCCTGAGGGGAAAGCTGTAACTCTGTGAGATGATTTCACAGAACACAAAGAAGTTTCTCAGAAAGCTTCTTTCTCTTTGTTATCGGAGGATATTTCCTTTGGCCCTATAGTCTTCAAAGGGATCCGAATTATCTGTTCTCAGATTCCACAGAAATAAGGCCAGCAAATAGATCCACGAAATACAGATGTAACTCTGTGAGATGAATTAACAGAACACTAAGCAGTTTCTCAGAAAGCTTCTTTCCAGATTTCATCTGAGGATATTTCCTTTTTCACCATAGCCCTCTGTCGGGTTCCAAATATCACTTTGCCAATTCCACAAGAACTGCCTTAACGAAAGGTTTCTTGAGGGGAAAGCTGTAACTCTGTGATATGATTTCACAGAACACCAAGAAGTTTCTCAGAAAGCTTCTTTCTCTTTGTTATCGGAGGATATTTCCTTTTGCTCTATAGTCTTCAAAGGGATCCGAAATATATGTTCTCCGATTCCACAGAAATAATGCTAGCAAAGAGATTCACGAAATACAAATGTAACTTTGTGAGATGAATTAACAGAACACTAAGCAGTTTCTCAGAAAGCTTCTTTCCAGATTTCATCTGAGGATATTTCCTTTTTCACCATAGCCCTCTAAGGGCTTCCAAATATCACTTTGCCAATTCCACAAGAACTGTCTTAGCGAAAGGCTTCTTGAGGGGAAAGCTGTAACTCTGTGAGATGATTTCACAGAACACAAAAATGTTTCTCAGAAAGCTTCTTTCTCTTTGTTATCGGAGGATATTTACATTTGCCCTATTGTCTTCAAAGGGATCCGAAATATCTGTTCTCAGATTCCACAAAAATAAGGCTAGCAAAGAGATCCACGAAATACAGATGTAACTTTGTGAGATGAATTAAGAGAACACTAAGCAGTTTCTCAGAAAGCTTCTTTCCAGATTTCATCTGAGGATATTTCCTTTTTCACCATAGCCCTCTGTGGGGTTCCAAATATCACTTTGCGAATTCCACAAGAACTGTCTTAGCGAAAGTCTTCTTGAGGAGAAAGCTGTAACTCTGTGAGATGATTTCACAGAACACAAAGAAGTTTCTCAGAAAGCTTCTTTCTCTTTGTTATCGGAGGATATTTCCTTTGGCCCTTTAGTCTTCAAAGGGATCCGAAATATCTGTTCTCAGATTCCACAGAAATAAGGCTAGCAAAGAAAGACACGAAATACAGATGTAACTCTGTGAGATGAATTAAAAGAACACTAAGCAGTTTCTCAGAAAGCTTCTTTCCAGATTTCGTCTGGGGATATTTCCTTTTTCACCATAGCCCTCTATGGGCTTCCAAATATCACTTTTCCAATTCCACAAGAACTGTCTTAGCGAAAGGCTTCTTGAAGGGAAAGCTGTAACTCTGTGAGATGATTTCACAGAAAACAAATAAGTTTCTCGGAAAGATTCTTTCTCTTTGTTATCGGAGGATATTTCCTTTGGCCCTATAGTCTTCAAAGGGATCCGAAATATCTGTTCTCAGATTCCACAAAAATAAGGCTAGCAAAGAGATCCACGAAATACAGATGTAACTCTGTGAGTGGAAGTCACACATCACAGAGCAGTTTCTCAGAAAGCTTCTTTCCAGATTTCATCTGAGGATATTTCCTTTTTCACCATAGCCCTCTAAGGTCTTCCAAATATCACTTTGCTAATTCCACAAGAAGTGCCTTTGCGAAAGGGTTCTTGAGGGGAAAGCTGTAACTCTGTGTGATGATTTCACAGAACAAAAAGAAGTTTCTCAGAAAGCTTCTTTCTCTTTGTTATCAGAGGATATTTGCTTTGGCCCTATAGTCTTCAAAGGGATCCGAAATATCTGTTCTCAGATTCCACAGAAATAAGGCTAGCAAAGAGATCCACGAAATACAGATGTAACTCTGTGAGTGGAAGTCACACATCACAGAGCACATTCTCAGAAAGCTTCTTTCCAGATTTCATCTGAGGATATTTCTTTTTCACCATAGCCCTGTATGGGCTTCCAAATATCACTATGCCAATTCCACAAGAACTGTCTTAGCAAAAGGCTTCCTGAGGGGAAAGCTGTAACTCTGTGAGATGATTTCACAGAACACAAAGAAGTTTCTCAGAAAGCTTCTTTCTCTTTGTTATCGCAGGATATTTCCTTTGGCCCTATAGTCTTCAAAGGGATCCGAATTATCTGTTCTCAGATTCCACAGAAATAAGGCCAGCAAAGAGATCCACGAAATACAGATGTAACTCTGTGAGATGAATTAACAGAACACTAAGCAGTTTCTCAGAAAGCTTCTTTCCAGATTTCATCTGAGGATATTTCCTTTTTCACCATAGCCCTCCGTCGGGTTCCAAATATCACTTTGCCAATTCCACAAGAACTGTCTTAGCGAAAGGTTTCTTGAGGGGAAAGCTGTAACTCTGTGATATGATTTCACAGAACACCAAGAAGTTTCTCAGAAAGCTTCTTTCTCTTTGTTATCGGAGGATATTTCCTTTGGCCCTTTAGTCTTCAAAGGGATCCGAAATATCTGTTCTCAGATTCCACAGAAATAAGGCTAGCAAAGAGATCCACGAAATACAGATGTAACTCTGTGAGATGAATTAAAAGAACACTAAGCAGTTTCTCAGAAAGCTTCTTTCCAGATTTCGTCTGAGGATATTTCCTTTTTCACCATAGCCCTCTATGGGCTTCCAAATATCACTTTGCCAATTCCACAAGAACTGTCTTAGCGAAAGGCTTCTTGAAGGGAAAGCTGTAACTCTGTGAGATGATTTCACAGAAAACAAATAAGTTTCTCGGAAAGATTCTTTCTCTTTGTTATCGGAGGATATTTCCTTTGGCCCTATAGTCTTCAAAGGGATCCGAAATATCTGTTCTCAGATTCCACAGAAATAAGGCTAGCAAAGAGATCCACGAAATACAGATGTAACTCTGTGAGTGGAAGTCACACATCACAGAGCAGTTTCTCAGAAAGCTTCTTTCCAGATTTCATCTGAGGATATTTCCTTTTTCACCATAGCCCTCTAAGGTCTTCCAAATATCACTTTGCTAATTCCACAAGAAGTGCCTTTGCGAAAGGGTTCTTGAGGGGAAAGCTGTAACTCTGTGTGATGATTTCACAGAACAAAAAGAAGTTTCTCAGAAAGCTTCTTTCTCTTTGTTATCAGAGGATATTTCCTTTGGCCCTATAGTCTTCAAAGGGATCCGAAATATCTGTTCTCAGATTCCACAGAAATAAGGCTAGCAAAGAGATCCACGAAATACAGATGTAACTCTGTGAGTGGAAGTCACACATCACAGAGCACTTTCTCAGAAAGCTTCTTTCCAGATTTCATCTGAGGATATTTCTTTTTCACCATAGCACTGTATGGGCTTCCAAATATCACTATGACAATTCCACAAGAACTCTCTTAGCAAAAGGCTTCCTGAGGGGAAAGCTGTAACTCTGTGAGATGATTTCACAGAACACAAAGAAGTTTCTCAGAAAGCTTCTTTCTCTTTGTTATCGGAGGATATTTCCTTTGGCCCTATAGTCTTCAAAGGGATCCGAATTATCTGTTCTCAGATTCCACAGAAATAAGGCCAGCAAAGAGATCCACGAAATACAGATGTAACTCTGTGAGATGAATTAACAGAACACTAAGCAGTTTCTCAGAAAGCTTCTTTCCAGATTTCATCTGAGGGTATTTCCTTTTTCACCATAGCCCTCTGTCGGGTTCCAAATATCACTTTGCCAATTCCACAAGAACTGCCTTAGCGAAAGGTTTCTTGAGGGGAAAGCTGTAACTCTGTGATATGATTTCACAGAACACCAAGAAGTTTCTCAGAAAGCTTCTTTCTCTTTGTTATCGGAGGATATTTCCTTTTGCTCTATAGTCTTCAAAGGGATCCGAAATATATGTTCTCCGATTCCACAGAAATAATGCTAGCAAAGAGATTCACGAAATACAAATGTAACTTTGTGAGATGAATTAACAGAACACTAAGCAGTTTCTCAGAAAGCTTCTTTCCAGATTTCATCTGAGGATATTTCCTTTTTCACCATAGCCCTCTATGGGCTTCCAAATATCACTTTGCCAAATCCACAAGAACTGTCTTAGCGAAAGGCTTCTTGAGGGGAAAGCTGTAACTCTGTGAGATGATTTCACAGAACACAAAAATGTTTCTCAGAAAGCTTCTTTCTCTTTGTTATCGGAGGATATTTACTTTTGCCCTATTGTCTTCAAAGGGATCCGAAATATCTGTTCTCAGATTCCAAAAAAATAAGGCTAGCAAAGAGATCCACGAAATACAGATGTAACTTTGTGAGATGAATTAAGAGAACACTAAGCAGTTTCTCAGAAAGCTTCTTTCCAGATTTCATCTGAGGATATTTCCTTTTTCACCATAGCCCTCTGTGGGGTTCCAAATATCACTTTGCGAATTCCACAAGAACTGTCTTAGCGAAAGTCTTCTTGAGGGGAAAGCTGTAACTCTGTGATATAATTTCACAGAACACAAAGAAGTTTCTCAGAAAGCTTCTTTCTCGTTGTTATCGGAGGATATTTCCTTTTGCCCTATAGTCTTCAAAGGGATCCGAAATATATGTTCTCCGATTCCACAGAAATAATGCTAGCAAAGAGATTCACGAAATACATATGTAACTTTGTGAGATGAATTAACAGAACACTAAGCAGTTTCTCAGAAAGCTTCTTTCCAGATTTCATCTGAGGATATTTCCTTTTTCACCATAGCCCTCTATGGGCTTCCAAATATCCCTTTATCAATTCCGCAAGACCTGTCTTAGCGAAAGGCTTCTTGAGGGGAAAGCTGTAACTCTGTGAGATGATTTCACAGAACACAAAGAAGTTTCTCAGAAAGCTTCTTTCTCTTTGTTATCGGAGGATATTTTCTTTTGCCCTATAGTCTTCAAAGGAATCAGAAATATCTGTTCTCAGATTCCACAGAAATAAGGCTAGCAAAGAGATCCACGAAATACAGATGTAACTTTGTGAGATGAATTAACAGAACACTAAGCAGTTTCTCAGAAAGCTTCTTTCCAGATTTCATCTGAGGATATTTCCTTTTTCACCGTAGCCCTCTATGGGATTCCAAATATCACTTTGCCAATTCCACAAGAAATGTCTTAGCGAAAGGCTTCTTGAGGGGAAAGCTGTAACTCTGTGAGATGATTTCACAGAACACAAAGAAGTTTCTCAGAAAGCTTCTTTCTATTTGTTATCGGAGGATATTTTCTTTGGCCCTTTAGTCTTCAAAGGGATCCGAAATATCAGTTCTCAGATTCCACAGAAATAAGGTTAGCAAAGAAAGACACGAAATACAGATGTAACTCTGTGAGATGAATTAACAGAACACTAAGCAGTTTCTCAGAAAGCTTCTTTCCAGATTTCATCTGAGGATATTTCGTTTATCAACATAGCCATCCACGGGCTTCCAAATATCACTTTGCCAATTCCACAAGAACTGTCTTAGCGAAAGGGTTCTTGAGGGGAAAGCTGTAACTCTGAGAGATGATTTCACAGAACACAAAGAAGTTTCTCAGAAAGCTTCTTTCTCTTTGTTATCGGAGGATATTTCCTTTGGCCCTATAGTCTTCAAAGGGATCCGAAATATCTGTGTTCCGATTCCACAAAAATAAGGCTAGCAAAGAGATCCACGAAATACAGATGTAACTTTGTGAGATGAATTAACAGAACACTAAGCAGTTTCTCAGAAAGCTTCTTTCCAGATTTCATCTGAGGATATTTCCTTTTTCACCATAGCCCTCTATGGGCTTCCAAATATCACTTTGCCAATTCCAGAATAATTGTCTTAGCGAAAGGCTTCTTGAGCGGAAAGCTGTAACTCTGTGAGATGATTTCACAGAACACAAAGAAGTTTCTCAGAAAGCTTCTTTCTCTTTGTGATCTTAGGATATTTCCTTTGGCCCTATAGTCTTCAAAGGGATCCGAAATATCTGTTCTCAGATTCCACAGAAATAAGGCTAGCAAAGTGATCGACGAAATACAGATGTAACTCTGTGAGTGGAAGTCACACATCACAGAGCAGTTTCTCAGAAAGCTTCTTTTCAGATTTCATCTGAGGATATTTCCTTTTTCACCATAGCCCTATATGGGCTTCCAAATATCACTTTACCCATTCCACAAGAAGTGTCTTAGCGAAAGGCTTCTTGAGGGGAAAGCTGTAACTCTGTGAGATGATTTCACAGAACACAAAGAAGTATCTCGAAAGCTTCTTTCTCTTTGTTATCGTAGGATATTTCCTTTGTCCCTATAGTCTTAAAAGGGATCCGAAATATCTGTGTTCCGATTCCACAGAAATAAGGCTAGCAAAGAGATCCACGAAATACAGATGTAACTTTGTGAGATGAATTAACAGAACACTAAGCAGTTTCTCAGAAAGCTTCTTTCCAGATTTCATCTGAGGATATTTCCATTTTCACCATAGCCCTCTATGGGCTTCCAAATATCACTTTGCCAATTCCACAAGAACTGTCTTAGCAAAAGTCTTCTGGAGAGGAAAGCTGTAACTCTGTGAGATGATTTCACAGAACACAAAGAAGTTTCTCAGAAAGCCTCATTCTCTTTGTTATCGGAGGATATTTCCTTTGGCCCTTTATGCTTCAAAGGGATCCGAAATATCGGTTCTCAGATTCCACAGAAATAAGGCTAGCAAAGAGATCCACGAAATACAGATGTAACTCTGTGAGATGAATTAACAGAACACTAAGCCTTTTCTCACAAAGCTTCTTTCCAGATTTCATCTGAGGATATTTCCTTTATCAACATAGCCCTCTATGGGCTTCCAAATATCACTTTGCCAATTCCACAAGAACTGTCTTAGCGAAAGGCTTCTTGAGGGGAAAGCAGCAACTCTGTGAGATGATTTCACATAACACAAAGAAGTTTCTCAGAAAGCTTCTTTCTCTTTGTTATCGGAGGATATTTCCTTTGGCCCTATAGTCTTCAAAGGGATCCGAAATATCTGTTCTCAGATTCCACAGAAATAATGCTAGCAAAGATATCCACGAAATACAGATGTAACTCTGTGAGTGGAAGTCACACATCACAGAGCAGTTTCTCAGAAAGCTTCTTTCAAGATTTCATCTGAGGATATTTCCTTTTTCACCATAGCCCTGTGTGGGCTTCCAAATATCTATTTGCTAATTCCACAAGAACTTTCTTTGCGAAAAGCTTCTTGAGGGAAAAGCTGTAACTGTGTGAGATGATTTCACAGAACACAAAGAAGTTTCTCAGAAAGCTTCTTTCTCTTTGTTATCAGAGGATATTTCCTTTGGCCCTATAGTCTTCAAAGGGTCCGAAATATCTCTTCTCAGATTCCACAGAAATAAGGCTAGCAAAGAGATCCACGAAATACAGATGTAACTCTGTGAGAGGAAGTCACACATCACAGAGCAGTTTCTCAGAAAGCTTCTTTCCAGATTTCATCTGAGGATATTTCCTTTTTCACCATAGCCGTCTATGGGCTTCCAAATATCACTTTTCCAAATCCACAAGAACTATCTTAGCGAAAGGCTTCTGGAAGGGAAAGCTGTAACTCTGTGAGATGATTTGTGAGAACACAAGGAAGTTTCTCAGAAAGCTTCTTTCTCTTTGTTATCGGAGGATATTTCCTTTTGCCCTATAATCTTGAAAGAGATCCGAAATATCTGTTCTCAGATTATACAGAAATAAGGCTAGCAAAGAGATCCACGAAATACAGATGTAAATCTGTGAGATGAATTAACAGAAAATTAAGCAGTTACACAGAAAGCTTCTTTCCAGATTTCATTTGAGGATATTTCCTTTTTCACCATAGACCCCTGTGGGCTTCCAAATATCACTTTCCCAATTCCACAAGAACTGTCTTAGCGAAAGTCGTCTTGAGGGGAAAGCTGTAACTCTGTGAGATGATTTCACAGAACCCAAAGAAGTTTCTCAGAAAGCATCTTTCTCTTTGTTATTGGAGGATATTTCTTTTCGCCCTATATCTTCAAAGGGATCCGAATTATCTGTTCTCAGATTCCACAGAATAAAGGCTAGCAAAGAGGTCCACGAAATACAGATGTAACTTTGTGAGATGAATTAAGAGAACACTAAGCAGTTTCCCAGAAAGCTTCTTTGCAGATTTCATCTGAGGATATTTCCTTTTTCACCATAGCACTCTATGGGCTTCCAAATATCACTTTGCCAATTCCACAAGAACTGTCTTTGCGAAAGGCTTCTCGACGGGAAAGCTGTAACTCTGTGAGATGATATCACAGAACACAAAGGAGTTACTCAGAAAGGTTCTTTCTCTTTGTTATCGGAGGATATTTCCTTTTGCCCTATAATCTTGAAAGAGATCCGAAATATCTGTTCTCAGATTTTACAGAAATAAGGCTAGCAAAGAGATTCACGAAATACAGATGTAACTCTGTGAGATGAATTAACAGAACACTAAGCAGTTACACAGAAAGCTTCTTTCCAAATTTCATCTGAGGATATTTCCTTTTCCACCATAGCCCCCTGTGGGCTTCCAAATATCTCTTTCCCAATTCCACAAGAACTGGCTTAGCGAAAGTCTTCTTGAAGGGAAAGCTGTAACTCTGTGAGATGATTTCACAGAACCCAAAGAAGTTTCTCAGAAAGCTTCTTTCTCTTTGTTATTGGAGGATATTTCTTTTCGCCCTATATCTTCAAAGGGATCCGAATTATCTGTTCTCAGATTCCACAGAAATAAGGCTAGCTAAGAGATCCACGAAATACAGATGTAACACTGTGAGATGAATTAAGAGAACACTAAGCAGTTTCTCAGAAAGCTCCTTTCCAGATTTCATCTGAGGATATTTCCTTTTTCACCATAGCCCTCTATGGGCTTCCAAATATCACTTTGCCAATTCCACAAGAACTGTCTTAGCGACAGGCTTCTTGAGGGGAAAGCTGTAACTCTGTGAGATGATTTCACAAAACACAAAAAAGTTTCTCAGAAAGCTTCTTTCTCTTTGTTATCAGAGGATATTTGCTTTGGCCCTATAGTCTTCAAAGGGATCTGAAATATCTGTTCGCAGATTCCACAGAAATAAGGGTAGCAAAGAGATCCACGAAATACAGTTGTAAATCTGTGAGTCGAAGTCACACATCACAGAGAAGTTTCTCAGAAAGCTTCTTTCCAGATTTCATCTGAGTATATTTCCTTTTTCACCATAGCCCTCTACGTGCTTCCAAATATCACTTTGCCTATTCCACAGGAACTGTCTTAGCGAAGGACTTCTGACGGGAAAGCTGTAACTCTGTGAAATGATTTCACAAAACACAAAGAAGTTTCTCAGAAAGCTTCTTTCTCTTTGTTATCGGAGGATATTACCTTTGGCCCTATAGTCTTCAAAGGGATCGGAAATATCTGTTCTCCGATTCCACAGAAATAAGGCTAGCAAAGAGATCCACGAAATACAGATGTCACTCTGTGAGTGGAAGTCACACATCACAGAGCAGTTTCTCAGAAACCTTCTTTCCAGATTTCATCTGAGGATATTTCCTTTTTCACCATAGCCCTCTATGGGCTTCCAAATATCACTTTGCCAATTCCACAAGAACTGTCTTAGCGAAAGACTTCTTGAGGGGAAAGCTGTAACTCTGTGAGATGATTTCACAGAACACAAAGAAGTTTCTCAGAAAGCTTCTTTCTCTTTGTTATCCGAGGATATTTCCTTTGGCCCTATAGTCTTCAAAGGGATCCGAAATATCTGTTCTCAGATTCCACAGAAACAAGGCTAGCAAAGAGATCCACGAAATACAGATGTAACTCGGTGAGTGGAAGTCACACACCACAGAGCAGTTTCTCAGAAAGCTTCTTTCAAGATTTCATCTGAGGATATTTCCTTTTTCACCATAGCCTTGTATGGGTTTCCAAATATCACTTTGCTAATTCCACAAGAACTGTCTTTGCGAAAAGCTTCTTGAGTTGAAAGCTGTAACTGTGTGAGATGATTTCACAGAACACAAAGAAGTTTCTCAGAAAGCCTCTTTCTCTTTGTTATCTTAGGATATTTCCTTTGGCCCTTTAGTCTTCAAAGGGATCCGAAATATCTGTTCTCCGATTCCACAGAAATAAGGCTAGAAAAGGGAGACACGAAATACAGATGTAACTCTGTGAGATGAATTAACAGAACACTAAGCAGTTTCTCAGAAAGCTTCTTTCCAGATTTCATCTGAGGATATTTCCTTTATCACCATCGCTCTCTATGGGCTTCCAAATATCACTTTGCCAATTCCACAAGAACTGTCTTAGCGAAAGGCTTCTTGAGGGGAAAACTGTAACTCTGTGAGATGATTTCACAGAACACAAAAAAGTTTCTCAGAAAGCTTCTTTCTCTTTGTTATCGGAGGATATTTCCTTTGGCCCTATAGTCTTCAAAGGGATCCGAAATATCTTTGTTCCGATTCCACAGAAATAAGACTAGCAAAGAGATCCACGAAATACAGATGTAACTTTGTGAGATGAATTAACAGAACACTAAGCAGTTTCTCAGAAAGCTTCTTTCCAGATTTAATCTGAGGATATTTCCTTTTTCACCATAGGCCTCTAAGGGCTTCCAAATATCATTTGGCAATTACACAAGAAGTGCCTTTGCTAAAGGGTTCTAGAGGAGAAAGCTGTAACTCTGTGAGATGATTTCACAAAACACAAAAAAGTTTCTCAGAAAGCTTCTTTCTCTTTGTTATCAGAGGATATTTGCTTTGGCCCTATAGTCTTCAAAGGGATCTGAAATATCTGTTCGCAGATTCCACAGAAATAAGGGTAGCAAAGAGATCCACGAAATACAGTTGTAAATCTGTGAGTCGAAGTCACACATCACAGAGAAGTTTCTCAGAAAGCTTCTTTCCAGATTTCATCTGAGTATATTTCCTTTTTCACCATAGCCCTCTACGGGCTTCCAAATATCACTTTGCCTATTCCACAGGAACTGTCTTAGCGAAGGACTTCTGACGGGAAAGCTGTAACTCTGTGAGATGATTTCACAAAACACAAAGAAGTTTCTCAGAAAGCTTCTTTCTCTTTGTTATCGGAGGATATTACCTTTGGCCCTATAGTCTTCAAAGGGATCGGAAATATCTGTTCTCCGATTCCACAGAAATAAGGCTAGCAAAGAGATCCACGAAATACAGATGTCACTCTGTGAGTGGAAGTCACACATCACAGAGCAGTTTCTCAGAAACCTTCTTTCCAGATTTCATCTGAGGATATTTCCTTTTTCACCATAGCCCTCTATGGGCTTCCAAATATCACTTTGCCAATTCCACAAGAACTGTCTTAGCGAAAGACTTCTTGAGGGGAAAGCTGTAACTCTGTGAGATGATTTCACAGAACACAAAGAAGTTTCTCAGAAAGCTTCTTTCTCTTTGTTATCCGAGGATATTTCCTTTGGCCCTATAGTCTTCAAAGGGATCCGAAATATCTGTTCTCAGATTCCACAGAAACAAGGCTAGCAAAGAGATCCACGAAATACAGATGTAACTCGGTGAGTGGAAGTCACACACCACAGAGCAGTTTCTCAGAAAGCTTCTTTCAAGATTTCATCTGAGGATATTTCCTTTTTCACCATAGCCTTGTATGGGTTTCCAAATATCACTTTGCTAATTCCACAAGAACTGTCTTTGCGAAAAGCTTCTTGAGTTGAAAGCTGTAACTGTGTGAGATGATTTCACAGAACACAAAGAAGTTTCTCAGAAAGCCTCTTTCTCTTTGTTATCTTAGGATATTTCCTTTGGCCCTTTAGTCTTCAAAGGGATCCGAAATATCTGTTCTCCGATTCCACAGAAATAAGGCTAGAAAAGGGAGACACGAAATACAGATGTAACTCTGTGAGATGAATTAACAGAACACTAAGCAGTTTCTCAGAAAGCTTCTTTCCAGATTTCATCTGAGGATATTTCCTTTATCACCATCGCTCTCTATGGGCTTCCAAATATCACTTTGCCAATTCCACAAGAACTGTCTTAGCGAAAGGCTTCTTGAGGGGAAAACTGTAACTCTGTGAGATGATTTCACAGAACACAAAAAAGTTTCTCAGAAAGCTTCTTTCTCTTTGTTATCGGAGGATATTTCCTTTGGCCCTATAGTCTTCAAAGGGATCCGAAATATCTTTGTTCCGATTCCACAGAAATAAGACTAGCAAAGAGATCCACGAAATACAGATGTAACTTTGTGAGATGAATTAACAGAACAGTAAGCAGTTTCTCAGAAAGCTTCTTTCCAGATTTAATCTGAGGATATTTCCTTTTTCACCATAGGCCTCTAAGGGCTTCCAAATATCATTTGGCAATTCCACAAGAAGTGCCTTTGCTAAAGGGTTCTAGAGGAGAAAGCTGTAACTCTGTGAGATGATTTCACAAAACACAAAAAAGTTTCTCAGAAAGCTTCTTTCTCTTTGTTATCAGAGGATATTTGCTTTGGCCCTATAGTCTTCAAAGGGATCTGAAATATCTGTTCGCAGATTCCACAGAAATAAGGGTAGCAAAGAGATCCACGAAATACAGTTGTAAATCTGTGAGTCGAAGTCACACATCACAGAGAAGTTTCTCAGAAAGCTTCTTTCCAGATTTCATCTGAGTATATTTCCTTTTTCACCATAGCCCTCTACGGGCTTCCAAATATCACTTTGCCTATTCCACAGGAACTGTCTTAGCGAAGGACTTCTGACGGGAAAGCTGTAACTCTGTGAGATGATTTCACAAAACACAAAGAAGTTTCTCAGAAAGCTTCTTTCTCTTTGTTATCGGAGGATATTACCTTTGGCCCTATAGTCTTCAAAGGGATCGGAAATATCTGTTCTCCGATTCCACAGAAATAAGGCTAGCAAAGAGATCCACGAAATACAGATGTCACTCTGTGAGTGGAAGTCACACATCACAGAGCAGTTTCTCAGAAACCTTCTTTCCAGATTTCATCTGAGGATATTTCCTTTTTCACCATAGCCCTCTATGGGCTTCCAAATATCACTTTGCCAATTCCACAAGAACTGTCTTAGCGAAAGACTTCTTGAGGGGAAAGCTGTAACTCTGTGAGATGATTTCACAGAACACAAAGAAGTTTCTCAGAAAGCTTCTTTCTCTTTGTTATCCGAGGATATTTCCTTTGGCCCTATAGTCTTCAAAGGGATCCGAAATATCTGTTCTCAGATTCCACAGAAACAAGGCTAGCAAAGAGATCCACGAAATACAGATGTAACTCGGTGAGTGGAAGTCACACACCACAGAGCAGTTTCTCAGAAAGCTTCTTTCAAGATTTCATCTGAGGATATTTCCTTTTTCACCATAGCCTTGTATGGGTTTCCAAATATCACTTTGCTAATTCCACAAGAACTGTCTTTGCGAAAAGCTTCTTGAGTTGAAAGCTGTAACTGTGTGAGATGATTTCACAGAACACAAAGAAGTTTCTCAGAAAGCCTCTTTCTCTATGTTATCTTAGGATATTTCCTTTGGCCCTTTAGTCTTCAAAGGGATCCGAAATATCTGTTCTCCGATTCCACAGAAATAAGGCTAGAAAAGGGAGACACGAAATACAGATGTAACTCTGTGAGATGAATTAACAGAACACTAAGCAGTTTCTCAGAAAGCTTCTTTCCAGATTTCATCTGAGGATATTTCCTTTATCACCATCGCTCTCTATGGGCTTCCAAATATCACTTTGCCAATTCCACAAGAACTGTCTTAGCGAAAGGCTTCTTGAGGGGAAAACTGTAACTCTGTGAGATGATTTCACAGAACACAAAAAAGTTTCTCAGAAAGCTTCTTTCTCTTTGTTATCGGAGGATATTTCCTTTGGCCCTATAGTCTTCAAAGGGATCCGAAATATCTTTGTTCCGATTCCACAGAAATAAGACTAGCAAAGAGATCCACGAAATACAGATGTAACTTTGTGAGATGAATTAACAGAACACTAAGCAGTTTCTCAGAAAGCTTCTTTCCAGATTTAATCTGAGGATATTTCCTTTTTCACCATAGGCCTCTAAGGGCTTCCAAATATCATTTGGCAATTCCACAAGAAGTGCCTTTGCTAAAGGGTTCTAGAGGAGAAAGCTGTAACTCTGTGAGATGATTTCACAAAACACAAAAAAGTTTCTCAGAAAGCTTCTTTCTCTTTGTTATCAGAGGATATTTGCTTTGGCCCTATAGTCTTCAAAGGGATCTGAAATATCTGTTCGCAGATTCCACAGAAATAAGGGTAGCAAAGAGATCCACGAAATACAGTTGTAAATCTGTGAGTCGAAGTCACACATCACAGAGAAGTTTCTCAGAAAGCTTCTTTCCAGATTTCATCTGAGTATATTTCCTTTTTCACCATAGCCCTCTACGGGCTTCCAAATATCACTTTGCCTATTCCACAGGAACTGTCTTAGCGAAGGACTTCTGACGGGAAAGCTGTAACTCTGTGAGATGATTTCACAAAACACAAAGAAGTTTCTCAGAAAGCTTCTTTCTCTTTGTTATCGGAGGATATTACCTTTGGCCCTATAGTCTTCAAAGGGATCGGAAATATCTGTTCTCCGATTCCACAGAAATAAGGCTAGCAAAGAGATCCACGAAATACAGATGTCACTCTGTGAGTGGAAGTCACACATCACAGAGCAGTTTCTCAGAAACCTTCTTTCCAGATTTCATCTGAGGATATTTCCTTTTTCACCATAGCCCTCTATGGGCTTCCAAATATCACTTTGCCAATTCCACAAGAACTGTCTTAGCGAAAGACTTCTTGAGGGGAAAGCTGTAACTCTGTGAGATGATTTCACAGAACACAAAGAAGTTTCTCAGAAAGCTTCTTTCTCTTTGTTATCCGAGGATATTTCCTTTGGCCCTATAGTCTTCAAAGGGATCCGAAATATCTGTTCTCAGATTCCACAGAAACAAGGCTAGCAAAGAGATCCACGAAATACAGATGTAACTCGGTGAGTGGAAGTCACACACCACAGAGCAGTTTCTCAGAAAGCTTCTTTCAAGATTTCATCTGAGGATATTTCCTTTTTCACCATAGCCTTGTATGGGTTTCCAAATATCACTTTGCTAATTCCACAAGAACTGTCTTTGCGAAAAGCTTCTTGAGTTGAAAGCTGTAACTGTGTGAGATGATTTCACAGAACACAAAGAAGTTTCTCAGAAAGCCTCTTTCTCTTTGTTATCTTAGGATATTTCCTTTGGCCCTTTAGTCTTCAAAGGGATCCGAAATATCTGTTCTCCGATTCCACAGAAATAAGGCTAGAAAAGGGAGACACGAAATACAGATGTAACTCTGTGAGATGAATTAACAGAACACTAAGCAGTTTCTCAGAAAGCTTCTTTCCAGATTTCATCTGAGGATATTTCCTTTATCACCATCGCTCTCTATGGGCTTCCAAATATCACTTTGCCAATTCCACAAGAACTGTCTTAGCGAAAGGCTTCTTGAGGGGAAAACTGTAACTCTGTGAGATGATTTCACAGAACACAAAAAAGTTTCTCAGAAAGCTTCTTTCTCTTTGTTATCGGAGGATATTTCCTTTGGCCCTATAGTCTTCAAAGGGATCCGAAATATCTTTGTTCCGATTCCACAGAAATAAGACTAGCAAAGAGATCCACGAAATACAGATGTAACTTTGTGAGATGAATTAACAGAACACTAAGCAGTTTCTCAGAAAGCTTCTTTCCAGATTTAATCTGAGGATATTTCCTTTTTCACCATAGGCCTCTAAGGGCTTCCAAATATCATTTGGCAATTCCACAAGAAGTGCCTTTGCTAAAGGGTTCTAGAGGAGAAAGCTGTAACTCTGTGAGATGATTTCACAAAACACAAAAAAGTTTCTCAGAAAGCTTCTTTCTCTTTGTTATCAGAGGATATTTGCTTTGGCCCTATAGTCTTCAAAGGGATCTGAAATATCTGTTTGCAGATTCCACAGAAATAAGGGTAGCAAAGAGATCCACGAAATACAGTTGTAAATCTGTGAGTCGAAGTCACACATCACAGAGAAGTTTCTCAGAAAGCTTCTTTCCAGATTTCATCTGAGTATATTTCCTTTTTCACCATAGCCCTCTACGGGCTTCCAAATATCACTTTGCCTCTTCCACAGGAACTGTCTTAGCGAAGGACTTCTGACGGGAAAGCTGTAACTCTGTGAGATGATTTCACAAAACACAAAGAAGTATCTCAGAAAGCTTCTTTCTCTTTGTTATCGGAGGATATTACCTTTGGCCCTATAGTCTTCAAAGGGATCGGAAATATCTGTTCTCCGATTCCACAGAAATAAGGCTAGCAAAGAGATCCACGAAATACAGATGTCACTCTGTGAGTGGAAGTCACACATCACAGAGCAGTTTCTCAGAAACCTTCTTTCCAGATTTCATCTGAGGATATTTCCTTTTTCACCATAGCCCTCTATGGGCTTCCAAATATCACTTTGCCAATTCCACAAGAACTGTCTTAGCGAAAGACTTCTTGAGGGGAAAGCTGTAACTCTGTGAGATGATTTCACAGAACACAAAGAAGTTTCTCAGAAAGCTTCTTTCTCTTTGTTATCCGAGGATATTTCCTTTGGCCCTATAGTCTTCAAAGGGATCCGAAATATCTGTTCTCAGATTCCACAGAAACAAGGCTAGCAAAGAGATCCACGAAATACAGATGTAACTCGGTGAGTGGAAGTCACACACCACAGAGCAGTTTCTCAGAAAGCTTCTTTCAAGATTTCATCTGAGGATATTTCCTTTTTCACCATAGCCTTGTATGGGTTTCCAAATATCACTTTGCTAATTCCACAAGAACTGTCTTTGCGAAAAGCTTCTTGAGTTGAAAGCTGTAACTGTGTGAGATGATTTCACAGAACACAAAGAAGTTTCTCAGAAAGCCTCTTTCTCTTTGTTATCTTAGGATATTTCCTTTGGCCCTTTAGTCTTCAAAGGGATCCGAAATATCTGTTCTCCGATTCCACAGAAATAAGGCTAGAAAAGGGAGACACGAAATACAGATGTAACTCTGTGAGATGAATTAACAGAACACTAAGCAGTTTCTCAGAAAGCTTCTTTCCAGATTTCATCTGAGGATATTTCCTTTATCACCATCGCTCTCTATGGGCTTCCAAATATCACTTTGCCAATTCCACAAGAACTGTCTTAGCGAAAGGCTTCTTGAGGGGAAAACTGTAACTCTGTGAGATGATTTCACAGAACACAAAAAAGTTTCTCAGAAAGCTTCTTTCTCTTTGTTATCGGAGGATATTTCCTTTGGCCCTATAGTCTTCAAAGGGATCCGAAATATCTTTGTTCCGATTCCACAGAAATAAGACTAGCAAAGAGATCCACGAAATACAGATGTAACTTTGTGAGATGAATTAACAGAACACTAAGCAGTTTCTCAGAAAGCTTCTTTCCAGATTTAATCTGAGGATATTTCCTTTTTCACCATAGGCCTCTAAGGGCTTCCAAATATCATTTGGCAATTCCACAAGAAGTGCCTTTGCTAAAGGGTTCTAGAGGAGAAAGCTGTAACTCTGTGAGATGATTTCACAAAACACAAAAAAGTTTCTCAGAAAGCTTCTTTCTCTTTGTTATCAGAGGATATTTGCTTTGGCCCTATAGTCTTCAAAGGGATCTGAAATATCTGTTTGCAGATTCCACAGAAATAAGGGTAGCAAAGAGATCCACGAAATACAGTTGTAAATCTGTGAGTCGAAGTCACACATCACAGAGAAGTTTCTCAGAAAGCTTCTTTCCAGATTTCATCTGAGTATATTTCCTTTTTCACCATAGCCCTCTACGGGCTTCCAAATATCACTTTGCCTCTTCCACAGGAACTGTCTTAGCGAAGGACTTCTGACGGGAAAGCTGTAACTCTGTGAGATGATTTCACAAAACACAAAGAAGTTTCTCAGAAAGCTTCTTTCTCTTTGTTATCGGAGGATATTACCTTTGGCCCTATAGTCTTCAAAGGGATCGGAAATATCTGTTCTCCGATTCCACAGAAATAAGGCTAGCAAAGAGATCCACGAAATACAGATGTCACTCTGTGAGTGGAAGTCACACATCACAGAGCAGTTTCTCAGAAACCTTCTTTCCAGATTTCATCTGAGGATATTTCCTTTTTCACCATAGCCCTCTATGGGCTTCCAAATATCACTTTGCCAATTCCACAAGAACTGTCTTAGCGAAAGACTTCTTGAGGGGAAAGCTG
Source organism: Macaca nemestrina (assembly GCF_043159975.1). Classification (NCBI taxonomy): domain Eukaryota; kingdom Metazoa; phylum Chordata; class Mammalia; order Primates; family Cercopithecidae; genus Macaca; species Macaca nemestrina. Next base: position 33,916,613 of record NC_092142.1, on the reverse strand, counting down.
TAACTCTGTGAGATGATTTCACAGAACACAAAGAAGTTTCTCAGAAAGCTTCTTTCTCTTTGTTATCCGAGGATATTTCCTTTGGCCCTATAGTCTTCAAAGGGATCCGAAATATCTGTTCTCAGATTCCACAGAAACAAGGCTAGCAAAGAGATCCACGAAATACAGATGTAACTCGGTGAGTGGAAGTCACACACCACAGAGCAGTTTCTCAGAAAGCTTCTTTCAAGATTTCATCTGAGGATATTTCCTTTTTCACCATAGCCTTGTATGGGTTTCCAAATATCACTTTGCTAATTCCACAAGAACTGTCTTTGCGAAAAGCTTCTTGAGTTGAAAGCTGTAACTGTGTGAGATGATTTCACAGAACACAAAGAAGTTTCTCAGAAAGCCTCTTTCTCTTTGTTATCTTAGGATATTTCCTTTGGCCCTTTAGTCTTCAAAGGGATCCGAAATATCTGTTCTCCGATTCCACAGAAATAAGGCTAGAAAAGGGAGACACGAAATACAGATGTAACTCTGTGAGATGAATTAACAGAACACTAAGCAGTTTCTCAGAAAGCTTCTTTCCAGATTTCATCTGAGGATATTTCCTTTATCACCATCGCTCTCTATGGGCTTCCAAATATCACTTTGCCAATTCCACAAGAACTGTCTTAGCGAAAGGCTTCTTGAGGGGAAAACTGTAACTCTGTGAGATGATTTCACAGAACACAAAAAAGTTTCTCAGAAAGCTTCTTTCTCTTTGTTATCGGAGGATATTTCCTTTGGCCCTATAGTCTTCAAAGGGATCCGAAATATCTTTGTTCCGATTCCACAGAAATAAGACTAGCAAAGAGATCCACGAAATACAGATGTAACTTTGTGAGATGAATTAACAGAACACTAAGCAGTTTCTCAGAAAGCTTCTTTCCAGATTTAATCTGAGGATATTTCCTTTTTCACCATAGGCCTCTAAGGGCTTCCAAATATCATTTGGCAATTCCACAAGAAGTGCCTTTGCTAAAGGGTTCTAGAGGAGAAAGCTGTAACTCTGTGAGATGATTTCACAAAACACAAAAAAGTTTCTCAGAAAGCTTCTTTCTCTTTGTTATCAGAGGATATTTGCTTTGGCCCTATAGTCTTCAAAGGGATCTGAAATATCTGTTCGCAGATTCCACAGAAATAAGGGTAGCAAAGAGATCCACGAAATACAGTTGTAAATCTGTGAGTCGAAGTCACACATCACAGAGAAGTTTCTCAGAAAGCTTCTTTCCAGATTTCATCTGAGTATATTTCCTTTTTCACCATAGCCCTCTACGGGCTTCCAAATATCACTTTGCCTATTCCACAGGAACTGTCTTAGCGAAGGACTTCTGACGGGAAAGCTGTAACTCTGTGAGATGATTTCACAAAACACAAAGAAGTTTCTCAGAAAGCTTCTTTCTCTTTGTTATCGGAGGATATTACCTTTGGCCCTATAGTCTTCAAAGGGATCGGAAATATCTGTTCTCCGATTCCACAGAAATAAGGCTAGCAAAGAGATCCACGAAATACAGATGTCACTCTGTGAGTGGAAGTCACACATCACAGAGCAGTTTCTCAGAAACCTTCTTTCCAGATTTCATCTGAGGATATTTCCTTTTTCACCATAGCCCTCTATGGGCTTCCAAATATCACTTTGCCAATTCCACAAGAACTGTCTTAGCGAAAGACTTCTTGAGGGGAAAGCTGTAACTCTGTGAGATGATTTCACAGAACACAAAGAAGTTTCTCAGAAAGCTTCTTTCTCTTTGTTATCCGAGGATATTTCCTTTGGCCCTATAGTCTTCAAAGGGATCCGAAATATCTGTTCTCAGATTCCACAGAAACAAGGCTAGCAAAGAGATCCACGAAATACAGATGTAACTCGGTGAGTGGAAGTCACACACCACAGAGCAGTTTCTCAGAAAGCTTCTTTCAAGATTTCATCTGAGGATATTTCCTTTTTCACCATAGCCTTGTATGGGTTTCCAAATATCACTTTGCTAATTCCACAAGAACTGTCTTTGCGAAAAGCTTCTTGAGTTGAAAGCTGTAACTGTGTGAGATGATTTCACAGAACACAAAGAAGTTTCTCAGAAAGCCTCTTTCTCTATGTTATCTTAGGATATTTCCTTTGGCCCTTTAGTCTTCAAAGGGATCCGAAATATCTGTTCTCCGATTCCACAGAAATAAGGCTAGAAAAGGGAGACACGAAATACAGATGTAACTCTGTGAGATGAATTAACAGAACACTAAGCAGTTTCTCAGAAAGCTTCTTTCCAGATTTCATCTGAGGATATTTCCTTTATCACCATCGCTCTCTATGGGCTTCCAAATATCACTTTGCCAATTCCACAAGAACTGTCTTAGCGAAAGGCTTCTTGAGGGGAAAACTGTAACTCTGTGAGATGATTTCACAGAACACAAAAAAGTTTCTCAGAAAGCTTCTTTCTCTTTGTTATCGGAGGATATTTCCTTTGGCCCTATAGTCTTCAAAGGGATCCGAAATATCTTTGTTCCGATTCCACAGAAATAAGACTAGCAAAGAGATCCACGAAATACAGATGTAACTTTGTGAGATGAATTAACAGAACACTAAGCAGTTTCTCAGAAAGCTTCTTTCCAGATTTAATCTGAGGATATTTCCTTTTTCACCATAGGCCTCTAAGGGCTTCCAAATATCATTTGGCAATTACACAAGAAGTGCCTTTGCTAAAGGGTTCTAGAGGAGAAAGCTGTAACTCTGTGAGATGATTTCACAAAACACAAAAAAGTTTCTCAGAAAGCTTCTTTCTCTTTGTTATCAGAGGATATTTGCTTTGGCCCTATAGTCTTCAAAGGGATCTGAAATATCTGTTCGCAGATTCCACAGAAATAAGGGTAGCAAAGAGATCCACGAAATACAGTTGTAAATCTGTGAGTCGAAGTCACACATCACAGAGAAGTTTCTCAGAAAGCTTCTTTCCAGATTTCATCTGAGTATATTTCCTTTTTCACCATAGCCCTCTACGGGCTTCCAAATATCACTTTGCCTATTCCACAGGAACTGTCTTAGCGAAGGACTTCTGACGGGAAAGCTGTAACTCTGTGAGATGATTTCACAAAACACAAAGAAGTTTCTCAGAAAGCTTCTTTCTCTTTGTTATCGGAGGATATTACCTTTGGCCCTATAGTCTTCAAAGGGATCGGAAATATCTGTTCTCCGATTCCACAGAAATAAGGCTAGCAAAGAGATCCACGAAATACAGATGTCACTCTGTGAGTGGAAGTCACACATCACAGAGCAGTTTCTCAGAAACCTTCTTTCCAGATTTCATCTGAGGATATTTCCTTTTTCACCATAGCCCTCTATGGGCTTCCAAATATCACTTTGCCAATTCCACAAGAACTGTCTTAGCGAAAGACTTCTTGAGGGGAAAGCTGTAACTCTGTGAGATGATTTCACAGAACACAAAGAAGTTTCTCAGAAAGCTTCTTTCTCTTTGTTATCCGAGGATATTTCCTTTGGCCCTATAGTCTTCAAAGGGATCCGAAATATCTGTTCTCAGATTCCACAGAAACAAGGCTAGCAAAGAGATCCACGAAATACAGATGTAACTCGGTGAGTGGAAGTCACACACCACAGAGCAGTTTCTCAGAAAGCTTCTTTCAAGATTTCATCTGAGGATATTTCCTTTTTCACCATAGCCTTGTATGGGTTTCCAAATATCACTTTGCTAATTCCACAAGAACTGTCTTTGCGAAAAGCTTCTTGAGTTGAAAGCTGTAACTGTGTGAGATGATTTCACAGAACACAAAGAAGTTTCTCAGAAAGCCTCTTTCTCTTTGTTATCTTAGGATATTTCCTTTGGCCCTTTAGTCTTCAAAGGGATCCGAAATATCTGTTCTCCGATTCCACAGAAATAAGGCTAGAAAAGGGAGACACGAAATACAGATGTAACTCTGTGAGATGAATTAACAGAACACTAAGCAGTTTCTCAGAAAGCTTCTTTCCAGATTTCATCTGAGGATATTTCCTTTATCACCATCGCTCTCTATGGGCTTCCAAATATCACTTTGCCAATTCCACAAGAACTGTCTTAGCGAAAGGCTTCTTGAGGGGAAAACTGTAACTCTGTGAGATGATTTCACAGAACACAAAAAAGTTTCTCAGAAAGCTTCTTTCTCTTTGTTATCGGAGGATATTTCCTTTGGCCCTATAGTCTTCAAAGGGATCCGAAATATCTTTGTTCCGATTCCACAGAAATAAGACTAGCAAAGAGATCCACGAAATACAGATGTAACTTTGTGAGATGAATTAACAGAACACTAAGCAGTTTCTCAGAAAGCTTCTTTCCAGATTTAATCTGAGGATATTTCCTTTTTCACCATAGGCCTCTAAGGGCTTCCAAATATCATTTGGCAATTCCACAAGAAGTGCCTTTGCTAAAGGGTTCTAGAGGAGAAAGCTGTAACTCTGTGAGATGATTTCACAAAACACAAAAAAGTTTCTCAGAAAGCTTCTTTCTCTTTGTTATCAGAGGATATTTGCTTTGGCCCTATAGTCTTCAAAGGGATCTGAAATATCTGTTTGCAGATTCCACAGAAATAAGGGTAGCAAAGAGATCCACGAAATACAGTTGTAAATCTGTGAGTCGAAGTCACACATCACAGAGAAGTTTCTCAGAAAGCTTCTTTCCAGATTTCATCTGAGTATATTTCCTTTTTCACCATAGCCCTCTACGGGCTTCCAAATATCACTTTGCCTCTTCCACAGGAACTGTCTTAGCGAAGGACTTCTGACGGGAAAGCTGTAACTCTGTGAGATGATTTCACAAAACACAAAGAAGTTTCTCAGAAAGCTTCTTTCTCTTTGTTATCGGAGGATATTACCTTTGGCCCTATAGTCTTCAAAGGGATCGGAAATATCTGTTCTCCGATTCCACAGAAATAAGGCTAGCAAAGAGATCCACGAAATACAGATGTCACTCTGTGAGTGGAAGTCACACATCACAGAGCAGTTTCTCAGAAACCTTCTTTCCAGATTTCATCTGAGGATATTTCCTTTTTCACCATAGCCCTCTATGGGCTTCCAAATATCACTTTGCCAATTCCACAAGAACTGTCTTAGCGAAAGACTTCTTGAGGGGAAAGCTGTAACTCTGTGAGATGATTTCACAGAACACAAAGAAGTTTCTCAGAAAGCTTCTTTCTCTTTGTTATCCGAGGATATTTCCTTTGGCCCTATAGTCTTCAAAGGGATCCGAAATATCTGTTCTCAGATTCCACAGAAACAAGGCTAGCAAAGAGATCCACGAAATACAGATGTAACTCGGTGAGTGGAAGTCACACACCACAGAGCAGTTTCTCAGAAAGCTTCTTTCAAGATTTCATCTGAGGATATTTCCTTTTTCACCATAGCCTTGTATGGGTTTCCAAATATCACTTTGCTAATTCCACAAGAACTGTCTTTGCGAAAAGCTTCTTGAGTTGAAAGCTGTAACTGTGTGAGATGATTTCACAGAACACAAAGAAGTTTCTCAGAAAGCCTCTTTCTCTTTGTTATCTTAGGATATTTCCTTTGGCCCTTTAGTCTTCAAAGGGATCCGAAATATCTGTTCTCCGATTCCACAGAAATAAGGCTAGAAAAGGGAGACACGAAATACAGATGTAACTCTGTGAGATGAATTAACAGAACACTAAGCAGTTTCTCAGAAAGCTTCTTTCCAGATTTCATCTGAGGATATTTCCTTTATCACCATCGCTCTCTATGGGCTTCCAAATATCACTTTGCCAATTCCACAAGAACTGTCTTAGCGAAAGGCTTCTTGAGGGGAAAACTGTAACTCTGTGAGATGATTTCACAGAACACAAAAAAGTTTCTCAGAAAGCTTCTTTCTCTTTGTTATCGGAGGATATTTCCTTTGGCCCTATAGTCTTCAAAGGGATCCGAAATATCTTTGTTCCGATTCCACAGAAATAAGACTAGCAAAGAGATCCACGAAATACAGATGTAACTTTGTGAGATGAATTAACAGAACACTAAGCAGTTTCTCAGAAAGCTTCTTTCCAGATTTAATCTGAGGATATTTCCTTTTTCACCATAGGCCTCTAAGGGCTTCCAAATATCATTTGGCAATTCCACAAGAAGTGCCTTTGCTAAAGGGTTCTAGAGGAGAAAGCTGTAACTCTGTGAGATGATTTCACAGAACACAAAAAAGTTTCTCAGAAAGCTTCTTTCTCTTTGTTATCAGAGGATATTTGCTTTGGCCCTATAGTCTTCAAAGGGATCTGAAATATCTGTTCGCAGATTCCACAGAAATAAGGGTAGCAAAGAGATCCACGAAATACAGTTGTAAATCTGTGAGTCGAAGTCACACATCACAGAGAAGTTTCTCAGAAAGCTTCTTTCCAGATTTCATCTGAGTATATTTCCTTTTTCACCATAGCCCTCTACGGGCTTCCAAATATCACTTTGCCTATTCCACAGGAACTGTCTTAGCGAAGGACTTCTGACGGGAAAGCTGTAACTCTGTGAGATGATTTCACAAAACACAAAGAAGTTTCTCAGAAAGCTTCTTTCTCTTTGTTATCGGAGGATATTACCTTTGGCCCTATAGTCTTCAAAGGGATCGGAAATATCTGTTCTCCGATTCCACAGAAATAAGGCTAGCAAAGAGATCCACGAAATACAGATGTCACTCTGTGAGTGGAAGTCACACATCACAGAGCAGTTTCTCAGAAACCTTCTTTCCAGATTTCATCTGAGGATATTTCCTTTTTCACCATAGCCCTCTATGGGCTTCCAAATATCACTTTGCCAATTCCACAAGAACTGTCTTAGCGAAAGACTTCTTGAGGGGAAAGCTGTAACTCTGTGAGATGATTTCACAGAACACAAAGAAGTTTCTCAGAAAGCTTCTTTCTCTTTGTTATCCGAGGATATTTCCTTTGGCCCTATAGTCTTCAAAGGGATCCGAAATATCTGTTCTCAGATTCCACAGAAACAAGGCTAGCAAAGAGATCCACGAAATACAGATGTAACTCGGTGAGTGGAAGTCACACACCACAGAGCAGTTTCTCAGAAAGCTTCTTTCAAGATTTCATCTGAGGATATTTCCTTTTTCACCATAGCCTTGTATGGGTTTCCAAATATCACTTTGCTAATTCCACAAGAACTGTCTTTGCGAAAAGCTTCTTGAGTTGAAAGCTGTAACTGTGTGAGATGATTTCACAGAACACAAAGAAGTTTCTCAGAAAGCCTCTTTCTCTATGTTATCTTAGGATATTTCCTTTGGCCCTTTAGTCTTCAAAGGGATCCGAAATATCTGTTCTCCGATTCCACAGAAATAAGGCTAGAAAAGGGAGACACGAAATACAGATGTAACTCTGTGAGATGAATTAACAGAACACTAAGCAGTTTCTCAGAAAGCTTCTTTCCAGATTTCATCTGAGGATATTTCCTTTATCACCATCGCTCTCTATGGGCTTCCAAATATCACTTTGCCAATTCCACAAGAACTGTCTTAGCGAAAGGCTTCTTGAGGGGAAAACTGTAACTCTGTGAGATGATTTCACAGAACACAAAAAAGTTTCTCAGAAAGCTTCTTTCTCTTTGTTATCGGAGGATATTTCCTTTGGCCCTATAGTCTTCAAAGGGATCCGAAATATCTTTGTTCCGATTCCACAGAAATAAGACTAGCAAAGAGATCCACGAAATACAGATGTAACTTTGTGAGATGAATTAACAGAACACTAAGCAGTTTCTCAGAAAGCTTCTTTCCAGATTTAATCTGAGGATATTTCCTTTTTCACCATAGGCCTCTAAGGGCTTCCAAATATCATTTGGCAATTCCACAAGAAGTGCCTTTGCTAAAGGGTTCTAGAGGAGAAAGCTGTAACTCTGTGAGATGATTTCACAAAACACAAAAAAGTTTCTCAGAAAGCTTCTTTCTCTTTGTTATCAGAGGATATTTGCTTTGGCCCTATAGTCTTCAAAGGGATCTGAAATATCTGTTCGCAGATTCCACAGAAATAAGGGTAGCAAAGAGATCCACGAAATACAGTTGTAAATCTGTGAGTCGAAGTCACACATCACAGAGAAGTTTCTCAGAAAGCTTCTTTCCAGATTTCATCTGAGTATATTTCCTTTTTCACCATAGCCCTCTACGGGCTTCCAAATATCACTTTGCCTATTCCACAGGAACTGTCTTAGCGAAGGACTTCTGACGGGAAAGCTGTAACTCTGTGAGATGATTTCACAAAACACAAAGAAGTTTCTCAGAAAGCTTCTTTCTCTTTGTTATCGGAGGATATTACCTTTGGCCCTATAGTCTTCAAAGGGATCGGAAATATCTGTTCTCCGATTCCACAGAAATAAGGCTAGCAAAGAGATCCACGAAATACAGATGTCACTCTGTGAGTGGAAGTCACACATCACAGAGCAGTTTCTCAGAAACCTTCTTTCCAGATTTCATCTGAGGATATTTCCTTTTTCACCATAGCCCTCTATGGGCTTCCAAATATCACTTTGCCAATTCCACAAGAACTGTCTTAGCGAAAGACTTCTTGAGGGGAAAGCTGTAACTCTGTGAGATGATTTCACAGAACACAAAGAAGTTTCTCAGAAAGCTTCTTTCTCTTTGTTATCCGAGGATATTTCCTTTGGCCCTATAGTCTTCAAAGGGATCCGAAATATCTGTTCTCAGATTCCACAGAAACAAGGCTAGCAAAGAGATCCACGAAATACAGATGTAACTCGGTGAGTGGAAGTCACACACCACAGAGCAGTTTCTCAGAAAGCTTCTTTCAAGATTTCATCTGAGGATATTTCCTTTTTCACCATAGCCTTGTATGGGTTTCCAAATATCACTTTGCTAATTCCACAAGAACTGTCTTTGCGAAAAGCTTCTTGAGTTGAAAGCTGTAACTGTGTGAGATGATTTCACAGAACACAAAGAAGTTTCTCAGAAAGCCTCTTTCTCTTTGTTATCTTAGGATATTTCCTTTGGCCCTTTAGTCTTCAAAGGGATCCGAAATATCTGTTCTCCGATTCCACAGAAATAAGGCTACAAAAGGGAGACACGAAATACAGATGTAACTCTGTGAGATGAATTAACAGAACACTAAGCAGTTTCTCAGAAAGCTTCTTTCCAGATTTCATCTGAGGATATTTCCTTTATCACCATCGCTCTCTATGGGCTTCCAAATATCACTTTGCCAATTCCACAAGAACTGTCTTAGCGAAAGGCTTCTTGAGGGGAAAACTGTAACTCTGTGAGATGATTTCACAGAACACAAAAAAGTTTCTCAGAAAGCTTCTTTCTCTTTGTTATCGGAGGATATTTCCTTTGGCCCTATAGTCTTCAAAGGGATCCGAAATATCTTTGTTCCGATTCCACAGAAATAAGACTAGCAAAGAGATCCACGAAATACAGATGTAACTTTGTGAGATGAATTAACAGAACACTAAGCAGTTTCTCAGAAAGCTTCTTTCCAGATTTAATCTGAGGATATTTCCTTTTTCACCATAGGCCTCTAAGGGCTTCCAAATATCATTTGGCAATTCCACAAGAAGTGCCTTTGCTAAAGGGTTCTAGAGGAGAAAGCTGTAACTCTGTGAGATGATTTCACAAAACACAAAAAAGTTTCTCAGAAAGCTTCTTTCTCTTTGTTATCAGAGGATATTTGCTTTGGCCCTATAGTCTTCAAAGGGATCTGAAATATCTGTTTGCAGATTCCACAGAAATAAGGGTAGCAAAGAGATCCACGAAATACAGTTGTAAATCTGTGAGTCGAAGTCACACATCACAGAGAAGTTTCTCAGAAAGCTTCTTTCCAGATTTCATCTGAGTATATTTCCTTTTTCACCATAGCCCTCTACGGGCTTCCAAATATCACTTTGCCTATTCCACAGGAACTGTCTTAGCGAAGGACTTCTGACGGGAAAGCTGTAACTCTGTGAGATGATTTCACAAAACACAAAGAAGTTTCTCAGAAAGCTTCTTTCTCTTTGTTATCGGAGGATATTACCTTTGGCCCTATAGTCTTCAAAGGGATCGGAAATATCTGTTCTCCGATTCCACAGAAATAAGGCTAGCAAAGAGATCCACGAAATACAGATGTCACTCTGTGAGTGGAAGTCACACATCACAGAGCAGTTTCTCAGAAACCTTCTTTCCAGATTTCATCTGAGGATATTTCCTTTTTCACCATAGCCCTCTATGGGCTTCCAAATATCACTTTGCCAATTCCACAAGAACTGTCTTAGCGAAAGACTTCTTGAGGGGAAAGCTGTAACTCTGTGAGATGATTTCACAGAACACAGAGAAGTTTCTCAGAAAGCTTTCTTTCTCTTTGTTATCCGAGGATATTTCCTTTGGCCCTATAGTCTTCAAAGGGATCCGAAATATCTGTTCTCAGATTCCACAGAAACAAGGCTAGCAAAGAGATCCACGAAATACAGATGTAACTCGGTGAGTGGAAGTCACACACCACAGAGCAGTTTCTCAGAAAGCTTCTTTCAAGATTTCATCTGAGGATATTTCCTTTTTCACCATAGCCTTGTATGGGTTTCCAAATATCACTTTGCTAATTCCACAAGAACTGTCTTTGCGAAAAGCTTCTTGAGTTGAAAGCTGTAACTGTGTGAGATGATTTCACAGAACACAAAGAAGTTTCTCAGAAAGCCTCTTTCTCTTTGTTATCTTAGGATATTTCCTTTGGCCCTTTAGTCTTCAAAGGGATCCGAAATATCTGTTCTCCGATTCCACAGAAATAAGGCTAGAAAAGGGAGACACGAAATACAGATGTAACTCTGTGAGATGAATTAACAGAACACTAAGCAGTTTCTCAGAAAGCTTCTTTCCAGATTTCATCTGAGGATATTTCCTTTATCACCATCGCTCTTTATGGGCTTCCAAATATCACTTTGCCAATTCCACAAGAACTGTCTTAGCGAAAGGCTTCTTGAGGGGAAAACTGTAACTCTGTGAGATGATTTCACAGAACACAAAAAAGTTTCTCAGAAAGCTTCTTTCTCTTTGTTATCGGAGGATATTTCCTTTGGCCCTATAGTCTTCAAAGGGATCCGAAATATCTTTGTTCCGATTCCACAGAAATAAGACTAGCAAAGAGATCCACGAAATACAGATGTAACTTTGTGAGATGAATTAACAGAACACTAAGCAGTTTCTCAGAAAGCTTCTTTCCAGATTTAATCTGAGGATATTTCCTTTTTCACCATAGGCCTCTAAGGGCTTCCAAATATCATTTGGCAATTCCACAAGAAGTGCCTTTGCTAAAGGGTTCTAGAGGAGAAAGCTGTAACTCTGTGAGATGATTTCACAGAACACAAAGAAGTTTCTCAGAAAGCTTCTTTCTCTTTGTTATCAGAGGATTTTTCCTTTGGCCCTATAGTCTTCAAAGGGATCCGAAATATCTGTTCTCAGATTACACAGAAATAAGGCTAGCAAAGCGATCCACAAAATACAGATGTAACTCTGTGAGTGAAGTCACACATCACAGAGCAGTTTCTCAGAAAGCTTCTTTCCTGATTTCATATGAGGATACTTCCTTTTCACCATAGCCCTCTATGGGCTTCCAAATATCACTTTGCCAATTCCACAAGAACTGTCTTAGCGAAAGGCTTCTTGAGGGGAAAGCTGTAACTCTGTGAGATGATTTCACAGAACACAAAGAAGTTTCTCAGAAAGCTTCTTTCTCTTTGTTATCGGAGGATATTTCCTTTGGCCCTTTCGTCTTCAAAGGGATCCGAAATATCTGTTCTCAGATTCCACAGAAATAAGGCTAGCAAAGAGATGCACGAAATACAGATGTAACTCTGTGAGTTGAATTAACAGAACACTAAGCAGTTTCTCAGAAAGCTTCTTTCCAGATTTCATCTGAGGATATTTCCTTTATCAACATAGCCCTCTATGGGCTTCCAAATATCACTTTACCAATTCCACAAGAGCTGTCTTAGCGAAAGGCTTCTTGAAGGGAAAGCTGCAACTCTGTGAGATGATTTCACATAACACAAAGAAGTTTCTCAGAAAGCTTCTTTCTCTTTGTTATCCGAGGATATTTCCTTTGGCCCTATAGTCTTCAAAGGGATCCGAAATATCTGTTCTCAGATTCCACAGAAATACGGCTAGCAAAGAGATCCACAAAATACAGATGTAACACTGTGAGTGGAAGTCACACATCACAGAGCAGTTTCTCAGAAAGCTTCTTTCAAGATTTCATCTGAGGATATTTCCTTTTTCACCATAGCCTTGTATGGGTTTCCAAATATCACTTTGCTAATTCCACAAGAACTGTCTTTGCGAAAAGCTTCTTGCGTTGAAAGCTGTAACTGTGTGAGATGATTTCACAGAACACAAAGAAGTTTCTCAGAAAGCCTCTTTCTCTTTGTTATCGGAGGATATTTCCTTTGGCCCTTTAGTCTTCAAAGGGATCCGAAATATCTGTTCTCAGATTCCACAGAAATAAGGCTAGCAAAGAGATGCACGAAATACAGATGTAACTCTGTGAGATGAATTAACAGAACACTAAGCAGTTTCTCAGAAAGCTTCTTTCCAGATTTCATCTGAGGATATTTCCTTTATCAACATAGCCCTCTATGGGCTTCCAAATATCACTTTGCCAATTCCACAAGAACTGTCTTAGCGAAAGGCTTCTTGAAGGGAAAGCTGCAACTCTGTGAGATGATTTCACATAACACAAAGAAGTTTCTCAGAAAGATTCTTTCTCTTTGTTATCCGAGGATATTTCCTTTGGCCCTATAGTCTTCAAAGGGATCCGAAATATCTGTTCTCAGATTCCACAGAAATACGGCTAGCAAAGAGATCCACGAAATACGATGTAACTCTGGGAGTGGAAGTCACACATCACAGAGCAGTTTCTCAGAAAGCTTCTTTCAAGATTTCATCTGAGGATATTTCCTTTTTCACCATAGCCTTGTATGGGTTTCCAAATATCACTTTGCTAATTCCACGAGAACTGTCTTTGAGAAAAGCTTCTTGAGTTGAAAGCTGTAACTGTGTGAGATGATTTCACAGAACACAAAGAAGTTTCTCAGAATGTTTCTTTCTCTTTGTTATCAGAGGATATTTCATTTGGCCCTATAGTCTTCAAAGGGTCCGAAATATCTCTTCTCAGATTCCAGAGAAATAAGGCTAGCAAAGAGATCCAAGAAATACAGATGTAACTCTGTGAGCAGAAGTCGCACATCACAGAGCAGTTTTTCAAAAAGCTTCTTTCCAGATTTCATCTGAGGATATTTCCTTTTTCACCATAGCCTTCTATGGGCTTCCAAATATCACTTTGCCAAATCCACAAGAACAGTCTTAGCGAAAGGCTTCTTGAGGGGAAAGCTGTAACTCTGTGAGATGATTTCAGTGAACACAAAGAAGTTTCTCAGAAAGCTTCTTTCTCTTTGTTATCGTAGGATATTTCCTTTTGCCCTATAATCTTGAAAGAGATCTGAAATATCTGTTCTCATATTATACAGAAAAAAGGCTAGCAAAGAGATCCACGAAATACAGATGTAACTTTGAGAGATGAATTAAGAGAACACTAAGCAGTTTCTCAGAAAGCTTTTTTCCAGATTTCATCTGAGGATATTTCCTTTTTCATCATAGCCCACTACGGGATTCCAAATATCACTTTGCCTATTCCACAGGAACTGTCTTAGCGAACGGCTTCTGACGGGAAATATGTAACTCTGTGAGATGATTTCACAAAACACAAAGAAGTTTCTCAGAAAGCTTCTTTCTCTTTGTTATCGGAGGATATTACCTTTGGCCCTATAGTCTTCAAAGGGATCGTAAATATCTGTTCTCAGATTCCACAGAAATAAGGCTAGCAAAGAGATCCACGAAATACAGATGTAACTCTGCGAGATGAATTAACAGAACACTAAGCAGTTTCTCAGAAAGCTTCTTTCCAGATTTCATCTGAGTATATTTCCTTTTTCACCATAGCCCTGTATGGGCTTCCAAATATCACTTTGACAATTCCACAAGAACTGTCTTAGCGAAAGGCTTCTTGAGGGGAAAGCTGTAACTCTGTGAGATGATTTCAGTGAACACAAAGAAGTTTCTCAGAAAGCTTCTTTCTCCTTGTTATCGGAGGATATTTCCTTTTGCCCTATAGTCTTCAAAGGGATCCGAAATATCTGTTCTCTGATTCCACAGAAAAAAGGCTAGCAAAGAGATCCACGAAATACAGATGTAACTTGGTGAGATGAATTAACAGAACACTAAGCAATATCTCAGAAAGCTTCTTTCCAGATTTCATCTGAGGATATTTCCTTTTTCACCATAGCCCTCTATGGGCTTCCAAATATCACTTTGCCAATCCCACAAGAACTGTCTTCGCGAACGGCTTCTTGAGGGGAAAGCTGTAAATCTGTGAGATGATTTCACAGAACACAAAGAAGTTTCTCAGAAAGCTACTTTCTCTTTGTTGTCGGAGTCTATTTACTTTGGCCCTGTAGACTTCAAAGGGATCCGAAATATCTGTTCTCAGATTCCACAGAAATAAGGCTAGAAAGATATCCACGAAATACAGATTTAACTTTGTGAGATGAATTAACAGAACACTAAGCAGTTTCTCACAAAGCTTCTTTCCAGATTTCATCTGAGGATATTTCCTTTTTCACCATTGCCTTCTACGGGCTTCCTAATATCACATTGCAAATTCCACAAGAAGTATCTTTGCGAAAGGGTTCTTGAGGGGAAAGCTGTAACTCTGTGATATGATTTCACAGAACACAAAGAAGTTTCTCAGAAAGCTTCTTTCTCTTTGTTATCAGAGGATATTTCCTTTGGCCCTATAGTCTTCAAAGGGATCCGAAATATCTGTTCTCTGATTCCACAGAAATAAGGCTAGCAAAGAGATCCACGAAATACAGATGTAACTCTGTGAGATGAATTAACAGAACACTAAGCAGTTTCTCAGAAAGCTTCTTTCCAGATTTCATCTGAGGATATTTCCTTTTTCAACATAGTCCTCTATGGGCTTCCAAATATCACTTTGCCTATTCCACAAGAACAGTCTTAGCGAAAGGCTTCTTGAGGAGAAAGCTGTAACTCTGTGAGATGATTTCACAGAACACAAAGTAGTTCCTCAGAAACCTTCTTTCTCTTTCTTATCGGAGGATATTTTCTTTGGCCCTATAATCTTCAAAGGCATCCGAAATATCTGTTCTCAGATTCCACAGAAATAATTCTAGCGAAGAGATCCACGAAATACAGATGTAACTTGGTGAGATGAATTAACAGAACACTAAGCAGTTTCTCACAAAGCTTCTTTCCAGATTTCATCTGAGGATATTTCCTTTTTCACCATAGCCCTCTATGGGCTTTCAAATATCACTTTGCCAATTCCATAAGAACTGTCTTAGCGAAAGGCTTCTTGAGGGGAAAGCTGTAACTCTGTGAGATGATTTCACAGAACACAAAGAAGTTTCTCAGAAAGCTTCTTTCTCTTTGATATCGGACGATATTTCCTTTGGCCCTATAGTCCTCTCAGGGATCCTAAATATGTGTTCTCAGATTCCACAGAAATAAGGCTAGCAAAGAGATCCACGAAATACAGATGTAACTCTGTGAGTGGAAGTCACACATCACAGAGCAGTTTCTCTGAAAGCTTCTTTCCAGATTTCATCTGAGGATATTTACTTTTTCACCATAGCCCTCTACGGGATTCCAAATATCACTTTGCCAATACCACAAGAACTGTCTTAGCGAAAGGCTTCTTGAGGGGAAAGTTGTTACTCTGTGAGATGATTTCACAGAACACAAAGAGGTTTCACAGAAAGCTTCTTTCTCTTTGTTATCGGAGGATATTTCCATTGGCCCTATAGTCTTTAAAGGGATCCGAAATATCTGTTCTCAGATTCCACAGAAATAAGGGTAGCAGAGAGATCCACGAAATACAGAGGTAACTTTGTGAGATGAATTAATAGAACACTAAGCAGTTTCTGAGAAAGCTTCTTTCCAGATTTCATCTCAGGATATTTCCTTTTTCACCATAGCCCTCTATGGGCTTCCAAATATCACTTTGCCAATTCCACAAGTACTGTCTTTGCGAAAGGCTTCTCTACCGGAAAGCTGCAACTCTGTGAGATGATTTCACAGAACACAAAAAAGTTTCTCAGAAAGCTTCTTTCTCTTTGTTATCAGAGGATATTTGCTCTGGCCCTATAGTCTTCAAAGGGATCCGAAATATCTGTTCTCAGATTCCACAGAAATAAGGCTAGCAAAGAGATCCACGAAATACAGATGTAACTCTGTGAGTGGAAGTCACACATCACAGAGCAGTTTCTCAGAAAGCTTCTTTCCAGATTTCATCTGATGATATTTCCTTTTTCACCATAGCCCTCTGTGGGCTTCCAAATATCACTTTGCCAATTCCACAAGAACAGTCTTAGCGAAAGGCTTCTTGAGGAGAAAGCTGTAACTCTGTGAGATGATTTCACAGAACACAAAGTAGTTCCTCAGAAACCTTCTTTCTCTTTCTTATCGGAGGATATTTTCTTTGGCCCTATAATCTTCAAAGGCATCCGAAATATCTGTTCTCAGATTCCACAGAAATAATTCTAGCGAAGAGATCCACGAAATACAGATGTAACTTGGTGAGATGAATTAACAGAACACTAAGCAGTTTCTCACAAAGCTTCTTTCCAGATTTCATCTGAGGATATTTCCTTTTTCACCATAGCCCTCTATGGGCTTTCAAATATCACTTTGCCAATTCCATAAGAACTGTCTTAGCGAAAGGCTTCTTGAGGGGAAAGCTGTAACTCTGTGAGATGATTTCACAGAACACAAAGAAGTTTCTCAGAAAGCTTCTTTCTCTTTGATATCGGACGATATTTCCTTTGGCCCTATAGTCCTCTCAGGGATCCTAAATATGTGTTCTCAGATTCCACAGAAATAAGGCTAGCAAAGAGATCCACGAAATACAGATGTAACTCTGTGAGTGGAAGTCACACATCACAGAGCAGTTTCTCTGAAAGCTTCTTTCCAGATTTCATCTGAGGATATTTACTTTTTCACCATAGCCCTCTACGGGATTCCAAATATCACTTTGCCAATACCACAAGAACTGTCTTAGCGAAAGGCTTCTTGAGGGGAAAGTTGTTACTCTGTGAGATGATTTCACAGAACACAAAGAGGTTTCACAGAAAGCTTCTTTCTCTTTGTTATCGGAGGATATTTCCATTGGCCCTATAGTCTTCAAAGGGATCCGAAATATCTGTTCTCAGATTCCACAGAAATAAGGGTAGCAGAGAGATCCACGAAATACAGAGGTAACTTTGTGAGATGAATTAATAGAACACTAAGCAGTTTCTGAGAAAGCTTCTTTCCAGATTTCATCTCAGGATATTTCCTTTTTCACCATAGCCCTCTATGGGCTTCCAAATATCACTTTGCCAATTCCACAAGTACTGTCTTTGCGAAAGGCTTCTCTACCGGAAAGCTGCAACTCTGTGAGATGATTTCACAGAACACAAAAAAGTTTCTCAGAAAGCTTCTTTCTCTTTGTTATCAGAGGATATTTGCTCTGGCCCTATAGTCTTCAAAGGGATCCGAAATATCTGTTCTCAGATTCCACAGAAATAAGGCTAGCAAAGAGATCCACGAAATACAGATGTAACTCTGTGAGTGGAAGTCACACATCACAGAGCAGTTTCTCAGAAAGCTTCTTTCCAGATTTCATCTGATGATATTTCCTTTTTCACCATAGCCCTCTGTGGGCTTCCAAATATCACTTTGCCAATTCCACAAGAACTGTCTTAGCGAAAGTCTTCTAGAGGGGAAAGCTGTAACTCTGTGATATGATTTCACAGAACACAAACAAGTTTCTCAGAAAGCCTCTTTCTCTTTGTTATCGGAGGATATTTCCTTTGGCCCTTTAGTCTTCAAAGGGATCCGAAATATCTGTTCTCAGATTCCACAGAAATAATGTTAGCAAAGAGATCCACGAAATACAGATGTAACTCTGCGAGATGAATTAACAGAACACTAAGCAGTTTCTCAGAAAGCTTCTTTCCAGATTTCATCTGAGGATATTTCCTTTTTCACCATAGCCCTGTATGGGCTTCCAAATATCACTTTGACAATTCCACAAGAACTGTCTTAGCGAAAGGCTTCTTGAGGGGAAAGCTGTAACTCTGTGAGATGATTTCAGTGAACACAAAGAAGTTTCTCAGAAAGCTTCTTTCTCTTTGTTATCGGAGGATATTTCCTTTTGCCCTATAGTCTTCAAAGGGATCCGAAATATCTGTTCTCTGATTCCACAGAAAAAAGGCTAGCAAAGAGATCCACGAAATACAGATGTAACTTGGTGAGATGAATTAACAGAACACTAAGCAATATCTCAGAAAACTTCTTTGCAGATTTCATCTAAGGATATTTCCTTTTTCACCATAGCCCTCTATGGGCTTCCAAATATCACTTTGCCAATCCCACAAGAACGGTCTTCGCGAACGGCTTCTTGAGGGGAAAGCTGTAACTCTGTGAGATGATTTCACAGAACACAAAGAAGTTTCTCAGAAAGCTACTTTCTCTTTGTTGTCGGAGTCTATTTACTTTGGCCCTCTAGACTTCAAAGGGATCCGAAATATCTGTTCTCAGATCCACAGAAATAAGGCTAGCAAAGAGATCCACGAAATACAGATGTAACTTTGTGAGATGAATTAACAGAACACTAAGCAGTTTCTCACAAAGCTTCTTTCCAGATTTCATCTGAGGATATTTCCTTTTTCACCATTGCCTTCTACGGGCTTCCTAATATCACATTGCAAATTCCACAAGAAGTATCTTTGCGAAAGGGTTCTTGAGGGGAAAGCTGTAACTCTGTGAGATGATTTCACAGAACACAAAGAAGTTTCTCAGAAAGCTTCTTTCTCTTTGTTATCAGAGGATATTTCCTTTGGACCTATAGTCTTCAAAGGGATCCGAAATATCTGTTCTCTGATTCCACAGAAATAAGGCTAGCAAAGAGATCCACGAAATACAGATGTAACTCTGTGAGATGAATTAACAGAACACTAAGTAGTTTCTCAGAAAGCTTATTTCTAGATTTCATCTGAGGATATTTCCTTTTTCACCATAGTCCTCTATGGGCTTCCAAATATCACTTTGCCAATTCCACAAGAACAGTCTTAGCGAAAGGCTTCTTGAGGAGAAAGCTGTAACTCTGTGAGATGATTTCACAGAACACAAAGTAGTTCCTCAGAAACCTTCTTTCTCTTTCTTATCGGAGGATATTTTCTTTGGCCCTATAGTCTTCAAAGGCATCCGAAATATCTGTTCTCAGATTCCACAGAAATAATTCTAGCGAAGAGATCCACGAAATACAGATGTAACTTGGTGAGATGAATTAACAGAACACTAAGCAGTTTCTCAGAAAGCCTCTTTCCAGATTTCATCTGAGGATATTTCCTTTTTCACCATAGCCCTCTATGGGCTTCCAAATATCACTTTGCCAATTCCATAAGAACTGTCTTAGCGAAAGGCTTCTTGAGGGGAAAGCTGTAACTCTGTGAGATGATTTCACAGAACACAAAGAAGTTTCTCAGAAAGCTTCTTTCTCTTTGATATCGGACGATATTTCCTTTGGCCCTATAGTCCTCTCAGGGATCCTAAATATCTGTTCTCAGATTCCACAGAAATAAGGCTAGCAAAGAGATCCACGAAATACAGATGTAACTCTGTGAGTGGAAGTCACACATCACAGAGCAGTTTCTCTGAAAGCTTCTTTCCAGATTTCATCTGAGGATATTTACTTTTTCACCATAGCCCTCTACGGGATTCCAAATATCACTTTGCCAATACCACAAGAACTGTCTTAGCGAAAGGCTTCTTGAGGGGAAAGTTGTTACTCTGTGAGATGATTTCACAGAACACAAAGAGGTTTCACAGAAAGCTTCTTTCTCTTTGTTATCGGAGGATATTTCCATTGGCCCTATAGTCTTCAAAGGGATCCGAAATATCTGTTCTCAGTTTCCACAGAAATAAGGGTAGCAAAGAGATCCACGAAATACAGAGGTAACTTTGTGAGATGAATTAATAGAACACTAAGCAGTTTCTGAGAAAGCTTCTTTCCAGATTTCATTTCAGGATATTTCCTTTTTCACCATAGCCCTCTATGGGCTTCCAAATATCACTTTGCCAATTCCACAAGTACTGTCTTTGCGAAAGGCTTCTCTACCGGAAAGCTGTAACTCTGTGAGATGATTTCACAGAACCCAAAAATTTTCTCAGAAAGCTTCTTTCTCTTTGTTATCAGAGGATATTTGCTCTGGCCCTATAGTCTTCAAAGGGATCCGATATATCTGTTCTCAGATTCCACAGAAATAAGGCTAGCAAAGAGATCCACGAAATACAGATGTAACTCTGTGAGTGGAAGTCACACATCACAGAGCAGTTTCTCAGAAAGCTTCTTTCCAGATTTCATCTGATGATATTTCCTTTTTCACCATAGCCCTCTGTGGGCTTCCAAATATCACTTTGCCAATTCCACAAGAACTGTCGTAGCGAAAGTCTTCTAGAGGGGAAAGCTGTAACTCTGTGATATGATTTCACAGAACACAAACAAGTTTCTCAGAAAGCCTCTTTCTCTTTGCTATCGGAGGATATTTCCTTTGGACCTTTAGTCTTCAAAGGGATCCGAAATATCTGTTCTCAGATTCCACAGAAATAATGCTAGCAAAGAGATCCACGAAATACAGATGTAACTCTGCGAGATGAATTAACAGAACACTAAGCAGTTTCTCAGAAAGCTTCTTTCCAGATTTCATCTGAGGATATTTCCTTTTTCACCATAGCCCTGTATGGGCTTCCAAATATCACTTTGACAATTCCACAAGAACTGTCTTAGCGAAAGGCTTCTTGAGGGGAAAGCTGTAACTCTGTGAGATGATTTCAGTGAACACAAAGAAGTT
Source organism: Macaca nemestrina (assembly GCF_043159975.1). NCBI lineage: Eukaryota > Metazoa > Chordata > Mammalia > Primates > Cercopithecidae > Macaca > Macaca nemestrina. The sequence continues at coordinate 33,895,672 of NC_092142.1, read as the reverse complement.
TCTCAGAAAGCTTCTTTCTCTTTGTTATCGGAGGATATTTCCTTTTGCCCTATAGTCTTCAAAGGGATCCGAAATATCTGTTCTCAGATTCCACAGAAATAATTCTAGCGAAGAGATCCACGAAATACAGATGTAACTTGGTGAGATGAATTAACAGAACACTAAGCAGTTTCTCACAAAGCTTCTTTCCAGATTTCATCTGAGGATATTTCCTTTTTCACCATAGCCCTCTATGGGCTTTCAAATATCACTTTGCCAATTCCATAAGAACTGTCTTAGCGAAAGGCTTCTTGAGGGGAAAGCTGTAACTCTGTGAGATGATTTCACAGAACGCAAAGAAGTTTCTCAGAAAGCTTCTTTCTCTTTGATATCGGACGATATTTCCTTTGGCCCTATAGTCCTCTCAGGGATCCTAAATATGTGTTCTCAGATTCCACAGAAATAAGGCTAGCAAAGAGATCCACGAAATACAGATGTAACTCTGTGAGTGGAAGTCACACATCACAGAGCAGTTTCTCTGAAAGCTTCTTTCCAGATTTCATCTGAGGATATTTACTTTTTCACCATAGCCCTCTACGGGATTCCAAATATCACTTTGCCAATACCACAAGAACTGTCTTAGCGAAAGGCTTCTTGAGGGGAAAGTTGTTACTCTGTGAGATGATTTCACAGAACACAAAGAGGTTTCACAGAAAGCTTCTTTCTCTTTGTTATCGGAGGATATTTCCATTGGCCCTATAGTCTTCAAAGGGATCCGAAATATCTGTTCTCAGTTTCCACAGAAATAAGGGTAGCAAAGAGATCCACGAAATACAGAGGTAACTTTGTGAGATGAATTAATAGAACACTAAGCAGTTTCTGAGAAAGCTTCTTTCCAGATTTCATTTCAGGATATTTCCTTTTTCACCATAGCCCTCTATGGGCTTCCAAATATCACTTTGCCAATTCCACAAGTACTGTCTTTGCGAAAGGCTTCTCAACCGGAAAGCTGTAACTCTGTGAGATGATTTCACAGAACACAAAAAAGTTTCTCAGAAAGCTTCTTTCTCTTTGTTATCAGAGGATATTTGCTCTGGCCCTATAGTCTTCAAAGGGATCCGAAATATCTGTTCTCAGATTCCACAGAAATAAGGCTAGCAAAGAGATCCACGAAATACAGATGTAACTCTGTGAGTGGAAGTCACACATCACAGAGCAGTTTCTCAGAAAGCTTCTTTCCAGATTTCATCTGATGATATTTCCTTTTTCACCATAGCCCTCTGTGGGCTTCCAAATATCACTTTGCCAATTCCACAAGAACTGTCGTAGCGAAAGTCTTCTAGAGGGGAAAGCTGTAACTCTGTGATATGATTTCACAGAACACAAACAAGTTTCTCAGAAAGCCTCTTTCTCTTTGCTATCGGAGGATATTTCCTTTGGACCTTTAGTCTTCAAAGGGATCCGAAATATCTGTTCTCAGATTCCACAGAAATAATGCTAGCAAAGAGATCCACGAAATACAGATGTAACTCTGCGAGATGAATTAACAGAACACTAAGCAGTTTCTCAGAAAGCTTCTTTCCAGATTTCATCTGAGGATATTTCCTTTTTCACCATAGCCCTGTATGGGCTTCCAAATATCACTTTGACAATTCCACAAGAACTGTCTTAGCGAAAGGCTTCTTGAGGGGAAAGCTGTAACTCTGTGAGATGATTTCAGTGAACACAAAGAAGTTTCTCAGAAAGCTTCTTTCTCTTTGTTATCGGAGGATATTTCCTTTTGCCCTATAGTCTTCAAAGGGATCCGAAATATCTGTTCTCTGATTCCACAGAAAAAAGGCTAGCAAAGAGATCCACGAAATACAGATGTAACTTGGTGAGATGAATTAACAGAACACTAAGCAATATCTCAGAAAACTTCTTTCCAGATTTCATCTGAGGATATTTCCTTTTTCACCATAGCCCTCTATGGGCTTCCAAATATCACTTTGCCAATCCCACAAGAACGGTCTTCGCGAACGGCTTCTTGAGGGGAAAGCTGTAACTCTGTGAGATGATTTCACAGAACACAAAGAAGTTTCTCAGAAAGCTACTTTCTCTTTGTTGTCGGAGTCTATTTACTTTGGCCCTGTAGACTTCAAAGGGATCCGAAATATCTGTTCTCAGATTCCACAGAAATAAGGCTAGCAAACAGATCCACGAAATACAGATGTAACTTTGTGAGATGAATTAACAGAACACTAAGCAGTTTCTCACAAAGCTTCTTTCCAGATTTCATCTGAGGATATTTCCTTTTTCACCATTGCCTTCTACGGGCTTCCTAATATCACATTGCAAATTCCACAAGAAGTATCTTTGCGAAAGGGTTCTTGAGGGGAAAGCTGTAACTCTGTGAGATGATTTCACAGAACACAAAGAAGTTTCTCAGAAAGCTTCTTTCTCTTTGTTATCAAAGGATATTTCCTTTGGCCCTATAGTCTTCAAAGGGATCCGAAATATCTGTTCTCTGATTCCACAGAAATAAGGCTAGCAAAGAGATCCACGAAATACAGATGTAACTCTGTGAGATGAATTAACAGAACACTAAGTAGTTTCTCAGAAAGCTTATTTCCAGATTTCATCTGAGGATATTTCCTTTTTCACCATAGTCCTCTATGGGCTTCCAAATATCACTTTGCCAATTCCACAAGAACAGTCTTAGCGAAAGGCTTCTTGAGGAGAAAGCTGTAACTCTGTGAGATGATTTCACAGAACACAAAGTAGTTCCTCAGAAACCTTCTTTCTCTTTCTTATCGGAGGATATTTTCTTTGGCCCTATAGTCTTCAAAGGCATCCGAAATATCTTTTCTCAGATTCCACAGAAATAATTCTAGCGAAGAGATCCACGAAATACAGATGTAACTTGGTGAGATGAATTAACAGAACACTAAGCAGTTTCTCAGAAAGCCTCTTTCCAGATTTCATCTGAGGATATTTCCTTTTTCACCATAGCCCTCTATGGGCTTCCAAATATCACTTTGCCAATTCCATAAGAACTGTCTTAGCGAAAGGCTTCTTGAGGGGAAAGCTGTAACTCTGTGAGATGATTTCACAGAACACAAAGAAGTTTCTCAGAAAGCTTCTTTCTCTTTGATATCGGACGATATTTCCTTTGGCCCTATAGTCCTCTCAGGGATCCTAAATATCTGTTCTCAGATTCCACAGAAATAAGGCTAGCAAAGAGATCCACGAAATACAGATGTAACTCTGTGAGTGGAAGTCACACATCACAGAGCAGTTTCTCTGAAAGCTTCTTTCCAGATTTCATCTGAGGATATTTACTTTTTCACCATAGCCCTCTACGGGATTCCAAATATCACTTTGCCAATACCACAAGAACTGTCTTAGCGAAAGGCTTCTTGAGGGGAAAGTTGTTACTCTGTGAGATGATTTCACAGAACACAAAGAGGTTTCACAGAAAGCTTCTTTCTCTTTGTTATCGGAGGATATTTCCATTGGCCCTATAGTCTTCAAAGGGATCCGAAATATCTGTTCTCAGATTCCACAGAAATAAGGGTAGCAAAGAGATCCACGAAATACAGAGGTAACTTTGTGAGATGAATTAATAGAACACTAAGCAGTTTCTGAGAAAGCTTCTTTCCAGATTTCATCTCAGGATATTTCCTTTTTCACCGTAGCCCTCTATGGGCTTCCAAATATCACTTTGCCATTTCCACAAGAACTGTCTTAGCGAAAGGCTTCTTGAAGGGAAAGCTGCAACTCTGTGAGATGATTTCACAGAACACAAAGAAGTTTCTCAGAAAGCTTCTTTCTCTTTGTTATCGGAGGATATTTCCTTTGGCCCTATGGTCTTCAAAGGGATCCGAAATATCTGTTCTCAGATTCCACAGAAGTAAGGCTAGCAAAGAGATCCACGAAATACAGATGTAACTCTGTGAGTGGAAGTCACACATCACAGAGCAGTTTCTCAGAAAGCTTCTCTCCAGATTTCATCTGAGGATATTTCCTTTTTCACCATAGCCCTCTATGGGCTTCCAAATATCACTTTGCCAATTCCACAAGTACTGTCTTTGCGAAAGGCTTCTCGACCGGAAAGCTGTAACTCTGTGAGATGATTTCACAGAACACAAAAAAGTTTCTCAGAAAGCTTCTTTCTCTTTGTTATCAGAGGATATTTGCTTTGGCCCTATAGTCTTCAAAGGGATCTGAAATATCTGTTCGCAGATTCCAAAGATATAAGGCTAGCAAAGAGATCCACGAAATACAGTTGTTACTCTGTGAGTCGAAGTCACACATCACAGAGCAGTTTCTCAGAAAGCTTCTTTCCAGATTTCATCTGAGGATAATTCCTTTTTCACCTTAGCCCACTACGGGATTCCAATTATCACTTTGCCTATTCCACAGGAACTCTCTTAGCGAACGGCGTCTGACGGAAAAGTTGTAACTCTGTGAGATGATTTCACAAAACACAAAGAAGTTTCTCAGAAAGCTTCTTTCTCTTTGTTATCGGAGGATATTACCTTTGGCCCTATATTCTTCAAAGGGATCGGAAATATCGTTCTCCGATTCCACAGAAATAAGGCTAGCAAAGAGATCCACGAAATACAGATGTCACTCTGTCAGTGGAAGTCACACATCACAGAGCAGTTTCTCAGAAACCTTCTTTCCAGATTTCATCTGAGGATATTTCCTTTTTCACCATAGCCCTCTATGGGCTTCCAAATATCACTTTGACAATTCCACAAGAACTGTCTTAGCGAAAGACTTCTTGAGGGGAAAGCTGTAACTCTGTGAGATGATTTCACAGAACACAAAGAAGTTTCTCAGAAAGCTTCTTTCTCTTTGTTATCGGAGGATATTTCCTTTGGCCCTATAGTCTTCAAAGGGATCCGAAATATCTGTTCTCAGATTCCACAGAAATAAGGCTAGCAAAGAGATCCACGAAATACAGATGTAACTCTGTGAGTGGAAGTCACACATCAAAGAGCAGTTTCTCCGAAAGCTTCTTTCCAGATTTCATCTGATGATATTTCCTTTTTCACCATAGCCCTCTGTGGGCTTCCAAATATCACTTTGCCAATTCCACAAGAACTGTCTTAGCCAAAGTCTTCTTGAGGGGAAAGCTGTAACTCTGTGATATGATTTCACAGAACACAAAGAAGTTTCTCAGAAAGCCTCTTTGTCTTTGTTATCGGAGGATATTTCCTTTGGCCCTTTAGTCTTCAAAGGGATCCGAAATATCTGTTCTCAGATTCCACAGAAATAATGCTAGCAAAGAGATCCACGAAATACAGATGTAACTCTGCGAGATGAATTAACAGAACACTAAGCAGTTTATCAGAAAGCTTCTTTCCAGATTTCATCTGAGTATATTTCCTTTTTCAACGTAGACCTGTATGGGCTTCCAAATATCACTTTGCTAATTCCACAAGAACTGTCTTAGCGAAAGGCTTCTTGAGGGGAAAGCTGTAACTCTCTGAGATGATTTCACAGAACACAAAGAAGTTTCTCAGAAAGCTTCTTTCTCTTTGTTATCGTAGGATATTTCCTTTGGCCCTATAGTCTTCAAAGGGATCCGAAATATCTGTTCTCAGATTCCACAGAAATAAGGCTAGCAAAGAGATCCAAGAAATACAGATGTAACATTGTGAGATGAATTAACAGAACACTAAGCAGTTTCTCAGGAAACTTCTTTGCAGATTTCATCTGAGGATATTTCCTTTTTCACCATAGCCCTGTATGGGCTTCCAAATATCACTTTGCCAATTCCACAAGAACTGTCTTAGCGAAAGGCTTCTTGAGGGGAAAGCTGTAACTCTGTGAGATGATTTCACAGAACACAAAGAAGTTTCTAGGAAAGCTTCTTTCTCTTTGTTATCTGAGGATATTTCCTTTGGCCCTATAGTCTTCTAAGGATCCGAAATATCTGTTCTCAGATTCCACAGAAATAAGGCTAGCAAAGAGATCCACGAAATACAGACGTAACTCTGTGAGATGAATTAACAGAACACTAAACAGTTTCACAGAAAGCTTCTTTCCAAATTTCATCAGAGGATATTTCCTTTTTCACCATAGCCCCCTGTGGGCTTCCAAATATCACTTTGCCAATTCCACAGGAACTGTTTAGCGAAAGGCTTCTTGAGGGGAAAGGTGTAACTCTGTGAGATGATTTCACAGAACACAAAGAAGTTTCTCAGAAAGCTTCTTTCTCTTTGTTATCAGAGGATATTTCCTTTGGCCCAATAGTCTTCAAAGGGATCCGAAATATCTGTTCTCAGATTCCTCAGAAATAAGGCTAGCAAAGAGATCCACGAAATACAGATATAACTCTGTGAGTGGATGTCAATAATCACAGAGCAGTTTCTCAGAAAGCTTCTTTCCAGATTTCATCTGAGGATATTTCCTTTTTCACCATAGCCCTCTAAGGGCTTGCAAATATCACTTTGCCAATTCCACAAGAAGTGCCTTTGCGAAAGCGTTCTTGAGGGGAAAGCTGTAACTCTTTGAGAAGATTTCACAGAACACAAAGAAGTTTCTCAGAAAGCTTCTTTCTCTTTGTTATCAGAGGATATTTCCTTTGGCCCTATAGTCTTCAAAGGGATCCGAAATATATGTTCTCAGATTCCACAGAAATAAGGCTCGCAAAGAGATCCACGAAATACAGATGTAACTCTGTGAGTGGAAGTCACACATCACAGAGCAGTTTCTCAGAAAGCTTCTTTCCAGATTTCATCTGAGGATATTTCCTTCTTCACCATAGCCCTGTATGGGCTTCCAAATATCCCTTTGACAATTCCACAAGAACTCCCTTAGCGAAAGGCTTCTTGAAGGAAATGTTGTATCTCTGTGAGATGATTTCACAGAACACAAAGAAGTTTCTCAGAAAGCTTCTTTATCTTTGTTATGGGAGGATATTTCCTTTGGCCCTATAGTCTTCAAGGGATCCGAAATATCTGTTCTCAGATTCCACAGAAATAAGGCTAGCAAAGAGATCGACGAAATACAGATGTAACTCTGTGAGTGGAAGTCACACATCACAGAGCAGTTTCTCAGAAAGCTTCTTTCCAGATTTCATCTGAGGATATTTCCTTTTTCACCATAGCCCTGTATGGGCTTCCAAATATCACTTTGACAATTCCACAAGAACTGTCTTAGCGAAAGGCTTCTTGAGGGGAAAGCTGTAACTCTGTGAGATGATTTCAGTGAACACAAAGAAGTTTCTCAGAAAGCTTCTTTCTCTTTGTTATCGGAGGATATTTCCTTTTGCCCTATAGTCTTCAAAGGGATCCGAAATATCTGTTCTCAGATTCCACAGAAAAAAGGCTAGCAAAGAGATCCACGAAATACAGATGTAACTTGGTGAGATGAATTAAAAGAACACTAAGCAGTATCTCAGAAAGCTTCTTTCCAGATTTCATCTGAGGATATTTCCTTTTTCAACATAGCCCTCTATGGGCTTCCAAATATCACTTTGCCAATCCCACAAGAACTGTCTTCGCGAACGGCTTCTTGAGGGGAAAGCTGTAACTCTGTGAGATGATTTCACAGAACACAAAGAAGTTTCTCAGAAAGCTACTTTCTCTTTGTTGTCGGAGTCTATTTCCTTTGTCCCTGTAGACTTCAAAGGGATCCGAAATATCTGTTCTCAGATTCCACAGAAATAAGGCTTGCAAAGAGATCCACGAAATACAGATGTAACTTTGTGAGATGAATTAACAGAACACTAAGCAGTTTCTCACAAAGCTTCTTTCCAGATTTCATCTGAGGATATTTCCTTTTTCACCATTGCCTTCTACGGGCTTCCTAATATCACATTGCAAATTCCACAAGAAGTATCTTTGCGAAAGGGTTCTTGAGGGGAAAGATGTAACTCTGTGAGATGATTTCACAGAACACAAAGAAGTTTCTCAGAAAGCTTCTTTCTCTTTTTTATCAGCGGATATTTCCTTTGGCCCTATAGTCTTCAAAGGGATCCGAAATATCTGTTCTTTGATTCCACAGAAATAAGGCTAGCAAAGAGATCCACGAAATACAGATGTAACTCTGTGAGATGAATTAACAGAACACTAAGCAGTTTCTCAGAAAGCTTATTTCCAGATTTCATCTGAGGATATTTCCTTTTTCACCATAGCCCTCTAAGGGCTTCCAAATATCACTTTGCCAATTCCAGAAGAACAGTCTTAGCGAAAGGCTTCTTGTGGAGAAAGCTGTAACTCTGTGAGATGATTTCACAGAACACAAAGAAGTTCCTCAGAAACCTTCTTTCTCTTTCTTATCGGAGGATATTTTCTTTGGCCCTATAGTCTTCAAAGGCATCCGAAATATCTGTTCTCAGATTCCACAGAAATAATTCTAGCAAAGAGATCCACGAAATACAGATGCAACTTGGTGAGATGAATTAACAGAACACTAAGCAGTTTCTCAGAAAGCTTCTTTCCAGATTTCATCTGAGGATATTTCCTTTTTCACCATAGCCCTCTATGGGCTTCCAAATATCACTTTGCCAATTCCATAAGAACTGTCTTAGCGAAAGGCTTCTTGAGGGGAAAGCTGTAACTCTGTGAGATGATTTCACAGAACACAAAGAAGTTTCTCAGAAAGCTTCTTTCTCTTTGATATCGGACGATAATTCCTTTGGCCCTATAGTCCTCTCAGGGATCCTAAATATCTGTTCTCAGATTCCACAGAAATAAGGCTAGCAAAGAGATCCACGAAATACAGATGTAACTCTGTGAGTGGAAGTCACACATCACAGAGCAGTTTCTCTGAAAGCTTCTTTCCAGATTTCATCTGAGGATATTTACTTTTTCACCATAGCCCTCTACGGGATTCCAAATATCACTTTGCCAATACCACAAGAACTGTCTTAGCGAAAGGCTTCTTGAGGGGAAAGCTGTTACTCTGTGAGATGATTTCTCAGAACACAAAGAGGTTTCACAGAAAGCTTCTTTGTCTTTGTTATCGGAGGATATTTCCTTTGGCCCTATAGTCTTCAAAGGGATCCGAAATATCTGTTCTCAGATTCCACAGAAATACGGGTAGCAAAGAGATCCACGAAATACAGAGGTAACTTTGTGAGATGAATTAATAGAACACTAAGCAGTTTCTGAGAAAGCTTCTTTCCAGATTTCATCTTAGGATATTTCCTTTTTCACCGTAGCCCTCTATGGGCTTCCAAATATCACTTTGCCATTTCCACAAGAACTGTCTTAGCGAAAGGCTTCTTGAGGGTAAAGCTGTAACTCTGTGAGATGATTTCACAGAACACAAAGAAGTTCCTCAGAAAGCTTCTTTCTCTTTGTTATCTGACGATATTTCCTTTGGCCCTATAGTCTTCTCAGGGATCCTTAATATCTGTTCTCAGATTCCACAGAAATAAGGCTAGCAAAGAGATCCACGAAATACAGATGTAACTCTGTGAGTGGAAGTCACACATCAAAGAGCAGTTTCTCAGAAAGCTTCTTTCCAGATTTCATCTGAGGATATTTCCTTTTTCACCATAGCCCTCTATGGGCTTCCAAATATCACTTTGCCAATTCCATAAGAACTGTCTTATCGAAAGGCTTCTTGAGGGGAAAGCTGTAACTCTGTGAGATGATTTCACAGAACACAAGAAGTTTCTCAGAAAGCTTCTTTCTCTTTGTTATTGGAGGATATTTCCTTTCGCCCTATATTTTCAAAGGGATCCGAAATATCTGTTCTCAGTTTCCACAGAAATAAGGCTAGCAAAGAGATTCAGGAAATACAGATGTAACTTTGTGAAATGAATTAAGAGAACTCTAAGCAGTTTCTCAGAAAGTTTCTTTCCAGATTTCATCTGAGGATATTTCCTTTTTCACCATAGCTCTCTGTGGGTTTCCAAATATCACTTTGCCAATTCCACAAGAACTGTCTTAGCGAAAGGCTTCTTGAGGGGAAAGCTGTGACTCTGTTAGATGATTTCACAGAACACAAAGAAGTTTCTCAGAAATCTTCCTTCTCTTTGTTATCGGAGGATATTTCCTTTGGCCCTATAGACTTCAAAGGGATCAGAAATATCTGTGTTCCGATTACACAGAAATAAGTCTAGCAAAGAGATCCACGAAATACAGATGTAACTCTGTGAGTGGAAGTCACACATCACAGAGCAGTTTCTCAGAAACCTTCTTTCCAGATTTCATCTAAGGATATTTCCTTTTTCACCATAGCCCTGTATGGGCTTCCAAATATCACTTTGCCAATTCCACAAGAACTGTCTTAGCGAAAGGCTTCTTGAGGGGAAAGCTGTAACTCTGCGAGATGATTTCACAGAACACAAAGAGGTTTTTCAGAAAGCTTCTTTCTCTTTGTTATCTGAGGATATTTCCTTTGGCCCTTTAGTCTTCAAAGGGATCCGAAATATCTGTTCTCAGATTCCACAGATATAAGGCTAGCAAAGAGATCCACGAAATACAGATGTAACTTTGTGAGATGAATTAAGAGAACACTAAGCAGTTTCTCAGAAAACTTCTTTCCAGATTTCATCTGAGGATATTTCCTTTTTCACCATTGCCCTCTATGGGCTTCCTAATATCTCTTTGCCAATTCCAAAAGAAGTGTCTTTGCGAAACGGTTCTTGAGGGGAAAGCTGTAACTCTGTGAGATGATTTCACAGAACACAAAGAAGTTTCTCAGAAAGCTTCTTTCTCTTTTTTATCAGAGGATATTTCCTTTGGCCCTATAGTCTTCAAAGGGATCCGAAATATCTGTTCTCAGATTCCACAGAAATCAGGCTAGCAAAGAGATCCACGAAATACAGATGTAACTCTGTGAGTGGAAGTCAAATATCACAGAGCAGTTTCTCAGAAAGCTTCTTTCCAGATTTCATCTGAGGATATTTCCTTTTTCACCATAGCCCTCTATGGGGTTCCAAATATCACTTTGCCAATTCCACAAGAACTGTCTTAGCGAAAGGCTTCTTGTGGGGAAAGCTGTAACTCTGTGAGATGATTTCACAGAACACCAAGAAGTTTCTCAGAAAGCTTCTTTCTTTTTGTTATCGGAGGATATTTCCTTTGGCCCTATAGTCTTCAAAGAGACCGGTAATATCTGTTCTCAGATTCCACAGAAATAAGGCTAGCAAAGAGATCCACGAAATACAGATGTAACTTTGTGAGATGAATTAACAGAACACTAAGCAGTTTCTCAGAAAGCTTCTTTCCAGATTTCATCTGAGGATAATTCCTTTTTCACCATAGCCCTCCGTGGGTTTCCAAATATCACTTTGCCAATTCCACAAGAACTGTCTTAGCGAAAGGCTTCTTGAGGGGAAAGCTGTAACTCTGTGAGATGATATCACAGAACATAAAGAAGTTTCGCAGAAATCTTCTTTCTCTTTTTTATCGGAGGATATTTCCTTTTGCCCTATAGTCTTCAAAGGGATCCCAAATATCTGATCTCCGATTCCACAGAAATAAGGCTAGCAAAGAGAGACACGAAATACAGATGTAAATTTGTGAGATGAATTAAAAGAACACTAAGCAGATTCTCAGAAATCTTCTTTCCAGATTTCATCTGAGGATATTTCCTTTTTCACCGTAGCCCTCCATGGGCTTCCAAATATCACTTTGCCAATTCCACAAGAACTGTCTTAGCGAAAGCCTTCTTGAGGGGAAAGCTGTAACTCTGTGAGATGATTTCACAGAACACAAAAAAGTTTCTCAGAAAGCTTCTTTCTCTTTGTTATCGGATGATATTTCCTTTGGCCCTATAGTCTTCTCAGGGATCCTTAACATCTGTTCTCAGATTCCACAGAAATAAGGCTAGCAAAGAGATTCAGGACATACAGATGTAACTCTGTGAGTGGAAGTCACACATCACAGAGCAGTTTCTCAGAAAGCTTCTTTCCAGATTTCATCTGAGGATATTTCCTTTTAACCATAGCCCTCTAAGGGCTTCCAAATATCACTTTGCCAATTCCACAAGAACTGTCTTAGCCAAAGGCTTCTTGAGGGGAAAGCTGTAACTCTGTCAGATGATTTCACAGAACACAAAGAAGTTTCTCAGAAAGCTTCTTTCTCTTTGTTATCGGAGGGTATTTCCTTTGGAACTTTAATCTTCAAACGGATCCGAAATATCTGTTCTCCGATTCCACAGAAATAATGCGAGCAAAGAGAGACACGAAATACGGATGTCACTTTGAGAGATTAATTAACAGAACACTAACCAGATTCTCAGAAAGCTTCTTTCCAGATTTCATCTGAGGATATTTACTTTTTCACCAAAGCCCTCTATGGGCTTCCAAATACCACTTTGCCAATTCCACAAGAACTGTCTTAGCGAAAGGCTTCTTGAGGGGAAAGCTGTAACTCTGTGAGATGATTTCACAGAACACAAAGAAGTTTCTCAGAAAGCTTCTTTCTCTTTGTTATCAGAGGATATTTCCTTTGGCCCAATAGTCTTCAAAGGGATCCGAAATATCTGTTCTCAGATTCCACACAAATAAGGCTAGCAAAGAGACCCACGAAATACAGAGGTAACTTTGTGAGATGAATTAACAGAACACTAAGCAGTTTCTCAGAAAGCTTCTTCCAGATTTCATCTGAGGATATTTCCTTTTTCACCATAGCCCTCTATGGGCTTCCAAATATCACTTTGCCAATTCCACAAGAACTGTCTTAGCGAAAGACTTCTTGAGGGGAAATCTGTAACTAAGTGAGGTGATTTCACAGAACACAAAGAAGTTTCTCAGAAAGCTTCTTTCTCTTTGTTATCGGAGGATATTTCCTTAGGCCCTATAGTCTTCAAAGGGATCCGAAATATCTGTTCTCAGATTCCACAGAAATAAGGCTAGCAAAGAGATCCACGAAATACCGATACAACTCTGGGAGTGGATGTCAATAATCACAGAGCAGTTTCTCAGAAAGCTTCTTTCCAGATTTCATCTGAGGATATTTCCTTTTTCACCATAGCCCTCTAAGGGCTTGCAAATATCACTTTGCCAATTCCACAAGAAGTGCCTTTGCGAAAGGGTTCTTGAGGGGAAAGCTGTAACTCTGTGAGAAGATTTCACAGAACACAAAGAAGTTTCTCAGAAAGCTTCTTTCTCTTTGTTATCAGAGGATATTTCCTTTGGCCCTATAGTCTTCAAAGGGATCCGAAATATCTGTTCTCAGATTCCACAGAAATAAGGGTAGCAAAGAGATCCACGAAATACAGATGTAACTCTGTGAGTGGAAGTCACACATCACAGAGCAGTTTCTCAGAAAGCTTCTTTCCAGATTTCATCTGAGGATATTTCCTTTTTCACCATAGCCCTCTACGGGATTCCAAATATCACTTTGCCAATACCACAAGAACTGTCTTAGCGAAAGGCTTCTTGAGGGGAAAGCTGTTACTCTGTGAGATGATTTCACAGAACACAAAGAGGTTTTTCAGAAAGCTTCTTTCTCTTTGTTATCGGAGGATATTTCCTTTGGCCCTTTAGTCTTCAAAGGGATCCGAAATATCTGTTCTCAGATTCCACAGAAATAAGGCTAGTAAAGAAAGACACGAAATACAGATGAACTCTGTGAGATGAATTAACAGAACACTAAGCAGTTTCTCAGAAAGCTTCTTTCCAGATTTCATCTGAGGTTATTTCCTTTTTCACCATAGACCTCTATGGGCTTCCAAATATCACTTTGCCAATTCCACAAGAACTGTCTTAGCGAAAGGCTTCTTGAGGGGAAAGCTGTAACTCTGTGAGATGATTTCACAGAACACAAAGAAGTTTCTCAGAAAGCTTCTTTCTCTTTGTAATCGGAGGATATTTCCTTTGTCCCTATAGTCTTCAAAGGGATCCGAAATATCTGTTCTCAGATTCCACAGATATAAGGCTAGCAAAGAGATCCACGAAATACAGATGTAACTCTGTGAGTGGAAGTCAGTAATCACAGAGCAGTTTCTCAGAAAGCTTCTTTGCAGATTTCATCTGATGATACTTCCTTTTTCAACACAGCCCTCTATGGGCTTCCAAATATCACTTTGCCAATTCCACAAGAACTGTCTTAGCGAAAGGCTTCTGGAGGGGAAAGCTGTAACTCTGTGATATGATTTCACAGAACACAAAGAAGTTTCTCAGAAAGCTTCTTTCTCTTTGTTATCGGAGGATATTTCCTTTTGCCCTATAATCTTGAAAGAGATCCGAAATATCTGTTCTCAGATTCCACAGAAATAAGGCTAGCAAAGAGATCCACGAAATACAGACGTAAATCTGTGAGATGAAGTAACAGAACACTAAACAGTTTCACAGAAAGCTTCTTTCCAAATTTCATCAGAGGATATTTCCTTTTTCACCATATCCCCCTGTGGGCTTCCAAATATCACTTTGCCAATTCCACAAGAACTGTCTTAGCGAAAGGCTTCTTGAGGAGAAAGCTGTAACTCTGTGAGATGATTTCACAGAACACAAAGAAGTTTCTCAGAAATCTTCTTTCTCTTTGTTATCGGAGGATATTTCCTTTGGCCCTATAGACTTCAAAGGGATCAGAAATATCTGTGTTCCGATTCCACAGAAATAAGGCTAGCAAAGAGATCCACGAAATACAGATGTAACTCTGTGAGTGGAAGTCACACATCACAGAGCAGTTTCTCAGAAACCTTCTTTCCAGATTTCATCTAAGGATATTTCCTTTTTCACCACAGCCCTGTATGGGCTTCCAAATATCACTTTGCCAATTCCACAAGAGCTGTCTTAGCGAAAGGCTTCTTGAGGAGAAAGCTCTAACTCTGTGAGATGATTTCACAGAACACAAAGAAGTTTCTGAGAAAGCTTCTTTCGCTTTGTTATCGGAGCATATTTAATTTGGCCCTATAGTCGTCAAAGGGATCCGAAATATCTGTTCTCAGATTCCACAGAAATAAGGGTAGCAAAGAGATCCACGAAATAGAGATGTAACTCTGTGAGATGAATTAACAGAACACTAAGCAGTTTCTCAGAAAGCTTCTTTCCAGGTTTCATCTGAGGATATTTCCTTTTTCACCATAGCTCTCTGTGGGTTTCCAAATATCACTTTGCCAATTCCACAAGAACTGTCTTAGCGAAAGGCTTCTTGTGGGGAAAGCTGTAACTCTGTGCGATGATTTCACAGAACACAAAGAAGTTTCTCAGAAATCTTCTTTCTCTTTGTTATCGGGGATATTTCCTTTGGCCCTATAGACTTCAAAGGGATCAGAAATATCTGTGTTCCGATTACACAGAAATAAGGCTAGCAAAGAGATCCACGAAATACAGATGTAACTCTGTGAGTGGAAGTCACACATCACAGAGCAGTTTCTCAGAAACCTTCTTTCCAGATTTCATCTAAGGATATTTCCTTTTTTTACCATACCCCTGTATGGGCTTCCAAATATCACTTTGCCAATTCCACAAGAACTGTCTTAGCGAAAGGCTTCTTGAGGGGAAAGCTGTAACTCTGTGAGATGATTTCACAGAACACAAAGAAGTTTCTCAGAAAGCTTCTTTCTCTTTGTTATCAGAGGATATTTGCTTTCGCCCTATAGTCTTCCAAGGGATCCGAAATATCTTTTCTCAGATTCCACAGATATAAGGCTAGCAAAGAGATCCACGAAATACAGATGTAACTTTGTGAGATGAATTAAGAGAACACTAAGCAGTTTCTCAGAAAACTTCTTTCCAGATTTCATCTGAGGATATTTACTTTTTCACCATTGCCCTCTATGGGCTTCCCAATATCTCTTTGCCAATTCCAAAAGAAGTGTCTTTGCGAAACGGTTCTTGAGGGGAAAGCTGTAACTCTGTGAGATGATTTCACAGAACACAAAGAAGTTTCTCAGAAAGCTTCTTTCTCTTTGTTATCAGAGGATATTTCCTTTGGCCCTATAGTCTTCTCAGGGATCCTTAATATCTGTTCTCAGATTCCACAGAAATAAGGCTAGCAAAGAGATCCACGAAATACAGATGTAACTCTGTGAGTGGAAGTCACACATCACAGAGCAGTTTCTCAGAAAGCTTCTTTCAAGATTTCATCTGAGGATATTTCCTTTTTCACCATAGCCCTCTATGGGCTTCCAAATATCACTTTGCCAATTCCACAAGAACTGTCTTAGCGAAAGGCTTCTTGAGGGGAAAGCTGTAACTCTGTGAGATGATTTCACAGAACACAAAGAAGTTTCTCAGAAAGCTTCTTTCTCTTTGTTATCGGAGGATATTTCCTTTTGCCCTAAAATCTTGAAAGAGATCCGAAATATCTGTTCTCAGATTCCAGAGAAATAAGGCTAGCAAAGATATCCACGAAATACAGACGTAACTCTGTGAGATGAATTAACAGAACACTAAGCAATTTCACAGAAAGCTTCCTTGCACATTTAATCTGAGGATATTTCCTTTTTCACCATAGCCCCCTGTGGGCTTCCAAATATCACTTTCCCAATTCGACAAGAACTGTCTTAGCGAAAGTCTTCTTGAGGGGAAAGCTGTAACTCTGTGAGATGATTTCACAGAACCCAAAGGAGTTTCTCAGAAAGCTTCTTTCTCTTTGTTATTGGAGGATATTTCCTTTTGCCCTATACTCTTCAAAGGGATCCGAAATATCGGTTCTCAGATTCCACAGAAATAAGGCTAGCAAAGAGATTCAGGAAATACAGACGTAACGTTGTGAGATGAATTAAGAGAACACTAAGCAGTTTCTCAGAAAGCTTCTTTCCAGATTTCATCTGAGGATATTTCCTTTTTCACCATAGCCCTCTAGGGGCTCCCAAATATCACTTTGCCAATTCCACAAGAACTGTCTTAGCGAAAGGCTTCTTGAGGGGAACGCTGTAACTCTGTGGGATGATTTCACAGAACACAAAGAAGTTTCTGAGAAAGCTTCTTTCTCTTTGTTATCGGAGCATATTTCCTTTGGCCCTATAGTCTTCAAAGGGATCCGAAATATCTGTTCTCAGATTCCACAGAAATAAGGCTAGCAAAGAGATCCACGAAACACAGATGTAACTTTGTGAGATGAATTAACAGAACACTAAGCAGTTTCTCAGAAAGCTTCTTTCCAGATTTCATCTGAGGATAATTCCTTTTTCACCATAGCCCTCCGTGGGCTTCCAAATATCACTTTGACAATTCCACAAGAACTGTCTTAGCGAAAGGCTTCTTGTGGAGAAAGCTGTAACTCTGTGAGATGATTTCACAGAACACAAAGAAGTTCCTCAGAAACCTTCTTTCTCTTTCTTATCGGAGGATATTTTCTTTGGCCCTATAGTCTTCAAAGGCATCCGAAATATCTGTTCTCAGATTCCACAGAAATAATTCTAGCAAAGAGATCCACGAAATACAGATGCAACTTGGTGAGATGAATTAACAGAACACTAAGCAGTTTCTCAGAAAGCTTCTTTCCAGATTTCATCTGAGGATATTTACTTTTTCACCATAGCCCTCTATGGGCTTCCAAATATCACTTTGCCAATTCCACAAGAACTGTCTTAGCCAAAGGCTTCTTGAGGGGAAAGCTGTAACTCTGTCAGATGATTTCACAGAACACAAAGAAGTTTCTCAGAAAGCTTCTTTCTCTTTGTTATCGGAGGATATTTCCTTTGGCCCTTTAACCTTCAAACGGATCCGAAATATCTGTTCTCCGATTCCACAGAAATAATGCGAGCAAAGAGAGACACGAAATACGGATGTAACTTTGTGAGATGAATTAACAGAACACTAAGCAGATTCTCAGAAAGCTTCTTTCCAGATTTCATCTGAGGATATTTCCTTTTTCACCATAGCCCTCTATGGGCTCCCAAATATCACTTTGCCAATTCCACAAGAACTGTCTTAGCGAAAGGCTTCTTGAGGGGAAAGCTGTAACTCTGTGAGGTGATTTCACAGAACACAAAGAAGTTTCTCAGAAAGCTTCTTTCTCTTTGTTATCGGAGGATTTTCCTTTGGCCCTATAGTCTTCAAAGGGATCCGAAATATCTGTTCTCAGATTCCACAGAAATAAGGCTAGAAAAGAGATCCACGAAATACACATGTAACTCTCTGAGTGGAAGTCACACATCACAGAGCAGTTTCTCAGAAAGCTTCTTTCCAGATTTCATCTGAGGATATTTCCTTTTTCACCATAGCCCTGTATGGGCTTCCAAATATCACTTTGACAATTCCACAAGAACTGTCTTAGCGAAAGGCTTCTTGAGGGAAATGTTGTAACTCTGTGAGATGATTTCACAGAACACAAAGAAGTTTCTCAGAAAGCTTCTTCTCTTTGTTATCGGAGGATATTTCCTTTGGCACTATAGTCTTCAAGGGATCCGAAATATCTGTTCTCAGATTCCACAGAAATAAGGCTAGCAAAGAGATCGACGAAATACAGATGTAACTCTGTGAGTGGAAGTCACACATAACAGAGCAGTTTCTCAGAAAGCTTCTTTCCAGATTTCATCTGAGGATATTTCCTTTTTCACCATAGCCCTCTATGGGCTTCCAAATATCACTTTGCGAATCCCACAAGAACTGTCTTCGCGAAAGGCTTCTTGAGGGGAAAGCTGTAACTCTGTGAGATGATTTCACAGAACACAAAGAAGTTTCTCAGAAAGCTACTTTCTCTTTGTTGTCGGAGTCTATTTCCTTTGGCCCTGTAGACTTCAAAGGGATCCGAAATATCTGTTCTCAGATTCCACAGAAATAAGGCTAGCAAAGAGATCCACGAAATACAGATGTAACTTTGTGAGATGAATTAACAGAACACTAAGCAGTTTCTCACAAAGCTTCTTTCCAGATTTCATCTGAGGATATTTCCTTTTTCACCATTGCCTTCTACGGGCTTCCTAATATCACATTGCCAATTCCACAAGAAGTATCTTTGCGAAAGGGTTCTTGAGGGGAAAGCTGTAACTCTGTGAGATGATTTCACAGAACACAAAGAAGTTTCTCAGAAAGCTTCTTTCTCTTTGTTATCCGAGGATATTTCCTTTGGCCCTATAGTCTTCAAAGGGATCCGAAATATCTGTTCTCAGATTCCACAGAAATAAGGCTAGCAAAGAGATCCACGAAATACAGATGTAACTCTGTTTGAGGAATTAACAGAACACCAAGCAGTTTCTCAGAAAGCTTCTTTCCAGATTTCATCTGAGGATATTTCCTTTTTCACCATAGCCCTCTAAGGGCTTCCAAATATCACTTTGCCAATTCCACAAGAACAGTCTTAGCGAAAGGCTTCTTGAGGAGAAAGCTGTAACTCTGTGAGATGATATCACAGAACACAAAGAAGTTCCTCAGAAACCTTTTTTCTCTTTGTTATCGGAGGATATTTTCTTTGGCCCTATAGTCTTCAAAGGCATCCGAAATATCTGTTCTCAGATTCCACAGAAATAATTCTAGCAAAGAGATCCAAGAAATACAGACGTAACTTGGTGAGATTAATTAACAGAACACTAAGCAGTTTTTCAGAAAGCTTCTTTCCAGATTTCATCTGAGGTTATTTCCTTTTTCACCATAGCCCTCTATGGGCTTCCAAATATCACTTTGCCAATTCCTTAAGAACTGTCTTAGCGAAAGGCTTCTTGAGGGGAAAGCTGTAACTCTGTGATATGATTTCACAGAACACAAAGAAGTTTCTCAGAAAGCTTCTTTCTCTTTGTTATCGGACGATATTTCCTTTGGCCCTATAGTCCTCTCAGGGATCCTAAATATCTGTTCTCAGATTCCACAGAAATAAGGCTAGCAAAGAGATCCACGAAATACAGATGTAACTCTGTGAGTGGAAGTCACACATCACAGAGCAGTTTCTCAGAAAGCTTCTTTCCAGATTTCATCTGAGGATATTTCCTTTTTCACCATAGACCTCTACGGGATACCAAATATCACTTTGCCAATTCCACAAGAACTGTCTTAGCGAAAGGCTTCTTGAGGGGAAAGCTGTAACTCTGTGAGATGATTTCACAGAACACAAAGAAGTTTCTCAGAAAGCTACTTTCTCTTTGTTGTCGGAGTATATTCCCTTTGGCCCTGTAGTCTTCAAATGGATCCGAAATATCTGTTCTCAGATTCCACAGAAATAAGGCTAGCAAAGAGATCCACGAAATACAGATGTAACTCTGTGAGTGGAAGTCACACATCACAGATCAGTTTCTCTGAAACTTCTTTCCAGATTTCATCTGAGGATATTTACTTTTTCACCATAGACCACTACGGGATTCCAAATATCACTTTGCCAATTCCACAAGAACTGTCTTAGCGAAAGGCTTCTTGAGGGGAAAGCTGTAACTCTGTGAGATGATTTCACAGAACACAAAGAGGTTTCTCAGAAAGCTTCTTTCTCTTTGTTATCGGAGGATATTTCCTTTGGCCCTTTAGTCTTCAAAGGGATCCGAAATATCTGTTCTCAGATTCCACAGAAATAAGGCTAGCAAAGAGATCCACGAAATACAGAGGTAACTTTGTAAGATGAGTTAATAGAACGCTAAGCAGTTTCTGAGAAAGCTTCTTTACAGATTTCATCTGAGGATATTTCCTTTTTCACCGTAGCCCTCTATGGGCTTCCAAATATCACTTTGCCAATTCCACAAGAACTGTCTTAGCGAAAGGCTTCTTGAGGGGAAAGCTGTAACTCTGTGAGATGATTTCACAGAACACAAAGAAGTTTCTCAGAATGCTTCTTTCTCTTTGTTATCGGACGATATTTCCTTTGGCCCTATGGTCCTCTCAGGGATCCTTAATATCTGTTCTCAGATTCCACAGAAATAAGGCTAGCAAAGAGATCCACGAAATACAGATGTAACTCTGTGAGTGGAAGTCACACATCACAGAGCAGTTTCTCAGAAAGCATCTTTCCAGATTTCATCTGAGGATATTTCCTTTTTCACCGTAGCCCTCTATGGGCTTCCAAATATCACTTTGCCAATTCCACAAGAACTGTCTTAGTGAAAGGCTTCTTGAGGGGAAAGCTGTAACTCTGTGAGATGATTTCACAGAACACAAAGAAATTTCTCAGAAAGCTTCTTCCTCTTTGTTATCGGAGGATATTTCCTTTGGCCCTATAGTGTTCCAAGGGATCCGAAATATCTGTTCTCAGATTCCACAGAAATAAGGCTAGCAAAGAGATCCACGAAATACAGATGTAACTTGGTGAGATGAATTAACAGAACACTAACCAGTTTCTCAGAAAGCTTCTTTCCAGATTTCATCTGAGGATATTTCCTTATTCACCATAGCCCTCTATGGGCTTCCAAATATCACTTTGCCAATTCCACAAGAACTGTCTTAGCGAAAGGCTTCTTGAGGGGAAAGATGTAACTCTGTGAGAGGATTTCACAGAACACAAAGAAATTTCTCAGAAAGCTACTTTCTCTTTGTTGTCGGAGTATATTCCCTTTGGCCCTATAGTCTTCAAATGGATCCGAAATATCTGTTCTCAGATTCCACAGAAATAAGGCTAGCAAAGAAATCCACGAAATACAGATGTAACTCTGTGAGTGGAAGTCACACATCACAGAGCAGTTTCTCAGAAAGCTTCTTTCCAGATTTCATCTGAGGATATTTGCTTTTTCACCATAGCCCTCTATGGGCTTCCAAATATCACTTTGCCAATTCCACAAGAACTGTCTTAGCGAAAGGCTTCTTGAGGGGAAAGCTGTAACTCTGTGAGATGATTTCACAGAACAGAAAGAAGTTTCTCAGAAAGCTTCTTTCTCTTTGTTATCGGAGGATTTTTCCTTTGGCCCTATAGTCTCCAAAGGGAACTGAAATATCTGTTCTCAGATTCCACAGAAATAAGGCTAGCAAGAGATCCACGACATACAGATGTAACTCTGTGAGATGAATTAACAGAACACTAAGCAGTTTCTCAGAAAGCTTCTTTCCAGATTTCATCTGAGGATATTTCCTTTTTCACCCTAGCCCTCTATGGGCTTCCAAATATCACTTTGCCAATTCCACAAGTACTATCTTAGCAAAAGGCTTCTTGAGGGGAAATCTGTAACTCTGTGAGATGATTTCACAGAACACAAAGAAGTTTCTCAGAAAGCTTCTTTCTCTTTGTTATTTTAGGATATTTCCTTTTGCCCTACACTCTTCAAAGGGATCCGAAATATCTGTTCTCAGATTCCACAGAAATAAGGCTAGCAAAGAGATTCAGGAAATACAGATGTAACTTTGTGAGATGAATTAAGAGAACACTAAGCAGTTTCTCAGAAAGCTTCTTTCCAGATTTCATCTGAGGATATTTCCTTTTTCACCATAGCCCTCTAGGGGCTCCCAAATATCACTTTGCCAATTCCACAAGAACTGTCTTAGCGAAAGGCTTCTTGAGGGGAACGCTGTAACTCTGTGAGATGATTTCACAGAACACAAAGAAGTTTCTGAGAAAGCTTCTTTCTCTTTGTTATTGGAGCATATTTCCTTTGGCCCTATAGTCTTCAAAGGGACCCGAAATATCTGTTCTCAGATTCCACAGAAATAAGGCTAGCAAAGAGATCCACGAAATACAGATGTAACTTTGTGAGATGAATTAACAGAACACTAAGCAGTTTCTCAGAAAGCTACTTTCCAGATTTCATCTGAGGATAATTCCTTTTTCACCATAGCCCTCCGTGGGCTTCCAAATATCACTTTGACAATTCCACAAGAACTCTCTTAGCGAAAGGCTTCTTGAGGGGAAAGCTGTAACTCTGCGAGATGATTTCACAGAACACCAAGAAGTTTCTCAGAAATCTTCTTTCTCTTTTTTATCGGAGGATATTTCCTTTTGCCCTATAGTCTTCAAAGGGATACCAAATATCTGTTCTGCGATTCCACAGAAATAAAGCTAGCAAAGAGAGACACGAAATATAGATGTAACTTTGTGTGATGAATTAACAGAACACTAAGCAGATTCTCAGAAAGTTTCTTTCCAGATTTCATCTGAGGATATTTACTTTTTCACCATAGCCCTCTATGGGCTTCCAAATATCACTTTGCCAATTCCACAACAACTGTCTTAGCCAAAGGCTTCTTGAGGGGAAAGCTGTAACTCTGTCAGATGATTTCACAGAACACAAAGAAGTTTCTCAGAAAGCTTCTTTCTCTTTGTTATCGGAGGATATTTCCTTTGGCCCTATAGTCTTCTCAGGGATCCTTAATATCTATTCTCAGAATCCACAGAAATAAGGCTAGCAAAGAGATCCACGAAATACAGATGTAACTCTGTGAGTGGAAGTCACACATCACAGAGCAATTACTCAGAAAGCTTCTTTCCAGATTTCATCTGAGGATATTTCGTTTTTCACCATAGCCCTCTATGGGCTTTCAAATATCACTTTGCCAATTCCACAAGAACTGTCTTAGCGAACGGCTTCTTGAGGGTAAATCTGTAACTCTGTGAGATGATTTCACAGAACACAAAGAAGTTTCTCAGAAAGCTTCTTTCTCTTTGTTATCGGAGGATATTTCCTTTGGCCGTATGGTCTTCAAAGGGATCCGAAATAGCTGTTCTCAGATTCCACAGAAATAAGGCTAGCAAAGGGAACCACGAAATACAGAAGTAACTCTGTGAGATGAATTAACAGAACACTAAGCAGTTTCTCATAAAGCTTCTTTCCAGATTTCTTCTGAGTATATTTCCTTTTTCACCATAGCCCTCTATGGGCTTCAAAATATCACTTTGCCAATTCCACAAGAACTGTCTTAGCGAAATGCTTCTTGAGGGGAAAGCTGTAACACTGTGAGATGATTTCACAGAACACAAAGAAGTTTCTCAGAAAGCTTCTTTCTCTTTGTTATCGGAGGATATTTCCTTTGGACCTATAGTCTTCAAAGGGATCGGAAATATCTCTTCGCAAATTCCACAGAAATAAGGCTAGCAACGAAATCCACGAAATACAGATGTAACTCTGTGAGTGGAAGTCACACATCACAGAGCAGTTTCTCAGAAAGCTTCTTTCCAGATTTCATCTGAGGATATTTCCTTTTTCACCATAGCCCTCTAAGGGCTTCTAAATATCACTTTGCCAATTCCACAAGAACTGTCTTAGCGAAAGGCTTCTTGAGGGGAAAGCTGTAACTCTGTGAGATGATTTCACAGAACACAAAGAAGTTTCTCAGAAAGCTTCTTTCTCTTTGTTATCGGAGGATATTTTCTTTGGCCCTATAATCTTCAAAGGGATCACAAATATCTGTTCTGCGATTCCACAGAAATAAGGCTAGCAAAGAGAGACACGAAATACAGATGTAACTTTGTCTGATGAATTAACAGAACACTAAGCAGATTCTCAGAAAATTTCTTTCCAGATTTCATCTGAGGATATTTCCTTTTTCACCATAGCCCTCTATGGGCTTCCAAATATCACTTTGCCAATTCCACAAGAACTCTCTTAGCCAAAGGCTTCTTGAGGGGAAAGCTGTAACTCTGTCAGATGATTTCACAGAACACAAAGAAGTTTCTCAGAAAGCTTCTTTCTCTTTGTTATCCGAGGATATTTCCTTTGGTCCTATAGTCTTCTAAGGAATCCGAAATATCTGTTCTCAGATTCCACAGAAATAAGTCTGGCAAAGTGATCCACGAAATAAAGATGTAACTCTGTGAGTGGAAGTCACACATCAGAGAGCAGACTCTCAGAAAGCTTCTTTCCAGATTTCATCTGAGGATGTTTCCTTTTTCACCATTTCCCTCTATGGGCTTCCTAATATCACTTTGCCAATTCCACAAGAAGTGTCTTTGCGAAAGGGTTCTTGAGGGGAATGCTGTAACTCTGTGAGATGATTTCACAGAACAGAAAGAAGTTTCTCAGAAAGCTTCTTTCTCTTTGTTATCAGAGGATATTTCCTTTGACAATATAGTCTTCAAAGGGATCCGAAATATCTGTTCTCAGATTCCACAGAAATAAGGCTAGAAAAGAGAATCAAGAAATACAGATGTAACTCTGTGAGTGGAAGTCACACATCACGGAGCAGTTTCTCAGAAAGCTTCTTTCCAGATTTCATCTGAGGATATTTACTTTTTCAGCATAGCCCTCTACGGGCTTCCAAATATCAATTTGCCAATTCCACAAGAACTGTCTTAGCGAAAGGCTTCTTGAGGGGAAAGCTGTAACTCTGTGAGATGAGTTCACAGAACACAAAGAGGTTTCTGAGAAGGCTTCTTTCGCTTTGTTATCGGAGCGTATTTCCTTTGGCCCTATAGTCTTCAAAGGGATCCGAAATATCTGGTCTCAGATTCCACAGAAATAAGGGTAGCAAAGAGATCCACGAAATAGAGATGTAACTCTGTGAGATGAATTAACAGAACACTAAGCAGTTTCTCAGAAAGCTTCTTTCCAGATTTCATCTGAGGATATTTCCTTTTTCACCATAGCTCTCTGTGGGTTTCCAAATATCACTTTGCCAATTCCACAAGAACTGTCTTAACGAAAGGCTTCTTGAGGGGAAAGCTGTAACTCTGTGAGATGATTTCACAGAACACAAAGAAGTTTCTCAGAAAGCTTCTTTCTCTTTGTTATCAGAGGATATTTGCTTTCGCCCTATAGTCTTCCAAGGGATCCGAAATATCTGTTCTCAGATTCCACAGAAATAAGGCTAGCAAAGAGATCCACGAAATACAGATGTAACTTTGTGAGATGAATTAACAGAACACTAAGCATTTTCTCAGAAAACTTCTTTCCAGATTTCATCTGAGGATATTTCCTTTTTCACCATTGCCCCCTATGGGCTTCCTAATATCTCTTTACCAATTCCACCAGAAGTGTCTTTGCGAAAGGGTTCTTGAGGGGAAAGCTGTAACGCTGTGAGATGATTTCACAGAACACAAAGAAGTTTCTCAGAAAGTTTCTTTCTCTTTGTTATCAGAGGATATTTCCTTTGGCCCTATAGTCTTCAAAGGGATCCGAAATATCTGTTCTCAGATTCCACAGAAATAAGGCTAGCAAAGAGATCCACGAAATACAGATGTAACTCTGTGAGTGGAAGTCACACATCACAGAGCAGTTTCTCAGAAAGCTTCTTTCCAGATTTCATCTGAGGATATTTCCTTTTTCACCATAGCCCTCTATGGGCTTCCAAATATCACTCTGCCAATTCCACAAGAAATGTCTTAGCGAAAGGCTTCTTGAGGGGAAAGCTGTAACTCTGTGAGATGATTTCACAGAACACAAAGAAGTTTCTCAGAAAGCTTCTTTCTTTTTGTTATGGGATGATATTTGCTTTGGCCCTATAGTCTTAAAATAGACCCGTAATATCTGTTCTCAGATTCCACAGAAATCAGGCTAGCAAAGAGATCCACGAAATACAGATGTAACTTTGTGAGATGAATTAACAGAACACTAAGCAGTTTCTCAGAAAGCTTCTTTCCAGATTTCATCTGAGGATAATTCCTTTTTCACCATAGCCCTCCGTGGGCTTCCAAATATCACTTTGCCAATTCCACAAGAACTGTCTTAGCGAAAGGCTTCTTGAGGGGAAAGCTGTAACTCTGTGAGATGATTTCACAGAACACAAAGAAGTTTCTCAGAAAGCTTCTTTCTCTTTTTTATCGGAGGATATTCCTTTTGCCCTATAGTCTTCAAAGGGATCCCAAATATCTGTTCTCCGATTCCACAGAAATAAGGCTAGCAAAGAAAGACACGAAATAAAGATGTAAATTTGTGAGATGAATTAACAGAACACTAAGCAGATTCTCAGAAAGCTTCTTTCCAGATTTCATCTGAGGATATTTCGTTTTTCACCATAGCCCTCTATGGGCTTCCAAATATCACTTTGCAATTTCCACAAGAACTGTCTTAGCGAAAGGCTTCTTGAGGGGAAAGATGTAACTCTGTGAGATGATTTCACAGAACACAAAGTAGTTTCTCAGAAAGCTTCTTTCTCTTTGTTATCGGACGATATTTCCTTTGGCCCTATAGTCTTCAAAGGGATCCGAAATATCGGTTCTCAGATTCCAAAGAAATAAGGCTAGCAAAGAGTTCCACGAAATGCACATGTAACTCTGTGAGTGGAAGTCAAACATCATAGAGCAGTTTCTCAGAAAGCTTCTTTCCAGATTTCATCTGAGGATATTTCCTTTTTCACCATAGCCCTCTATGGGCTTCGAAATCTCACTTTGCCAATACAACAAGAACTGTCTTAGCGAAAGGCTTCTTGAGGGGAAAGCTGTAACTCTGTGAGATGATTTCACAGAACACAAAGAAGTTTCTCAGAAAGCTTCTTTCTCTTTGTTATGAGAGGATATTTCCTTTGGCCCTATAGTCTTCAAAGGGATCCGAAATATCTGTTCTCAGATTCCACAGAAATAAGGGTAGCAAAGAGTTCCACGAAATACAGAGGTAACTTTGTGAGATGAATTAATAGAACACTAAGCAGTTTCTGAGAAAGCTTCCTTCCAGATTTCATCTGAGGATATTTCCTTTTTCACCGTAGCCCTCTATGGGCTTCCAAATATCACTTTGCCAATTCCACAAGAACTGTCTTCGCGAAAGGCTTCTTGAGGGGAAAGCTGTAACTCTGTGAGATGATTTCACAGAACACAAAGAAGTCTCTCAGAAAGCTTCTTTCTCTTTGTTATAGGACGATATTTCCTTTGGCCCTATAGTCTTCTCAGGGATCCTTAATATCTGTTCTCAGATTCCACAGAAATAAGGTTAGCAAAGAGAACCAAGAAATACAGATGTAACTCTGTGAGTGGAAGTCACACATCACAGAGCAGTTTCTCAGAAAGCTTCTTTCCAGATTTCATCTGAGGATATTTACTTTTTCACCATAGCCCTCTACGGGCTTCCAAATATCACTTTGCCAATTCCACAAGAACTGTCTTAGCTAAAGGCTTCTTGAGGGGAAAGCTGTAACTCTGTGAGATGAGTTCACAGAACACAAAGAGGTTTCTCAGAAAGCTTCTTTCTCTTTGTTATCGGAGGATATTTCCTTTGGCCCTATAGTCTTCAAAGGGATCCGAAATATCTGTTCTCAGATTCCACGTAAATAAGGCTAGCAAAGAGATCCACGAAACACAGAGGTAAGTTTCTGAGATGAATTAATAGAACACTAAGCAGTTTCTGAGAAAGTTTCTTTCCAGATTTCATCTGAGGATATTTCCTTTTTCACCGTAGCTCTCTATGTGCTTCCAAATATCACTTTGCCAATTCCACAAGAATTGTCTTAGCGAAAGGCTTCTTGAGGGGAAAGCTGTAACTCTGTGAGATGATTTCACAGAACACAAAGAAGTTTCTCAGAAAGCTTCTTTGTCTTTGTTATCGGACGATATTTCCTTTGGCCCTATAGTCTTCAAAGGGATCCGAAATATCTGTTCTCAGATTCCACAGAAATAAGGCTAGCAAAGAGAGACACGAGATACAGATGTAACTTTGTGAGATGAATTAACAGAACACTAAGCAGATTCTCAGAAAGCTTCTTTCCAGATTTCATTTGAGGATATTTCCTTTTTAACCATTCCCCTCTATGGGCTTCCAAATATCACTTTGCCAATTCCACAAGAACTGTCTTAGCGAAAGGCTTCTTGAGGGGAAAGCTGTAACTCTGTGAGATGATTTCACAGAACACAAAGAAGTTTCTCAGAAAGCTTCTTTCTCTTTGTTATCGGAGGATATTTCCTTTGGCCCTATAATCTTCAAAGGGATCCCAAATATCTGTTCTGCGATTCCACAGAAATAAGGCTAGCAAAGAGAGACACGAAATACAGATGTAACTTTGTGTGATGAATTAACAGAACACTAAGCAGATTCTCAGAAAGTTTCTTTCCAGATTTCATCTGAGGATATTTACTTTTTCACCATAGCCCTCTATGGGCTTCCAAATATCACTTTGCCAATTCCACAAGAACTGTCTTAGCTAAAGGATTCTTGAGGGGAAAGCTGTAACTCTGTCAGATGATTTCACAGAACACAAAGAAGTTTCTCAGAAAGCTTCTTTCTCTTTGTTATCCGAGGATTTTTCCTTTGGCCCTTTAATCTTCAAACGGATCCGAAATATCTGTTCTCCGATTCCACAGAAATAATGCGAGCAAAGAGAGACACGAAATACGGATGTAACTTTCTGAGATGAATTAACAGAACACTAAGCAGATTCTCAGAAAGCTTCTTTCCAGATTTCATCTGAGGATATTTCCTTTTTCACCATAGCCCTCTATGGGCTTCCAAATATCACTTTGCCAATTCCACAAGAACTGTCTTAGCGAAAGGCTTCTTGAGGGGAAAGCTGTAACTCTGTGAGATGATTTCACAGAACACAAAGAAGTTTCTCAGAAAGCTTCTTTCTCTTTGTTATCCGGGGATATTTCCTTTGGTCCTATAGTCTTCTAAGGAATCCGAAATATCTATTCTCAGATTCCACAGAAATAAGGCTGGCAAAGAGATAGACGAAATACAGATGTAACTCTGTGAGTGGAAGTCACACATCACAGAGCAGTTTCTTAGAAAGCTTCTTTTCAGATTCCATCTGGGGATATTTCTTTTTTCACCATAGCCCTCTAAGGGCTTCCAAATATCACTTTGCCAATTCCACAAGAACTGTCTTAGCGAAAGTCTTCTTGAAGGGAAAGCTGTAACTCTGTGAGATGATTTCACAGAACACAAAGAAGTTTCTCAGAAAGCTTCTTTCTCTTTGTTATCGGAGTATATTTCCTTTGGCCCTATAGTCTTCAAAGGGATCCGAAATATCTGTTCTCAGATTCCACAGAAATAAGGCTAGCAAAGAGATCCACGAAATACAGATGTAACTCTGTGAGTGGAAGTCACACATCACAGAGCAGATTCTCAGAAAGCTTCTTTCCAGATTTCATCTGAGGATGTTTCCTTTTTCACCATAGCCCTCTATGGGCTTCCAAATATCACTTTGCCAATTCCACAAGAACTGTCTTAGCGAAAGGCTTCTCCATGGGACAGCTGTAACTCTGTGAGATGATTTCACAGAACACAAAGAAGTTTCTCAGAAAGCTACTTTCTCTTTGTTGTCAGAGGATATTTCCTTTGGCCCTGTAGTCTTCAAAGGGATCCGAAATATCTGTTCTCCGATTCCACAGAAATAAGGCTAGCCAAGAGATCCACGAAATACAGATGTAACTTTGTGAGATGAATTAACAGAACACTAAGCAGATTCTCAGAAAGCTTCTTTCCCGATTTCATCTGAGGATATTTCCTTTTTCACCATAGCCCTCTATGGGCTTCCAAAAATCACTTTGCCAATTCCACAAGAACTGTCTTAGCGAAAGGCTTCTTGAGGGGAAAGCTGTAACTCTGTGAGATGATTTCACAGAACACAAAGAGGTTTCTCAGAAAGCTTCTTTCTCTTTGTTATCGTAGGATATTTCCTTTGGCCCTATAGTCTTCAAATGGATCTGAAATATCTGTTCTCAGATTCCACAGAAATAAGGCTAGCAAAGAGATCCACGAAACACAGAGGTAACTTTGTGAGATGAATTAATAGAACACTAAGCAGTTTCTGAGAAAGTTTCTTTCCAGATTTCATCTGAGGATATTTCCTTTTTCACCGTAGCCCTCTATGGGCTTCCAAATATCACTTTGCCAATTCCACAAGAACTGTCTTAGCGAAAGGCTTCTTGAGGGGAAAGCTGTAACTCTGTGAGATGATTTAGCAGAACACAAAGAAGTTTCTCAGAAAGCTTCTTTCTCTTTGTTATCGGACGTTATTTACTTTGGCCCTATAGTCTTCTCAGGGATCCTTAATATCTATTCTCAGATTCCACAGAAATAAGGCTAGCAAAGAGATCCACGAAATACAGATGTAACTCTGTGAGTGGAAGTCACACAGCACAGAGCAATTTCTCAGAAAGCTTCTTTCCAGATTTCATCTGAGGATATTTCCTTTTTCACCATAGCCCTCTATGGGCTTCCAAATATCACTTTGCCAATTCCACAAGAACTGTCTTAGCGAAAGGCTTCTTGAGGGTAAAGCTGTAACTCTGTGAGATGATTTCACAGAACACAAAGAAGTTTCTCAGAAAGCTTCTTTCTCTTTGTTATCCGAGGATGTTTCCTTTGGCCCTATAGTCTTCAAAGGGATCCGAAATATCTGTTCTCAGATATCACAGAAATAAGGCTAGCAAAGAGATCCACGAAATACAGATGTAACTCTGTGAGTGGAATTCACACATCACAGAGCAGTTTCTCTGAAAGCTTCTTTCCAGATTTCATCTGAGGATATTTACTTTTTCACCAAAGCCCTCTACGGGCTTCCAAATATCACTTTGCCAATTCCACAAGAACTGTCTTAGCTAAAGGCTTCTTGAGGGGAAAGCTGTAACTCTGTGAGATGATTTCACAGAACACAAAGAGGTTTCTCAGAAAGCTTCTTTCTCTTTGTTATCGGAGGATATTTCCTTTGGCCCTATAGTCTTCAAAGGGATCCGATATATCTGTTCTCAGATTCCACAGAAATAAGGGTAGCAAAGAGTTCCACGAAATACAGAGGTAACTTTGTGAGATGAATTAATAGAACACTAAGCAGTTTTTGAGAAAGTTTCTTTCCAGATTTCATCTGAGGATATTTCCTTTTTCACCTTAGCCCTCTATGGGCTTCCAAATATCACTTTGCCAATTCCACAAGAACTGTCTTAGCGAAAGGCTTCTTGAGGCTAAAGCTGTAACTCTGTGAGATGATTTCAGAGAACACAAAGAAGTTTCTCAGAAAGCTTCTTTCTCTTTGTTATCGGAGGATATTTCCTTTGGCCCTATAGTCTTCTCAGGGATCCTTAATATCTGTTCTCAGATTCCACAGAAATAAGGCTAGCAAAGAGATCCACGAAATACAGATGTAACTCTGTGAGTGGAAGTAACACATCACAGAGCAGTTTCTCAGAAAGCTTCTTTCCAGATTTCATCTGAGGATATTTCCCTTTTCACCATAGCCCTCTATGGGCTTCCAAATATCACTTTGCCAATTCCACAAGAACTGTCTTAGCGAAAGGCTTCTTAAGTGGAAAGCTGTAACTCTGTGAGATGATTTCACAGAACACAAAGAAGTTTCTCAGAAAGCTTCTTTCTCTTTGTTATCGGACGATATTTCCTTTGGCCCTATAGTCTTCAAAGGGATCCCAAATATCTGTTCTCCGATTCCACAGAAATAAGGCTAGCAAAGAGAGACACGAAATACAGATGTAACTTTGTGTGATGAATTAACAGAACACTAAGCAGATTCTCAGAAAGCTTCTTTCCAGATTTCATCTGAGGATATTTCCTTTTTAACCATAGCCCTCTATGGACTTCCAAATATCAATTTGCCAATACCACAAGAACTGTCTTAGCGAAAGGCTTCTTGAGGGGAAATCTGTAAATCTGTGAGATGATTTCACAGAACACAAAGAAGTTTCTCAGAAAGCTTCTTTCTCTTTGTTATCGGAGAATATTTCCTTTGGCCCTATAGTATTCAAAGAGATCCCAAATATCTGTTCTCCGATTCCACAGAAATAAGGCTAGCAAAGAGATCCACGAAATACAGAGGTAACTTTGTGTGATGAATTAACAGAACACTAAGCAGATTCTCAGAAAGTTTCTTTCCAGATTTCATCTGAGGATATTTACTTTTTCACCAGAGCCCTCTAAGGGCTTCCAAATATCACTTTGCCAATTCCACAAGAACTGTCTTAGCCAAAGGCTTCTTGAGGGGAAAGCTGTAACTCTGTGAGATGATTTCACAGAACACCAAGAAGTTTCTCAGAAAGCTTCTTTCTCTTTGTTATACGAGAATATTTCCTTTGGCCCTTTAATCTTCAAACGGATCCGAAATATCTGTTCTCCGATTCCACAGAAATAATGCGAGCAAGGAGAGACACGAAATACGGATGTAACTTTGTGAGATGAATTAACAGAACACTAAGCAGATTCTCAGAAAGTTTCTTTCCAGATTTCATCTGAGGATATTTCCTTTTTCACCATAGCCCTCTATGGTCTTCCAAATATCACTTTGCCAATTCCACAAGAACTGTCTTAGCGAAAGGCTTCTTGAGGGGAAAGCTGTAACTCTGTGAGATGATTTCACAGAACACAAAAAAGTTTCTCAGAAAGCTTCTTTCTCTTTGTTATCGGACGATATTTCCTTTGGCCCTATAGTCTTCTCAGGGATCCTTAATATCTGTTCTCAGATTCCACAGAAATAAGGCTAGCAAAGAGATCCACGAAATAGAGATGTAACTCTGTGAGTGGAAGTCACACATCACAGAGCAGTTTCTCAGAAAGCTTCTTTCCAGATTTCATCTGAGGATATTTCCTTTTTCACCATAGCCCTCTTTGGGCTTCCAAATATCACTTTGCTAATTCCACAAGAACTGTCTTAGCGAAAGGCTTCTTGAGGGGAAAGCTGTAACTCTGTGAGATGATTTCAGAGAACACCAAGAAGTTTCTCAGAAAGCTTCTTTCTTTTTGTTATCGGAGGATATTTCCTTTGGCCCTATAGTCTTCAAAGAGATCCATAATATCTGTTCTCAGATTCCACAGAAATAAGGCTAGCAAAGAGATCCACGAAATACAGATGTAACTTTCTGAGATGAATTAATAGAACACTAAGCAGTTTCTGAGAAAGTTTCTTTCCAGATTTCATGTGAGGATATTTCCTTTTTCACCGTAGCCCTCTATGGGCTTCCAAATATCACTTTGCCAATTCCACAAGAATTGTCTTAGCGAAAGGCTTCTTGAGGGGAAAGCTGTAACTCTGTGAGATGATTTCACAGAACACAAAGAAGTTTCTCAGAAAGCTTCTTTCTCTTTGTTATCGGACGATATTTCCTTTGGCCCTATAGTCTTCTCAGGGATCCTTAATATCTATTCTCAGATTCCACAGAAATAAGGCTAGCAAAGATATCCACGAAATACAGATGTAACTCTGTGAGTGGAAGTCACCCAGCACAGAGCAATTTCTCAGAAAGCTTCTTTCCAGATTTCATCTGAGGATATTTCCTTTTTCACCATAGCCCTCTATGGGCTCCCAAATATCACTTTGCCAATTCCACAAGAACTGTCTTAGCGAAAGGCTTCTTGAGGGAAAGCTGTAACTCTGTGAGATGATTTCACAGAACACAAAGAAGTTTCTCAGAAAGCTTCTTTCTCTTTGTTATCGGAGGATATTTCCTTTGGCCCTATAGTCTTCAAAGGGATCCGAAATATCTGTTCTCAGATTCCACAGAAATAAGGCTAGCAAAGAGACACACGAAATACAGATGGAACTCTGTGAGTGGAAGTCACACATCACAGAGCAGTTTCGCAGAAAGCTTCTTTCCAGATTTCATCTGAGGATATTTCCTTTTTCACCATAGCCCTCTATGGGCTTCCAAATATCACTTTGCCAATTCCACAAGAACTGTCTTAGCGAAAGGCTTCTTGAGGGGAAAGCTGTAACTCTGTGAGATGATTTCACAGAACACCAGGAAGTTTCTCAGAAAGCTTCTTTCTTTTTGTTATTGGAGGATATTTCCTTTGGCCCTATAGTCTTCAAAGAGATCCGTAATATCTGTTCTCAGATTCCACAGAAATAAGGCTAGCAAAGAGATCCACGAAATACAGATGTAACTTGGTGAG
The DNA here is from genome assembly GCF_043159975.1 of Macaca nemestrina. Classification (NCBI taxonomy): domain Eukaryota; kingdom Metazoa; phylum Chordata; class Mammalia; order Primates; family Cercopithecidae; genus Macaca; species Macaca nemestrina. The sequence goes on along the minus strand of NC_092142.1, from coordinate 33,861,244 downwards.
ATGAATTAACAGAACACTAAGCAGTTTCTCAGAAAGCTTCTTTCCAGATTTCATCTGAGGATAATTCCTTTTTCTCCGTAGCCCTGTATGGGCTTCCAAATATCACTTTGCCAATTCCACAAGAACTGTCTTAGCGAAAGGCTTCTTGAGGGGAAAGCTGTAACTCGGTGAGATGACTTCACGGAACACAAAGAAGTTTCTCAGAAAGCTTCTTTCTCTTTGTTATCGGACGATATTTCCTTTGGCCCTATAGTCTTCAAAGGGATCCCAAATATCTGTTCTCCGATTCCACAGAAATAAGGCTAGCAAAGAGAGACACGAAATACAGATGTAACTTTGTGTGATGAATTAACAGAACACTAAGCAGTTTCTCAGAATGTTTCTTTCCAGATTTCATCTGAGGATATTTACTTTTTCACCATAGCCCTCTATGGGCTTCCAAATATCACTTTGCCAATTCCACAAGAACTGTCTTAGCCAAAGGCTTCTTGAGGGGAAAGCTGTAACTCTGTCAGATGATTTCACAGAACACAAAGAAGTTTCTCAGAAAGCTTCTTTCTCTTTCTTATCGGAGGATATTTCCTTTGGCCCTTTAATCTTCAAACTGATCCGAAATATCTGCTCTCCGATTCCACAGAAATAATGCGAGCAAAGAGAGACACGAAATACGGATGTAACTTTGTGAGATGAATTAACAGAACACTAAGCAGATTCTCAGAAAGCTTCTTTCCAGATTTCATCTGAGGATATTTCCTTTTTCACCATAGCCCTCTATGGGCTTCCAAATATCACCTTGCCAATTCCACAAGAACTGTCTTAGCCCAAGGCTTCTTGAGGGGAAAGCTGTAACTCTGTGAGATGATTTCACAGAACACAAAGATGTTTCTCAGAAAGCTTCTTTCTCTTTGTTATCCGAGGATATTTCCTTTGTCCCTATAGTCTTCTAAGGAATCCGAAATATCTGTTCTCAGATTCCACAGAAATAAGGCTGGCAAAGAGATCCACGAAATAGAGATGTAACTCTGTGAGTGGAAGTCACACATCACAGAGCCGTTTCTCAGAAAGCTTCTATTCAGATTCCATCTGAGGATATTTCTTTTTTCACCATAGCCCTCTATGGGCTTCCAAATATCACTTTGCCAATTCCACAAGAACTGTCTTAGCGAAAGGCTTCTTGAGGGGAAAGCTGTAACTCTGTGAGATGATTTCACAGAACACAAAGAAGTTTCTCAGAAAGCTTCTTTCTCTTTGTTATCGGAGGATATTTCCTTTGGCCCTATAGTCTTCAAAGGGATTCGAAATATCTGTTCTCAGATTCCACAGAAATAAGGCTAGCAATGAGATCCACGAAGTACAGATGTAACTCTGTGAGTGGAAGACACATATCACAGAGCTGTTTCTCAGAAAGCTTCTTTCCAGATTTCATCTGAGGATGTTTCCTTTTTCACCATTGCCCTCTATGGGCTTCCTAATATCACTTTGCCAATTCCACAAGAAGTGTCTTTGCGAAAGGGTTCTCGAGGGGAAAGCTGTAACTCTGTGAGATGATTTCACAGAACACAAAGAAGTTTCTCAGAAAGCTTCTTTCTCTTGGTTATCAGAGGATATTTCCTTTGGCAATATAGTCTTCAAAGGGAACCGAAATATCTGTTCTCAGATTCCACAGAAATAAGGCTACCAAAGAGAACCTAGAAATACAGATGTAACTCTGTGAGTGGAAGTCACACATCACAGAGCAGTTTCTCAGAAAGCTTCTTTCCAGATTTCATCTGAGGATATTTACTTTATCATCATAGCCCTCTACGGGCTTCCAAATATCACTTTGCCAATTCCACAAGAACGGTCTTAGCGAAAGGCTTCTTGAGGGGAAAGCTGTAACTCTGTGAGATGATTTCACAGAACACAAAGAAGTTTCTGAGAACGCTACTTTCTCTTTGTTATCGGTGGATATTTCCTTTGGCCCTATAGCCTTCAAAGGGATCCGAAATATTTGTTCTCAGATTCCACAGAAATAAGGCTAGCAAAGAGATTCACGAAACACAGAGGTAACTTTGTGAGATGAATTAATAGAACACTAAGCAGTTTCTGAGAAAGTTTCTTTCCAGATTTCATCAGAGGATATTTCCTTTTTCACTGTAGCCCTCTATGGGCTTCCAAATATCACTGTGCCAATTCCACAAGAACTGTCTTAGCGAAAGACTTCTTGAGGGGAAAGCTGTAACTCTGTGAGATGATTTCACAGAACACAAAGAAGTTTCTCGGAAAGCTTCTTTCTCTTTGTTATCGGACGATATTTCCTTTGGCCCTATAGTCTTCTCAGGGATCCTTAATATCTATTCTCAGATTCCACAGAAATAAGGCTAGCAAAGAGATCCACGAAATACTGATGTAACTCTGTGAGTGGAAGTCACACAGCACAGAGCAATTTCTCAGAAAGCTTCTTTCCAGATTTCATCTGAGGATATTTACTTTATCACCATAGCCCTCTATGGGCTTCCAAATATCAGTTTGCCAATTCCACAAGAACTGTCTTTGCGAAAGGCTTCTTCAGGAGAAAGCTGTAACTCTGTGAGATGATTTCACAGAACACAAAGAAGTTTCTCAGAAAGCTACTGTCTCTTTGTTGTCGGAGGATATTTCCTTTGGCCCTGTAGTCTTCAAAGGGATCCGAAATATCTGTTCTCAGATTCCACAGAAAGAAGGCTAGCAAAGAGATCCACGAAATACAGATGTAACTCTGTGAGTGGAAGTCACACATCCCAGAGCAGTTTCTCAGAAAGCTTCTTTCCAGATTTCATCTGAGGATATTTCCTTTTTCACCATAGCCCTCTATGGGCGTCCAAATATCACTTTGCCAATTCCACAAGAACTGTCTTAGTCAAAGGCTTCTTGAGGGGAAAGCTGTAACTCTGTCAGATGATTTCACAGAACACAGAGAAGTTTCTCAGAAAGCTTCTTTCTCTTTGTTATCGGAGGATATTTCCTCTGGCCCTTTAATCTTCAAACGGATCCGAAATATCTGCTCTCCGATTCCACAGAAATAATGCGAGCAAAGAGAGACACGAAATACGGATGTAACTTTGTGAGATGAATTAACAGAACACTAAGCAGATTCTCAGAAAGCTTCTTTCCAGATTTCATCTGAGGATATTTCCTTTTTCACCATAGCCCTCTATGGGCTTCCAAATATCACCTTGCCAATTCCACAAGAACTGTCTTAGCCCAAGGCTTCTTGAGGGGAAAGCTGTAACTCTGTGAGATGATTTCACAGAACACAAAGAAGTTTCTCAGAAAGCTTCTTTCTCTTTGTTATCGGACGATATTTCCTTTGGCCCTATAGTCTTCAAAGGGATCGCAAATATCTGTTCTCCGATTCCACAGAAATAAGGCTAGCAAAGAGAGACACGAAATACAGATGTAACTTTGTGTGATGAATTAACAGAACACTAAGCAGATTCTCCGAAAGTTTCTTTCCAGATTTCATCTGAGGATATTTACTTTTTCACCCTAGCCCTCTATGGGCTTCCAAATATCACTTTGCCAATTCCACAAGAACTGTCTTAGCGAAAGGCTTCTTGAGGGGAAAGCTGTACCTCTGTGAGATGATTTCACAGAACACAAAGAATAATCTCAGAAAGCTTCTTTCTCTTTGTTATCCGAGGATATTTCCTTTGGCCCTATAGTCTTAAAAAGGGATCCGAAATATCTGTTCTCAGATTCCACAGAAATAAGGCTATCAAAGAGATCTACGAAATACAGAGGTAACTTTGTGAGATGAATTAATAGAACACTAAGCAGTTTATCAGAAAGTTTCTTTCCAGATTTCATCTGAGGATATTTCCTTTCTCACCATAGCCCTCTAAGGGCTTCCAAATATCACTTTGCCAATTCCACGAGAACTGTCTTAGCGAAAGGCTTCTTGAGGGGAAATCTGTAACTCTGTGAGATGATTTCACCGAACAAAAAGAAGTTTCTCAGAAAGCTTCTTTCTCTTTGTTATCGGAGGATATTTCCATTGGCCCTATAGTCTTCAAAAGGATCCGAAATATCTGTTCTCAGATTCCACAGAAATAAGGCTAGCAAAGAGATCCACGAAATACAGATGTAACTCTGTGAGTGGAAGTCACACATCACAGAGCAGTTTCTCAGAAAGCTTCTTTCCAGATTTCATCTGAGGATATTTCCTTTTTCACCATAGCCCTCTATGGGCTTCCAAATATCACTTTTCAAATTCCACAAGAACTGTCTATGCGAAAGACTTCTGGAGAGGAAAGGTGTAAATCTGTGAGATGATATCACAGAACACAAAGCAGTTTCTCAGAAAGCTTCTTTCTCTTTGTTATCGGAGGATATATCCTTTGTCCCTCTAGTCTTCAAAGGGATCCGAAATATCTGTTCTCAGATTCCACAGAAAGAAGGCTAGCAAAGAGATCCACGAAATACAGATGTAACTCTGTGAGATGAATTGACAGAACACTAAGCAGTTTCTCAGAAAGCTTCCTTCCAGATTTCATCTGAGGATATTTCCTTTTTCAACATAACCCTCTAAGGGCTTCCAAATATCACTTTGCCAATTCCACAAGAACTGTCTTAGCGAAAGGCTTCTTCAGGGGAAAGCTGTAACTCTGTGAGATGATTTCACAGAACACCAAGAAGTTTCTCAGAAAGCTTCTTTCTCTTTGTTATCGGAGGATATTTCCTTTGGCCCTTTAATCTTCAAACGGATCCGAAATATCTGTTCTCCGATTCCACAGAAATAATGCGAGGAAAGAGAGACACGAAATACGGATGTAACTTTGTGAGATAAATTAACAGAACACTAAGCAGATTCTCAGAAAGCTTCTTTCCAGATTTCATCTGAGGATATTTCCTTTTTCACTATAGCCCTCTATGGGCTTCCAAATATCACTTTGCCAATTCCACAAGAACTGTCTTAGCGAAAGGCTTCTTGAGGGGAAAGCTGTAGCTCTGTGAGATGATTTCACAGAACACAAAGAATTTTCTCAGAAAGCTTCTTTCTCTTTGTTATCCGAGGATATTTCCTTTGGCCCTATAGTCTTCTAAGGAATCCGAAATATCTGTTCTCAGATTCCACAGAAATAAGGCTGGCAAAGAGATCCACGAAATACAGATGTAACTCTGTGAGTGGAAGTCACACATCACAGAGCAGTTTCTCAGAAAGCTTCTTCTCAGATTCCATCTGAGGATATTTCTTTTTTCACCATAGCCCTCTATGGGCTTCCAAATATCACTTTGCCAATTCCACAAGAACTGTCTTAGCGAAAGGCTTCTTGAGGGGAAAGTTGTAACTCTGTGAGATGATTTCACAGAACACAAAGAAGTTTCTCAGAAAGCTTCTTTCTCTTTGTTATCGGAGGATATTTCCTTTGGCCCTATAGTCTTCAAAGGGATCCGAAATATCTGTTCTCAGATTCCACAGAAATAAGGCTAGCAAAGCGATCCACGAAATACAGATGTAACTCTGTGAGTGGAAGTCAATAATCACAGAGCAGTTTCTCAGAAAGCTTCTTTCCAGATTTCATCTGAGGATGTTTCCTGTTTAACCATTGCCCTCTATGGGCTTCCTAATATCACTTTGCCAATTCCACAAGAAGTGTCTTTGTGAAAGGGTTCTTGAGGGGAAAGCTGTAACTCTGTGAGATGATTTCACAGAACACAAAGAATTTTCTCAGAAAGTTTCTTTCTCTTTGTTATCAGAGGATAATTCCTTTGGCAATATAGTCTTCAAATGGATCCGAAATATCTGTTCTCAGATTCCACAGAAATAAGGTTAGCAAAGAGAACCAAGAAATACAGATGTAACTCTGTGAGTGGAAGTCACACATCACAAAGCAGTTTCTCAGAAAGCTTCTTTCCAGATTTCATCTGAGGATATTTACTTTTTCACCATAGCCCTCTACGGGATTCCAAATATCACTTTGCCAATTCCACAAGAACTGTCTTAGCGAAAGGCTTCTTGAGCAGAAAGCTGTAACTCTTTGAGATGATTTCACAGAAAACAAAGAAGTTTCTCAGAAAGCTTCTTTCTCTTTGTTATCGGACGATATTTCCTTTGGCCCTATAGTCTTCTCAGGGATCCTTAATATCTGTTCTCAGATTCCACAGAAATAAGGCTAGCAAAGAGATCCACGAAATACAGATGTAACTTAGTGAGATGAAATAACAGAACACTAAGCAGTTTCTCAGAAAGCTTCTTTCCAGATTTCATCTGAGGATATTTTCTTTTTCACCATAGCCCTCTATGGGCTTCCAAATATCACTTTGCCAATTCCACAAGAAGTGTCTTAGCGAAAGGCTTCTTGAGGGGAAAGCTGTAACTCTGTGAGATGATTTCACAGAACACAAAGAAGTTTCTCAGAAAGCTTCTTTCTCTTTGTTATCGGACGATATTTCCTTTGGCCCTTCAGTCTTCTCAGGGGTCCTTAATATCTGTTCTCAGATTCCACAGAAATAAGGCTAGCAAAGAGATCTACGAAACAGATGTAACTCTGTGAGTGGAAGTCACACATCACAGAGCAGTTTCTCAGAAAGCTTCTTTCCAGATTTCATCTGAGGATATTTCCTTTTTCACCTTAGCCCTCTATGGGATTCCAAATATCACTTCGCCAATTCCACAAGAACTGTCTTAGCGAAAGGCTTTTGGGGGGAAAGCTGTAACTCTGTGAGATGTTTTCGCAGAACACAAAGAAGTTTCTCAGAAAGCTTCTTTCTATTTGTTATGGGAGGATATTTCCTTTGGCTATATAGTCTTCAAAGGGATCCGAAATATCTGTTCTCAGACTCCACAGAAATAAGGCTACCAAAGAGATCTACGAAACAGACGTAACTCTGTGAGTGGAAGTCAAACATCACAGAGCAGTTTCTCAGAAAGGTTCTTTCTCTTTGTTATCGGAGGATATTTCCTTTGGCCCTATAGTCTTCTACGGGATCCGAAATACCTGTTCTCATATTCCAAAGAAATAAGGCTAGCAAAGAGATCCACGAAATATAGATGTAACTTTGGGAGAAGAATTAACAGAACACTAAGCAGTTTCTCAGAAAGCTTCTTTCCAGATTTCATCTGAGGATATTTCCTTTTTCACCACAGCCCTGTATGGGCTTCCAAATATCACTTTGCCAATTCCACAAGAACTGTCTTAGCGAAAGTCTTCTTGAGGGGAAAGCTGTAACTCTGTGAGATGCTTTCACAGAACACAAAGAAGTTTCTCAGAATGCTTCTTGCTCTTTGTTATCAGAGGATATTTCCTTTGGCCCTATAGTCTTCAAAGGGATCCGAAATATCTGTTCTCAGATTCCACAGAAATAAGGCTAGCAAAGAGATCCACGAAATACAGATGTAGCTCTGTGAGATGAATTAGGAGAACACTATGCAGTTTCTCAGAAAGCTTCTTTCCAGATTTCATCTGAGGATATTTCCTTTTTCACCATAGCCCTCCACGGGCTTCCAAATATCACGTTGCCAATTCCACAGGAACTGTCTTAGCCAAAGGCTTCTTGAGGGGAAAGCTGTAACTCTGTGAGATGATTTCACAGAACACAAAGAAGTTTCTCAGAAAGCTTCTTTCTCTTTGTTATCGGAGGATATTCCCTTTGGCCCTATAGTCTTCAAAGGGATCCGAAATATGTGTTCTCCGATTCCACAGAAAGAAGGCTAGCAATGATATCCACGAAATACAGAAGTAACTTTGTGAGATGAATTAATAGAACACTAAGCAGTTTCTCAGAAAGCTTCTTTCCAGATTTCATCTGAGGATATTTCCTTTTTCACCATAGCCCTCTATGGGCTTCCAAATATCACTTTGCCAATTCCACAAGAACTGTCTTAGCGAAAGGCTTCTTGAGGGGAAAGCTGTAACTCTGTGAGATGATTTCACAGAACACAAAGAAGTTTCTCAGAAAGCTTCTTTCTCTTTGTTATCGGACGATATTTGCTTTGGCCCTACAGTCTTCTCAGGGATCCTTAATATCTGTTCTCAGATTCCACAGAAATAAGGCTAGCAAAGAGATCCACGAAATACAGATGTAAATCTGTGAGTGGAAGTCAAACATCACAGAGCAGTTTCTCAGAAAGCTTCTTTCCAGATTTCATCTGAGGATATTTCCTTTTTCACCTTAGCCCTCTATGGGCTTCCAAATATCACTTTGCCAATTCCACAAGAACTGTCCTAGCGAAAGGCTTCTTGAGGGGAAAGCTGTAACTCTGTGAGATGATTTCACCGAACACAAAGAAGTTTCTCAGAAAGCTTCTTTCTCTTTGTTATCGAAGGATATTTCCTTTGGCCCTATGGTCTTCAAAGGGATCCGAAATATCTGTTCTCAGATTCCACAGAAATAAGGCTAGAAAAGAGATCTACGAAACAGATGTAACTCTGTTAGTGGAGGTCACACATCACAGAGCAGTTTCTCAGAAAGCTTCTTTCTCTTTGTTATCGAAGGATATTTCCTTTGGCCCTATAGTTTTCAAAGGGATCCGAAATATCTGTTCTCAGATTCCACAGAAATAAGGCTAGCAAAGAGATCCACGAAATACAGATGTAGCTCTGTGAGATGAATTAGGAGAACACTATGCAGTTTCTCAGAAAGCTTCTTTCCAGATTTCATCTGAGGATATTTCCTTTTTCACCATAGCCTTCTGTGGGCTTCCAAATATCACTTCGCCAATTCCACAAGAACTGTCTTAGCGAAAGGCTTTTGAGGGGAAAGTTGTAACTCTGTGAGATGATTTCACAGAACACAAAGAAGTTTCTCAGAAAGCTTCTTTCTATTTGTAATCGGAGGATATTTCCTTTGGCTCTATAGTCTTCAAAGGGATCCGAAATATCTGTTCTCAGATTCCACAGAAATAAGGCTAGCAAACAGATCCACGAAATACAGATGTAAATCTGTGAGTGGAAGTCAAACATCACAGAGCAGTTTCTCAGAAAGCTTCTTTCCAGATTTCATCTGAGGATATTTCCTTTTTCACCTTAGCCCTCTATGGGCTTCCAAATATCACTTTGCCAATTCCACAAGAACTGTCCTAGCGAAAGGCTTCTTGAGGGGAAAGCTGTAACTCTGTGAGATGATTTCACCGAACACAAAGAAGTTTCTCAGAAAACTTCTTTCTCTTTGTTATCGAAGGATATTTCCTTTGGCCCTATGGTCTTCAAAGGGATCCGAAATATCTGTTCTCAGATTCCACAGAAATAAGGCTAGAAAAGAGATCTACGAAACAGATGTAACTCTGTTAGTGGAGGTCACACATCACAGAGCAGTTTCTCAGAAAGCTTCTTTCTCTTTGTTATCGAAGGATATTTCCTTTGGCCCTATAGTCTTCAAAGGGATCCGAAATATCTGTTCTCAGATTCCACAGAAATAAGGCTAGCAAAGAGATCCACGAAATGCAAATGTAGCTCTGTGAGATGAATTAGGAGAACACTAAGCAGTTTCTCAGAAAGCTTCTTTCCAGATTTCATCTGAGGATATTTCCTTTTTCACCACAGCCCTGTATGGGCTTCCAAATATCACTTTGCCAATTCCACAAGAACTGTGTTAGCGAAAGGCTTCTGGAGGGGAAAGCTGTAACTCTGTGAGATGCTTTCACAGAACACAAAGAAGTTTCTCAGAATGCTTCTTTCTCTTTGTTATCAGAGGATATTTCCTTTGGCCCTATAGTCTTCAAAGGGATCCGAAATATCTGTTCTCAGATTCCACAGAAATAAGGCTAGCAAAGAGATCCACGAAATACAGATGTAGCTCTGTGAGATGAATTAGGAGAACACTATGCAGTTTCTCAGAAAGCTTCTTTCCAGATTTCATCTGAGGATATTTCCTTTTTCACCGTAGCCATCCAGGGGCTTCCAAATATCACGTTGCCAATTCCACAGGAACTGTCTTAGCCAAAGGCTTCGTGAGGGGAAAGCTGTAACTCTGTTGAGATGATTTCACAGAACACAAAGAATTTTCTCAGAAAGCTTCTTTCTCTTTGTTATCGGAGGATATTTCCTTTGGCCCTATAGTCTTCTAAGGGATCCGAAATACCTGTTCTCAGATTCCACAGAAATAAGGCTAGCAAAGAGATCCACGAAATACAGATGTAGCTCTGTGAGATGAATTAGGAGAACACTATGCAGTTTCTCAGAAAGCTTCTTTCCAGATTTCATCTGAGGATATTTCCTTTTTCACCATAGCCATCCACGGGCTTCCAAATATCACGTTGCCAATTCCACAGGAACTGTCTTAGCCAAAGGCTTCTTGAGGGGAAAGCTGTAACTCTGTGAGACGATTTCACAGAACACAAAGAATATTCTCAGAAAGCTTCTTTCTTTTGTTATCGGAGGATATTCCCTTTGGCCCTATAGTCTTCAAAGGGATCCGAAATATCTGTTCTCCGATTCCACAGAAACAAGGCTAGCAATGATATCCACGAAATACAGAAGTAACTTTGTGAGATGAATTAATAGAACACTAAGCAGTTTCTCAGAAAGCTTCTTTCCAGATTTCATCTGAGGATATTTCCTTTTTCACCGTAGCCATCCACGGGCTTCCAAATATCACGTTGCCAATTCCACAGGAACTGTCTTAGCCAAAGGCTTCTTGAGGGGAAAGCTGTAACTCTGTGAGATGATTTCACAGAACACAAAGAATTTTCTCAGAAAGCTTCTTTCTCTTTGTTATCGGAGGATATTTCCTTTGGCCCTATAGTCTTCTAAGGGATCCGAAATACCTGTTCTCAGATTCCAAAGAAATAAGGCTAGCAAAGAGATCCACGAAATACAGATGTAACTTTGGGAGAAGAATTAACAGAACACTAAGCAGTTTCTCAGAAAGCTTCTTTCCAGATTTCATCTGAGGATATTTCCTTTTTCACCACAGCCCTGTATGGGCTTCCAAATATCACTTTGCCAATTCCACAAGAACTGTCTTAGCGAAAGGCTTCTGGAGGGGAAAGCTGTAACTCTGTGAGATGCTTTCACAGAACACAAAGAAGTTTCTCAGAATGCTTCTTTCTCTTTGTTATCAGAGGATATTTCCTTTGGCCCTATAGTCTTCAAAGGGATCCGAAATATCTGTTCTCAGATTCCACAGAAATAAGGCTAGCAAAGAGATCCACGAAATACAGATGTTGCTCTGTGAGATGAATTAGGAGAACACTATGCAGTTTCTCAGAAAGCTTCTTTCCAGATTTCATCTGAGGATATTTCCTTTTTCACCAGAGCCATCCACGGGCTTCCAAATATCACGTTGCCAATTCCACAGGAACTGTCTTAGCCAAAGGCTTCTTGAGGGGAAAGCTGTAACTCTGTGAGATGATTTCACAGAACACAAAGAATTTTCTCAGAAAGCTTCTTTCTCTTTGTTATCGGAGGATATTCCCTTTGGCCCTATAGTCTTCAAAGGGATCCGAAATATCTGTTCTCCGATTCCACAGAAACAAGGCTAGCAATGATATCCACGAAATACAGAAGTAACTTTGTGAGATGAATTAATAGAACACTAAGCAGTTTCTCAGAAAGCTTCTTTCCAGATTTCATCTGAGGATATTTCCTTTTTCACCTCAGCCCTCTATGGGCTTCCAAATATCACTTTGCCAATTCAACAAGAACTGTCTTAGCGAAAGACTTCTTGAGGGGAAAGCTGTAACTCTGTGAGATGATTTCACAGAACACAAAGAAGTTTCTCAGAAAACTTCTTTCTCTTTGTTATCGGACGATATTTGCTTTGGCCCTACAGTCTTCTCAGGGATCCTTAATATCTGTTCTCAGATTCCACAGAAATAAGGCTAGCGAAGAGATCCACAAAATACAGATGTAACTCTGTGAGTGGAAGTCACACATCACAGAGCAGTTTCTCAGAAAGCTTCTTTCCAGATTTCATCTGAGGATATTTCCTTTTTCACCATAGCCCTCTATGGGCTTCGAAATATCACTTTGCCAATTCCACAAGAACTGTCTTACCGAAAGGCTTCTTGAGGGGAAAGCTGTAACTCTGTGAGATGATTTCACAGAACACCAAGAAGTTTCTGAGAAAGCTACTTTCTCCTTGTTGTCGGAGGATATTTCCTTTGGCCCTATAGACTTCAAAGGGATCCGAAATATCTGTTCTCAGATTCCACAGAAATAAGGCTAGCAAAGAGATCCACGAAATACAGATGTAACTCTGTGAGTTTAAGTCACAAATCACAGAGCAATTTCTCAGAATGCTTCTTTACAGATTTCATCTGAGGATATTTCCTTTTTCACCATAGCCTTCTGTGGGCTTCCAAATATCACTTCGCCAATTCCACAAGAACTGTCTTAGCGAAAGGCTTTTGAGGGGAAAGTTGTAACTCTGTTAGATGATTTCACAGAACACAAAGAAGTTTCTCAGAAAGCTTCTTTCTAATTGTTATCGGAGGATATTTCCTTTGGCTCTATAGTCTTCAAAGGGATCAGAAATATCTGTTCTCAGATTCCACAGAAATAAGGCTAGCAAAGAGATCCACGAAATACAGATGTAAATCTGTGAGTGGAAGTCAAACATCACAGAGCAGTTTCTCAGAAAGCTTCTTTCCAGATTTCATCTGAGGATATTTCCTTTTTAACCAGAGCCCTGTATGGGCTTCCAAATATCACTTTGCCAATTCCACAAGAACAGTCTTAGCGAAAGGCTTCTTGAGGGGAAAGCTGTAACTCTGTGAGAAGCTTTCACAGAACACAAAGAAGTTTCTCAGAATGCTTCTTTCTCTTTGTTATCAGAGGATATTTCCTTTGGCCCTATAGTCTTCAAAGGGATCCGAAATATCTGTTCTCAGATTGCACAGAAATAAGGCTAGCAAAGAGATCCACGAAATACAGATGTAGCTCTGTGAGATGAATTAGGAGAACACTATGCAGTTTCTCAGAAAGCTTCTTTCCAGATTTCATCTGAGGATATTTCCTTTTTCACCATAGCCCTCCACGGGCTTCCAAATATCACGTTGCCAATTCCACAGGAACTGTCTTAGCCAAAGGCTTCTTGAGGGGAAAGCTGTAACTCTGTGAGATGATTTCACAGAACACAAAGAAGTTTCTCAGAAAGCTTCTTTCTCTTTGTTATCCTAGGATATTTCCTTTCGCCCTCTAGTCTTCAAAGGGATCCGAAATATCTGTTCTCCGATTTCACAGAAATAGGGCTAGCGAAAATATCCACAAAATACAGATGTAACTCTGTGAGTGGAAGTAACACATCACAGAGCAGTTTCTCAGAAAGCTTTTTTCCAGATTTCATCTGAGGATATTTCCTTTTTCACCATAGCCCTCTACGGTCTTCTAAATATCACGTTGCCAATTCCACAGGAACTGTCTTAGCCAAAGGCTTCTTGAGGGGAATGCTGTAACTCCGTGAGATGATTTAACAGAACACAAAGAAGTTTCTCAGAAAGCTTCTTTCTCTTTATTATCGGAGGATATTTCCTTTGGCCCTATAGTCTTCAAAGGGATCAGAAATATCTGTTCTCAGATTCCACAGAAATAAGGCTACCAAAGAGATCCACGAAATGCAGAGGTAACTTTGTGAGATGAATTAATATAACACTAATCAGTTTCTCAGAAAGCTTCTTTCCAAATTTCATCTGAGGATATTTCTTTTTTCACCATAGCCCTCTAAGGGCTTCCAAATATCACTTTGCCAATTCCACAAGAACTGTCTTAGCAAAAGGCTTCTTGAGGGGAAAGCTGTAACTCTGTGAGATGATTTCACAGAACACAAAGAAGTTTCTCAGAAAGCTTCTTTCTCTTTGTTATCGGAGGATATTTCCAATGGCCCTATAGTCTTCAAAGGGATCCGAAATATCTGTTCTCTGATTCCACAGAAACAAGGCTAGCAAAGAGATCCACGAAATACAGATGTAACTTTGTGAGATGAATTAACAGAACACTAAGCAGTTTCTCAGAAACCTTCTTTCCAGATTTCATCTGAGGATATTTCCTTTTTCACGTTAGCCCTCTATGGGCTTCCAAATATCACTTTGCCAATTCCACAAGAACTGTCTTAGCGAAAGGCTTCTTGAGGGGAAAGCTGTAACTCTGAGAGATGATTTCACAGAACACAAAGAAGTTTCTCAGAAAGCTTCTTTCTCTTTGTTATCGGACGATATTTCCTTTGGCCCTACAGTCTTCTCAGGGATCCTTAATATCTGTTCTCAGATTCCACAGAAATAAGGCTAGCGAAGAGATCCAGAAAATACAGATGTAACTCTGTGAGTGGAATTCACACATCACAGAGCAGTTTGTCAGAAAGCTTCTTTCCAGATTTCATCTGAGGATATTTCCTTTTTCACCATAGCCCTCTATGGGCTTCGAAATATCACTTTGCCAATTCCACAAGAACTGTCTTAGCGAAAGGCTTCTTGAGGGGAAAGCTGTAACTCTGTGAGATGATTTCACAGAACACCAAGAAGTTTCTGAGAAAGCTACTTTCTCTTTGTTATCGAAGGAAATTTCCTTAGGCCCTATGGTCTTTAAAGGGATCCGAAATATCTGTTCTCAGATTCCACAGAAATAAGGCTAGCAAAGAGATCCACGAAATACAGATGTAACTCTGTGAGTGGAAGTCACAAATCACAGAGCAATTTCTCAGAAAGCTTCTTTACAGATTTCATCTGAGGATATTTCCTTTTTCACCATAGCCTTCTGTGGGCTTCCAAATTATCACTTCGCCAATTCCACAAGAACTGTCTTAGCGAAAGGCTATTGCGGGGAAAGTTGTAACTCTGTGAGATGATTTCACAGAACACAAAGAAGTTTCTCAGAAAGCTTCTTTCTATTTGTTATCGGAGGATATTTCCTTTGTCTCTATAGTCTTCAAAGGGATCCGAAATATCTGTTCTCAGATTCCACAGAAATAAGGCTAGCAAAGAGAACCACGAAATACAGATGTAAATCTGTGAGTGGAAGTCAAACATTACAGAGCAGTTTCTCAGAAAGCTTCTTTCCAGATTTCATCTGAGGATATTTCCTTTTTCACCTTAGCCCTCTATGGGCTTCCAAATATCACTTTGCCAATTCCACAAGAACTGTCCTAGCGAAAGGCTTCTTGAGGGGAAAGCTGTAACTCTGTGAGATGATTTCACCGAACACAAAGAAGTTTCTCAGAAAGCTTCTTTCTCTTTGTTATCGAAGGATATTTCCTTTGGCCCTATAGTCTTCAAAGGGATCGGAAATATCTGTTCTCAGATTCCACAGAAATAAGGCTAGCAAAGAGATCCACGAAATGCAAATGTAGCTCTGTGAGATGAATTAGGAGAACACTAAGCAGTTTCTCAGAAAGCTTCTTTCCAGATTTCATCTGAGGATATTTCCTTTTTCACCATAGCCCTCTACGGGCTTCCAAATATCACTTTGCCGATTTCACAGGAACTCTCTTAGCGAAAGGCTTCTTGAGGGGAAAGCTGTATCTCTGTGAGATGATTTCACAGAACACAAAGAAGTTTCTCAGAAAGCTTCTTTCTCTTTGTTATCGGAGGATATTTCCTTTGGCCCTATAGTCTTCTAAGGGATCCGAAATACCTGTTCTCAGATTCCAAAGAAATAAGGTTAGCAAAGAGATCCACGAAATACAAATGTAACTTTGGGAGATGAATTAACAGAACACTAATCAGTTTCTCAGAAAGCTTCTTTCCAGATTTCATCTGAGGATATTTCCTTTTTAACCAGAGCCCTGTATGGGCTTCCAAATATCACTTTGCCAATTCCACAAGAACAGTCTTAGCGAAAGGCTTCTTGAGGGGAAAGCTGTAACTCTGTGAGATGATTTCAGAGAACACAAAGAAGTTTCTCAGAATGCTTCTTTCTCTTTGTTATCAGAGGATATTTCCTTTGGCCCTATAGTCTTCAAAGGGATCCGAAATATCTGTTCTCAGATTGCACAGAAATAAGGCTAGCAAAGAGATCCACGAAATACAGATGTAGCTCTGTGAGATGAATTAGGAGAACACTATGCAGTTTCTCAGAAAGCTTCTTTCCAGATTTCATCTGAGGATATTTCCTTTTTCACCATAGCCCTCCACGGGCTTCCAAATATCACGTTGCCAATTCCACAGGAACTGTCTTAGCCAAAGGCTTCTTGAGGGGAAAGCTGTAACTCTGTGAGATGATTTCACAGAACACAAAGAAGTTTCTCAGAAAGCTTCTTTCTCTTTGTTATCGGAGGATATTTCCTTTCGCCCTATAGTCTTCAAAGGGATCCGAAATATCTGTTCTCCGATTTCACAGAAATAGGGCTAGCGAAAATATCCACAAAATACAGATGTAACTCTGTGAGTGGAAGTCACACATCACAGAGCAGTTTCTCAGAAAGCTTTTTTCCAGATTTCATCTGAGGATATTTCCTTTTTCACCATAGCCCTCTACGGTCTTCCAAATTTCACGTTGCCAATTCCACAGGAACTGTCTTAGCCAAAGGCTTCTTGAGGGGAATGCTGTAACTCTGTGAGATGATTTAACAGAACACAAAGAAGTTTCTCAGAAAGCTTCTTTCTCTTTGTTATCGGAGGATATTTCCTTTGGCCCTATAGTCTTCAAAGGGATCAGAAATATCTGTTCTCAGATTCCACAGAAATAAGGCTACCAAAGAGATCCACGAAATGCAGAGGTAACTTTGTGAGATGAATTAATATAACACTAATCAGTTTCTCAGAAAGCTTCTTTCCAAATTTCATCTTAGGATATTTCTTTTTTCACCATAGCCCTCTAAGGGCTTCCAAATATCACTTTGCCAATTCCACAAGAACTGTCTTAGCAAAAGGCTTCTTCAGGGGAAAGCTGTAACTCTGTGAGATGATTTCACAGAACACAAAGAAGTTTCTCAGAAAGCTTCTTTCTCTTTGTTATCGGAGGATATTTCCATTGGCCCTATAGTCTTCAAAGGGATCCGAAATATCTGTTCTCCGATTCCACAGAAACAAGGCTTGCAAAGAGATCCACGAAATACAGATGTAACTTTGTGAGATGAATTAACAGAACACTAAGCAGTTTCTCAGAAAGCTTCTTTCCAGATTTCATCTGAGGATATTTCCTTTTTCACGTTAGCCCTCTATGGGCTTCCAAATATCACTTTGCCAATTCCACAAGAACTGTCTTAGCGAAAGGCTTCTTGAGGGGAAAGCTGTAACTCTGAGAGATGATTTCACAGAACACAAAGAAATTTCTCAGAAAGCTTCTTTCTCTTTGTTATCGGACGATATTTCCTTTGGCCCTACAGTCTTCTCAGGGATCCTTAATATCTGTTCTCAGATTCCACAGAAATAAGGCTAGCGAAGAGATCCAGAAAATACAGATGTAACTCTGTGAGTGGAATTCACACATCACAGAGCAGTTTGTCAGAAAGCTTCTTTCCAGATTTCAGCTGAGGATATTTCCGTTTTCACCATAGCCCTCTATGGGCTTCGAAATATCACTTTGCCAATTCCACAAGAACTGTCTTAGCGAAAGTCTTCTTGAGGGGAAAGCTGTAACTCTGTGAGATGATTTCACAGAACACCAAGAAGTTTCTGAGAAAGCTACTTTCTCTTTGTTATCGAAGGATATTTCCTTAGGCCCTATGGTCTTCAAAGGGATCCGAAATATCTGTTCTCAGATTCCACAGAAATAAGGCTAGCAAAGAGATCCACGAAATACAGATGTAACTCTGTGAGTGGAAGTCACAAATCACAGAGCAATTTCTCAGAAAGTTTCTTTCCAGATTTCATCTGAGGATATTTCCTTTTTCACCATAGCCTTCTATGGGCTTGCAAATATCACTTTGCCAATTCCTCAAGAACTGTCTTCGCGAAAGGCTTCTTGAGGGGAAAGCTGTAACTCTGTGAGATGATTTCACAGAACACAAAGAAGTTTCTCAGAAAGCTTCTTTCTCTTTGTTATCGGAGGATATTTCCTTTGCCCTATAGTCTTCAAAGGAATCCGCAATATCTGTTCTCGGATTCCACAGAAATAAGGCTAGCAGAGAGATCCACGAAATACAGATGTAACTTTGTGAGATGAATTAACAGAACACTAAGCAGTTTCTCAGAAAGCTTCTTTCCAGATTTCATCTGAGGATATTTCCTTTTTCACCTTAGCCCTCTATGGGCTTCCAAATATCACTTTACCAATTCCACAAGAACTGTCTTAGCAAAAGGCTTCTTGAAGGGAAAGCTGTAACTCTGTGAGATGCTTTCACAGAACACAAAGAAGTTTCTCAGAATGCTTCTTTCTCTTTGTTATCAGAGGATATTTCCTTTGGCCCTATAGTCTTCAAAGGGATCCGAAACAAATGTTCTCAGATTCCACAGAAATAAGGCTAGCAAAGAGATCCACGAAATACAGATGTAGCTCTGTGAGATGAATTAGGAGAACACTATGCAGTTTCTCAGAAAGCTTCTTTCCAGATTTCATCTGAGGATATTTCCTTTTTCACCTTAGCCCTCTATGGGCTTCCAAATATCACTTTACCAATTCCACAAGAACTGTCTTAGCAAAAGGCTTCTTGAGGGGAAAGCTGTAACTCTGTGAGATGATTTCACATTCCAATGGATCCGAAATATCTGTTCTCCGATTCCACAGAAATAAGGCTAGCAACGAGATCCACGAAATACAGATGTAACTTTGTGAGATGAATTAACAGAACACTAAGCAGTTTCTCAGACAGCTTCTTTCCAGATTTCATCTGAGGATATTTACTTTTTCACCATAGCCCTCTATGGGCTTCCAAATATCACTTTGCCAATTCCACAAGAACTGTCTTAGCGAAAGGCTTCTTGAGGGGAAAGCTGTAACTCTGTGAGATGATTTCACAGAACACAAAGAAGTTTCTCAGAAAGCTTCTTTCTCTTTGTTATCGGACGATATTTCCTTTGGCCCTACAGTCTTCTCAGGGATCCTTAATATCTGTTCTCAGATTCCACAGAAATAAGGCTAGCAAAAAGATCCACAAAATACAGATGTAACTCTGTGAGTGGAAATCACACATCACAGAGCAGTTTCTCAGAAATCTTCTATCCAGATTTCATCTGAGGATATTTCCTTTTTCACCATAGCATTCTATGGGCTTCCAAATATCACTTTGCCAATTCCACAAGAACTGTCTTAGCGAAAGGCTTCTTGAGGGGAAAGCTGTAACTCTGTGAGATGATTTCACAGAACACAAAGATGTTTCTCAGAAAGCTTCTTTCTCTTTATTATCGGAGGATATTTCCTTTGGCCGTATAGTCTTCAAAGGGATCCGAAATATCTGATCTCAGATTCCACAGACATAAGGCTAGCAAAGAGATCCACGAAATACAGATGTAACTTTGTGAGATGAATTAACAGAACACTAAGCAGTTTCTCAGAAAGCTTCTTTCCAGATTTCATCTGAGGATATTTCCTTTTTCACCATAGCCTTCTATGGGCTTCCAAATATCACTTTGCCAATTCCAAAAGAACTGTCTTAGCGAAAGGCTTCTTGAGGGGAAAGCTGTAACTCTGTGAGATGATTTCACAGAACACAAAGAAGTTTCTCACAAAGCTTCTTTCCCTTTGTTATCGGAGCATATTTCCTTTGACCCTATAGTCTTCAAAGGGATCCGAAATATCTGTTCTCAGATTCCACAGAAATAAGGCTAGCAAAGAGATCCACGAAATACAGATGTAACTCTGTGAGTGGAAGTCAATAATCCCTGAGCAGTTTCTCAGAAAGCTTCTTTACAGATTTCATCTGAGGATATTTCCTTTTTCACCATTGCCCTCTAAGGGCTTCCTAATATCACTTTGCCAATTCCACAAGAAGTGTCTTTGCGAAAGGCTTCTTGAGGGGAAAGCTGTAACTCTGTGAGATGATTTCACAGAACACAAAGAAGTTTCTCAGAAAGCTTCTTTCTCTTTGTTATCAGAGGATATTTCCTTTTTTCCCTATAGTCTTCAAAGGGATCCGAAATATCTGTTCTCTGATCCACAAAAATAAGGCTAGCAAAGAGATCCACGAAATACAGATGTAACTCTGTGAGATGAATTAACAGAACACTAAGCAGTTTCTCAGAAAGCTTCTTTCCAGATTTCATCTGAGGATATTTCCTTTTTCACCATAGCCCTCTGTGGGCTTCCAAATATCACTTTGCCAATTCCACAAGAAATGTCTTAGCGAAAGGCTTCTTGAGGGGAAAGCTGTAACTCTGTGAGATGATTTCACAGAACACAAAGAAGTTTCTCAGAAAGCTTCTTTCTCTTTGTTATCGGAGGATATTTCCTTTGGCCCTATAGTCTTCAAAGGGATCCGAAATATCTGTTCTCAGATTCCACAGAAATAAGGCTAGCAATGATATCCATGAAATACAGATGTAACTTTGTGAGATGAATTAACAGAACACTAAGCAGTTTCTCAGAAAGCTTCTTTCCAGATTTCATCTGAGGATATTTCCTTTTTCACCTTAGCCCTCTATGGGCTTCCAAATATCACTTTGCCAATTCCACAAGAACTGTCTTAGCGAAAGGCTTCTTGAAGGGAAAGCTGTAACTCTGTGAGATGATTTCACATTACACAAAGAAGTTTCTCAGAAAGCTTCTTTCTCTTTGTTATCGGACGATATTTCCTTTGGCCCTAGAGTCTTCAAAGGGATCCTTAATATCTGTTCTCAGATTCCACAGAAAGAAGGCTACCGAAGAGATCCACAAAATACAGATGTAACTCTGTGAGTGGAAGTCACACATCACAGAGAAGTTTCTCAGAAAGCTTCTTTCCAGATTTCATCAGAGGATATTTCCTTTTTCACCATAGCCCTCTATGGGCTTCCAAATATCACTTTGCCAATTCCACAAGAACTGTCTTAGCCAAAGGCTTCTTGAGGGGAAAGCTGTAACTCTGTGAGATGATTTCACAGAACACCAAGAAGTTTCTGAGAAAGCTACTTTATCTTTGTTTTCGGGGATATATCCTTTGGCCTTATAGTCTTCAAAGGGATCCGAAATATCTGTTCTCAGATTCCACAGAAATAAGGCTAGCAAAGAGATCCACGAAATACAGATGTAACTCGGTGAGTGGAATTCACACATCACAGAGCAGTTTCTCAGAAAGCTTCTTTCCAGATTTCATCTGAGGATATTTCCTTTTTCACCATAGCCCTCTATGGGCTTCCAAATATCACTTTGCCCATTCCACAAGAACTGTCTTGCCGAATGGCTTCTTGAGGGGAAAGCTGTAACTCTGTGAGATGATTTCACAGAACACCAAGGAGTTTCTGAAAAAGCTACTCTCTCCTTGTTATCGGAGGATATTTCCTTTGGCCCTATAGTCTTCAAAGGGATCCGAAATATCTGTTCTCAAATTCCACAGAAATAAGGCTAGCAAAGAGATCCACGAAATACAGATGTAACTCTGTGAGTGGAAGTCACAAATCACAGAGCAATTTCTCAGAAACTTCTTTACAGATTTCATCTGAGGATATTTCCTTTTTCACCATAGCCTTCTGTGGGCTTCCAAATATCACTTCGCCAATTCCACAAGAACTGTCTTAGCGAAAGGCTTTTGAGGGGAAAGTTGTAACTCTGTGAGATGATTTCACAGAACACAAAGAAGTTTCTCAGAAAGCTTCTTTCTATTTGTTATCGGAGGATATTTCCTTTGGCTCTATAGTCTTCAAAGGGATTCGAAATATCTGTTCTCAGATTCCACAGAAATAAGGCTAGCAAAGAGATACACGAAATACAGATGTAACTCTGTGAGTGGAAGTCACAAATCACAGAGCAATTTCACAGAAAGCTTCTTTCCAGATTTCATCTGAGGATATTTCCTTTTTCACCATAGCCTTCTGTGGGCTTCCAAATATCACTTCGCCAATTCCACAAGAACTGTCTTAGCGAAAGGCTTTTGAGGGGAAAGTTGTAACTCTGTGAGATGATTTCACAGAACACAAAGAAGTTTCTCAGAAAGCTTCTTTCTATTTGTTATCGGAGGATATTTCCTTTGGCTCTATAGTCTTCAAAGGGATCCGAAATATCTGTTCTCAGATTCCACAGAAATAAGGCTAGCGAAGTGATCCACAAAATACAGATGTAACACTGTGAGTGGAAGGCAATAATCACAGAGCAGTTTCTCAGAAAGCTTCTTTCCAGATTTCATCTGAGGATATTTCCTTTTTCACCATAGCCCTCTATGGGCTTCCAAATATCACTTTGCCAATTCCACAAGAACTGTCTTAGCGAAAGGCTTCTTGAGGGGAAAGCTGTAACTCTGTGAGATGATTTCACAGAACACCAAGAAGTTTCTGAGAAAGCTACTTTCTCTTTGTTGTCGGAGGATATTTCCTTTGGCCTTATAGTCTTCAAAGGGATCCGAAATATCTGTTCTCAGATTCCACAGAAATAAGGCTAGCAAAGAGATCCACGAAATACAGATGTAACTCGGTGAGTGGAAGTCACCCATCACAGAGCAGTTTCTCAGAAAGCTTCTTTCCAGATTTCATCTGAGGATATTTCCTTTTTCACCATAGCCCTCTATGGGCTTCCAAATATCACTTTGCCAATTCCACAAGAACTGTCTTGCCGAAAGGCTTCTTGAGGGGAAAGCTGTAACTCTGTGAGATGATTTCACAGAACACCAAGGAGTTTCTGAGAAAGCTACTTTCTCCTTGTTATCGGAGGATATTTCCTTTGGCCCTATAGTCTTCAAAGGGATCCGAAATATCTGTTCTCA
Source organism: Macaca nemestrina (assembly GCF_043159975.1). NCBI lineage: Eukaryota > Metazoa > Chordata > Mammalia > Primates > Cercopithecidae > Macaca > Macaca nemestrina. Next base: position 33,838,582 of record NC_092142.1, on the reverse strand, counting down.
AATTCCACAGAAATAAGGCTAGCAAAGAGATCCACGAAATACAGATGTAACTCTGTGAGTGGAAGTCACAAATCACAGAGCAATTTCTCAGAAACTTCTTTACAGATTTCATCTGAGGATATTTCCTTTTTCACCATAGCCTTCTGTGGGCTTCCAAATATCACTTCGCCAATTCCACAAGAACGGTCTTAGCGAAAGGCTTTTGAGGGGAAAGTTGTAACTCTGTGAGATGATTTCACAGAACACAAAGAAGTTTCTCAGAAAGCTTCTTTCTATTTGTTATCGGAGGATATTTCCTTTGGCCCTTTAGTCTTCAAAGGGTTCCGAAATATCTGTTATCAGATTCCACAGAAATAAGGCTAGCAAAGAAAGACACGAAATACAGATGTAACTCTGTGAGTGGAAGGCAATAATCACAGAGCAGTTTCTCAGAAAGCTTCTTTCCAGATTTCATCTGAGGATATTTCCTTTTTCACCTTAGCCCTCTATGGGTTTCCAAAATATCACTTTGCCAATTCCACAAGAACTGTCCTAGCGAAAGGCTTCTTGAGGGGAAAGCTGTAACTCTGTGAGATGATTTCACCGAACACAAAGAAGTTTCTCAGAAAGCTTCTTTCTCTTTGTTATCGAAGGATATTTCCTTAGGCCCTATGGTCTTCAAAGGGATCCGAAATATCTGTTCTCAGATTCCACAGAAATAAGGCTAGCAAAGAGATCCAGGAAATACAGATGTAACTTTGTGAGATGAATTAACAGAACACTAAGCAGTTTCTCAGAAAGCTTCTTTCCAGATTTCATCTGAGGATATTTCCTTTTTCACCATAGCCTTCTGTGGGCTTCCAAATATCACTTCGCCAATTCCACAAGAACTGTCTTAGCGAAAGGCTTTTGAGGGGAAAGTTGTAACTCTGTGAGATGATTTCACAGAACACAAAGAAGTTTCTCAGAAAGCTTCTTTCTATTTGTTATCGGAGGATATTTCCTTTGGCTCTATAGTCTTCAAAGGGATCCGAAATATCTGTTCTCAGATTCCACAGAAATAAGGCTAGCGAAGTGATCCACAAAATACAGATGTAACTCTGTGAGTGGAAGGCAATAATCACAGAGCAGTTTCTCAGAAAGCTTCTTTCCAGATTTCATCTGAGGATATTTCCTTTTTCACCTTAGCCCTCTATGGGTTTCCAAATATCACTTTGCCAATTCCACAAGAACTGTCCTAGCGAAAGGCTTCTTGAGGGGAAAGCTGTAACTCTGTGAGATGATTTCACCGAACACAAAGAAGTTTCTCAGAGAGCTTCTTTCTCTTTGTTATCGAAGGATATTTCCTTTGGCCCTATGGTCTTCAAAGGGATCCGAAATATCTGTTCTCAGATTCCACAGAAATAAGGCTAGCAAAGAGACCTACGAAACAGATGTAACTCTGTGAGTGGAAGTCACACATCACAGAGCAGTTTCTCAGAAAACTTCTTTCCAGATTTCATCTGAGGATATTTCCTTTTTCACCATAGCCTTCTATGGGCTCGCAAATATCACTTTGCCAATTCCACAAGAACTGTTTTAGCGAAAGGCTTCTTAAGGGGAAAGCTGTAACTCTGTGATATGATTTCACAGAACACAAAGAAGTTTCTCAGAAAGCTTCTTTCTCTTTGTCATCGGAGGATATTTCCTTTTGCCCTATAGTCTTCAAAGGGATCCGAAATATCTGTTCTCCGATTCCACAGAAATAAGGCTAGCAAAGAGATCCAGGAAATACAGATGTAACTTTGTGAGATGAATTAACAGAACACTAAGCAGTTTCTCAGAAAGCTTCTTTCCAGATTTCATCTGAGGATATTTCCTTTTTCACCTTAGCCCTCTATGGGCTTCCAAATATCACTTTGCCAATTCCACAATAACTGTCTTGCCGAAAGGCTTCTTGAGGGGAAAGCTGTAACTCTGTGAGATGATTTCACAGAACACCAAGGAGTTTCTGAGAAAGCTACTTTCTCCTTGTTATCGGAGGATATTTCCTTTGGCCCTATAGTCTTCAAAGGGATCCGAAATATCTGTTCTCAAATTCCACAGCAATAAGGCTAGCAAAGAGATCCACGAAATACAGATGTAACTCTGTGAGTGGAAGTCACAAATCACAGAGCAATTTCTCAGAAACTTCTTTACAGATTTCATCTGAGGATATTTCCTTTTTCACCATAGCCTTCTGTGGGCTTCCAAATATCACTTCGCCAATTCCACAAGAACTGTCTTAGCGAAAGGCTTTTGAGGGGAAAGTTGTAACTCTGTGAGATGATTTCACAGAACACAAAGAAGTTTCTCAGAAAGCTTCTTTCTATTTGTTATCGGAGGATATTTCCGTTGGCTCTATAGTCTTCAAAGGGATCCGAAATATCTGTTCTCAGATTCCACAGAAATAAGGCTAGCGAAGTGATCCACAAAATACAGATGTAACTCTGTGAGTGGAAGGCAATAATTACAGAGCAGTTTCTCAGAAAGCTTCTTTCCAGATTTCATCTGAGGATATTTCCTTTTTCACCATAGCCCTCTATGGGCTTCCAAATATCACTTTGCCAATTCCACAAGAACTGTCTTAGCGAAAGGCTTCTTGAGGGGAAAGCTGTAACTCTGTGAGATGATTTCACAGAACACCAAGAAGTTTCTGAGAAAGCTACTTTCTCTTTGTTTTCGGAGGATATTTCCTTTGGCCTTATAGTCTTCAAAGGGATCCGAAATATCTGTTCTCAGATTCCACAGAAATAAGGCTAGCAAAGAGATCCACGAAATACAGATGTAACTCGGTGAGTGGAAGTCACACATCACAGAGCAGTTTCTCAGAAAGCTTCTTTCCATATTTCATCTGAGGATATTTCCTTTTTCACCATAGCCCTCTATGGGCTTCTAAATATCACTTTGCCAATTCCACAAGAACTGTCTTGCCGAAAGGCTTCTTGAGGGGAAAGCTGTAACTCTGTGAGATGATTTCACAGAACACCGAGGAGTTTCTGAGAAAGCTACTTTCTCCTTGTTATAGGAGGATATTTCCTTTGGCCCTATAGTCTTCAAAGGGATCCGAAATATCTGTTCTCAAATTCCACAGAAATAAGGCTAGCAAAGAAAGACACGAAATACAGATGTAAATCTGTGAGTGGAAGGCAATAATCACAGAGCAGTTTCTCAGAAAGCTTCTTTCCAGATTTCATCTGAGGATATTTCCTTTTTCACCTTAGCCCTCTATGGGTTTCCAAATATCACTTTGCCAATTCCACAAGAACTGTCCTAGCGAAAGGCTTCTTGAGGGGAAAGCTGTAACTCTGTGAGATGATTTCACCGAACACAAAGAAGTTTCTCAGAGAGCTTCTTTCTCTTTGTTATCGAAGGATATTTCCTTTGGCCCTATGGTCTTCAAAGGGATCCGAAATATCTGTTCTCAGATTCCACAGAAATAAGGCTAGCAAAGAGACGTACGAAACAGATGTAACTCTGTGAGTGGAAGCCACACATCACAGAGCAGTTTCGCTGAAAGCTTCTTTCCAGATTTCATTTGAGGATATTTCCTTTTTCACCATAGCCTTCTATGGGCTCGCCAATATCACTTTGCCAATTCCACAAGAACTGTTTTAGCGAAAGGCTTCTTAAGGGGAAAGCTGTAACTCTGTGAGATGATTTCACAGAACACAAAGAAGTTTCTCAGAAAGCTTCTTTCTCTTTGTCATCGGAGGATATTTCCTTTTGCCCTATAGTCTTCAAAGGGATCCGAAATATCTGTTCTCCGATTCCACAGAAATAAGGCTAGCAAAGAGATCCAGGAAATACAGATGTAACTTTGTGAGATGAATTAACAGAACACTAAGCAGTTTCTCAGAAAGCTTCTTTCCAGATTTCATCTGAGGATATTTCCTTTTTCACCTTAGCCCTCTATGGGCTTCCAAATATCACTTTCCCAATTCCACAAGAACTGTCTTAGCAAAAGGTTTCTTGAGGGGAAAGCTGTAACTCTGTGAGATGCTTTCACAGAACACAAAGAAGTTTCTCAGAATGCTTCTTTCTCTTTGTTATCAGAGGATATTTCCTTTGGCCCTATAGTCTTCAAAGGGATCCGAAATATGTGTTCTCAGATTCCACAGAAAAAAGGCTAGCAAAGAGATCCACGAAATACAGATGTAGCTCTGTGAGATGAATTAGGAGAACACTATGCAGTTTCTCAGAAAGCTTCTTTCCAGATTTCATCTGAGGATATTTCCTTTTTCACCATAGCCCTCTACGGTCTTCCAAATATCACGTTGCCGTTTCCACAGGAACTGTCTTAGCCAAAGGCTTCTTGAGGGGAAAGCTGTAACTCTGAGAGATGATTTCACAGAACACAAAGAAGTTTCTGAGAAAGCTTCTTTCTCTTTTTTATCGGACGATATTTCCTTTGGCCCTACAGTCTTCTCAGGGATCCTTAATATCTGTTCTCAGATTCCACAGAAATAAGGCTAGCGAAGAGATCCACAAAATACAGATGTAACTCTGTGAGTGGAAGTCACACATCACAGAGCAGTTTGTCAGAAAGCTCCTTTCCAGATTTCATCTGAGGATATTTCCTTTTTCACCATAGCCCTCTAAGGTCTTCCAAATATCACTTTGCCAATTCCATAAGAACTGTCTTAGCGAAAGGCTTCTTGATGGGAAAGCTGTAACTCTGTGAGATGATTTCACAGAACACAAAGAAGTTTCTCAGAAAGCTTCTTTCTCTTTGTTATCGGAGGATATTTCCTTTTGCATTACAGTCTCCAAAGGGATCCGAAATATCTGTTCTCCGATTCCACAGAAATAAGGCTAGCAAAGAGATCCACGAAATACAGATGTAACTATGTGAGATGAATTAACAGAACACTAAGCAGTTTCTCAGAAATCTTCTTTCCAGATTTCATCTGAGGATATTTCCTTTTTCACCATAGCCCTCTATGGGCTTCCAAATATCACTTTGCCAATTCCAGAAGAACTGTCATAGCGAAAGGCTTCTTGAGGGGAAAGCTGTAACTCTCTGAGATGATTTCACAGAACACCAAGAAGTTTCTCAGAAAGCTTCTTTCTCTTTGTTATCGGACGATATTTCCTTTGGCCCTATAGTCTTCAAAGGGATCCGAAATATCTGTTCTCAGATTCCACAGAAATAAGGCTAGCAAAGAGATCCACGAAATACAGATGTAACTCTGTGAGTGGAAGTCACACATCACAGAGCAGTTTCTCAGAAAGCTTCTTTCCAGATTTCATCTGAGGATATTTCCTTTTTCACCATAGCCCTCTAGCGGCTTCCAAATATCACTTCGCCAATTCCACAAGAACTGTCTTAGCGAAAGGCTTTTTGAGGGGAAAGCTGGAACTCTGTGAGATGATTTCACAGAACACAAAGAAGTTTCTCAGAAAGCTTCTTTCTATTTGTTATCGGAGGATATTTCCTTTTACCCTATCGTCTTCAAAGGGATCCGAAATATCTGTTCTCAGATTCCACAGAAATAAGGCTAGCAAAGAGATCCACGAAATACAGAGGTAACTTTGTGAGATGAATTAACAGAACACTAAGCAGTTTCTCAGAAAGCTTCTTTCCAGATTTCATCTGAGGATATTTCCTTTTTCACCATAGCCCTCTACGGTCTTCCAAATATCACGTTGCCGTTTCCACAGGAACTGTCTTAGCCAAAGGCTTCTTGAGGGGAAAGCTGTAACTCTGAGAGATGATTTCACAGAACACAAAGAAGTTTCTGAGAAAGCTTCTTTCTCTTTTTTATCGGACGATATTTCCTTTGGCCCTACAGTCTTCTCAGGGATCCTTAATATCTGTTCTCAGATTCCACAGAAATAAGGCTAGCGAAGAGATCCACAAAATACAGATGTAACTCTGTGAGTGGAAGTCACACATCACAGAGCAGTTTGTCAGAAAGCTCCTTTCCAGATTTCATCTGAGGATATTTCCTTTTTCACCATAGCCCTCTAAGGTCTTCCAAATATCACTTTGCCAATTCCATAAGAACTGTCTTAGCGAAAGGCTTCTTGATGGGAAAGCTGTAACTCTGTGAGATGATTTCACAGAACACAAAGAAGTTTCTCAGAAAGCTTCTTTCTCTTTGTTATCGGAGGATATTTCCTTTGGCCCTATAGTCTTCAAAGGGATCCGAAATATCTGTTCTCAGATTCCACAGAAATAAGGCTAGCAAAGAGATCCAAGAAATACAGATGTAATTCTGTGAGTGGAAGTCAATAATTACAGAGCAGTTTCTCAGAAAGCTTCTTTCCAGATTTCATCTGAGGATATTTCCTTTTTCACCATAGCCCTCTAGGGGCTTCCAAATATCTCTTTGCCAATTCCACAAGAACTGTCTTAGCGAAAGTCTTCTTGAGGGGAAAGCTGTAACTCTGTGAGATGATTTCACAGAACACTAAGAATTTTCTCAGAAAGCTTCTTTCTCTTTCTTATCGGAAGATATTTCCTTTGGCCCTATAGTCTTCCAAGGGATCCGAAATATCTGTTCTCAGATTCCACAGAAATAAGGCTAGCAAAGAGATCGACGAAATACAGATGTAACTCTGTGAGTGGAAGTCACAAATCACAGAGCACTTTCTCAGAACGCTTCTTTCCAGATTTCATCTGAGGATATTTCCTTTCTCACCCTAGCCCTCTCTCGGGTTCCAAATATCACTTTGCCAATTCCACAAGAACTGTCTTAGCGAAAGGCTTCTTGAGGGGAAAGCTGTAACTCTGTGAGATGATTTCACAGAACACAAAAGAGTTTCTCAGAAAGCTTCTTTCCCTTTGTTATCGGAGGATATTTCCTTTTGCACTATAGTCTTCAACGGGATACGAAATATTGTTCTCAGATTTCACAGAAATAAGGCTAGCAAAGAGATCCACGAAATAGAGATGTAACTTTGTGAGATGAATTAACAGGACACTAAGCAGTTTCTCAGAAAGCTTCTTTCCAGATTTCATCTGAGGATATTTCCTTTGTCACCATAGCCCTCTATGGGCTTCCAAATATCACTTTGCCAATTCCACAAGAACTGTCTTAGCGAAAGGCTTCTTGAGGGGAAAGCTGTAACTCTGTGAGATGATTTCACAGAACACAAAGAAGTTTATCAGAAAGCTTCTTTCTCTTTGTTATCGGAGGATATTTCCTTTGGCCCTATAGTCTTCAAAGGGATCCGAAATATCTGTTCTCCGATTCCACAGAAATAAGGCTAGCAAAGAGATCCACGAAATACAGATGTAACTTTGTGAGATGAATTAACAGAACACTAAGCAGTTTCTCAGAAAGATTCTTTCCAGATTTCATCTGAGGATATTTCCTTTCTCACCATAGCCCTCTCTCGGGTTCCAAATATCACTTTGCCAATTCCACAAGAACTGTCTTAGCGAAAGTCTTTTTGAGGGGAAACCTGTAACCCGGTGAGGTGATTTCACAGAACACAAAGAAGTTTCTCAGAGAGATTCTTTCTCTTTGTTATCGGAGGATATTTCCTTTGGCCCTATATTCTTCAAAGGGATCCGAAATATCTGTTCTCAGATTCCACAGATATAAGGATAGCAAAGAGATCCACGAAATACATATGTAACCCTGTGAGTGGAAGTCACACATCACAGAGCAGTTTCTCAGAAAGCTTCTTTCCAGATTTCATCTGAGGATATTTCCTTTTTCACCATAGCCCTCTATGGGCTTCCAAATATCACTTTGCCAATTCCACAAGAACTGTCTTAGCCAAAGGCTTCTTGAGGGGAAAGCTGTAACTCTGTGAGATGATTTCACAGAACACCAAGAAGTTTCTGAGAAAGCTACTTTCTCTTTGTTTTCGGGGATATTTCCTTTGTCCTTATAGTCTTCAAAGGGATCCGAAATATCTGTTCTCAGATTCCACAGAAATAAGGCTAGCAAAGAGATCCACGAAATACAGATGTAACTCGGTGAGTGGAAGTCACACATCACAGAGCAGTTTCTCAGAAAGCTTCTTTCCAGATTTCATCTGAGGATATTTCCTTTTTCACCTTAGCCCTCTATGGGCTTCCAAATATCACTTTACCAATTCCACAAGAACTGTCTTAGCAAAAGGCTTCTTGAAGGGAAAGCTGTAACTCTGTGAGATGCTTTCACAGAACACAAAGAAGTTTCTCAGAATGCTTCTTTCTCTTTGTTATCAGAGGATATTTCCCTTGGCCCTATAGTCTTCAAAGGGATCCGAAATAAATGTTCTCAGATTCCACAGAAATAAGGCTAGCAAAGAGATCCACGAAATACAGATGTAGCTCTGTGAGATGAATTAGGAGAACACTATGCAGTTTCTCAGAAAGCTTCTTTCCAGATTTCATCTGAGGATATTTCCTTTTTCACCTTAGCCCTCTATGGGCTTCCAAATATCACTTTACCATTTCCACAAGAACTGTCTTAGCAAAAGCCTTCTTGAGGGGAAAGCTGTAACTCTGTGAGATGATTTCACAGAACACAAAGAAGTTTCTTAGAAAGCTTCTTTCTCTTTGTTATCGGAGGATATTTCCTTTTGCACTATAGTCTTCCAATGGATCCGAAATATCTGTTCTCCGATTCCACAGAAATAAGGCTAGCAAAGAGATCCACGAAATACAGATGTAACTTTGTGAGATGAATTAACAGAACACTAAGCAGTTTCTCAGACAGCTTCTTTCCAGATTTCATCTGAGGATATTTACTTTTTCACCATAGCCCTCTATGGGCTTCCAAATATCACTTTGCCAATTCCACAAGAACTGTCTTAGCGAAAGGCTTCTTGAGGGGAAAGCTGTAACTCTGTGAGATGATTTCACAGAACACAAAGAAGTTTCTCAGAAAGCTTCTTTCTCTTTGTTATCGGACGATATTTCCTTTGGCCATATAGTCTTCTCAGGGATCCTTAATATCTGTTCTCAGATTCCACAGAAATAAGGCTAGCAAAGAGATCCACAAAATACAGATGTAACTCTGTGAGTGGAAGTCACACATCACAGAGCAGTTTCTCAGAAATCTTCTATCCAGATTTCATCTGAGGATATTTCCTTTTTCACCATAGCATTCTATGGGCTTCCAAATATCACTTTGCCAATTCCACAAGAACTGTCTTAGCGAAAGGCTTCTTGAGGGGAAAGCTGTAACTCTGTGAGATGATTTCACAGAACACAAAGATGTTTCTCAGAAAGCTTCTTTCTCTTTATTATCGGAGGATATTTCCTTTGGCCGTATAGTCTTCAAAGGGATCCGAAATATCTGTTCTCAGATTCCACAGACATAAGGCTAGCAAAGAGATCCACGAAATACAGATGTAACTTTGTGAGATGAATTAACAGAACACTAAGCAGTTTCTCAGAAAGCTTCTTTCCAGATTTCATCTGAGTATATTTCCTTTTTCACCATAGCCTTCTATGGGCTTCCAAATATCACTTTGCCAATTCCACAAGAACTGTCTTAGCGAAAGGCTTCTTGAGGGGAAAGCTGTAACTCTGTGAGATGATTTCACAGAACACAAAGAAGTTTCTCACAAAGCTTCTTTCCATTTGTTATCGGAGCATATTTCCTTTGACCCTATAGTCTTCCAAGGGATCCGAAATATCTGTTCTCAGATTCCGCAGAAAAAAGGCTAGCAAAGAGATCCACGAAATAGAGATTTAACTCTGTGAGTGGAAGTCAATAATCCCTGAGCAGTTTCTCAGAAAGCTTCTTTACAGATTTCATCTGAGGATATTTCCTTTTTCATAATTGCCCTCTAAGGGCTACCTAATATCACTTTGCCAATTCCACAAGAAGTGTCTTTGCGAAAGGCTTCTTGAGGGGAAAGCTGTAACTCTGTGAGATGATTTCACAAAACACAAAGAAGTTTCTCAGAAAGCTTCTTTCTCTTTGTTATCAGAGGATATTTCCTTTTTTCCCTATAGTCTTCAAAGGGATCCGAAATATCTGTTCTCTGATCCACAAAATTAAGGCTAGCAAAGAGATCCACGAAATACAGATGTAACTCTGTGAGATGAATTAACAGAACACTAAGCAGTTTCTCAGAAAGCTTCTTTCCAGATATCATCTGAGGATATTTCCTTTTTCACCATAGCCCTCTGTGGGCTTCCAAATATCACTTTGCCAATTCCACAAGAAATGTCTTAGCGAAAGGCTTCTTGAGGGGAAAGCTGTAACTCTGTGAGATGATTTCACAGAACACAAAGAAGTTTCTCAGAAAGCTTCTTTCTCTTTGTTATCGGAGGATATTTCCTTTGGCCCTATAGTCTTCAAAGGGATCCGAAATATCTGTTCTCAGATTCCACAGAAATAAGGCTAGCAATGATATCCACGAAATACAGATGTAACTTTCTGAGATGAATTAACAGAACACTAAGCAGTTTCTCAGAAAGCTTCTTTCCAGATTTCATCTGAGGATATTTCCTTTTTCACCATAGCCTTCTGTGGGCTTCCAAATATCACTTCGCCAATGCCACAAGAACTGTCTTAGCGAAAGGCTTTTGAGGGGAAAGTTGTAACTCTGTGAGATGATTTCACAGAACACAAAGAAGTTTCTCAGAAAGCTTCTTTCTATTTGTTATCGGAGGATATTTCCTTTGGCTCTATAGTCTTCAAAGGGATTCGAAATATCTGTTCTCAGATTCCACAGAAATAAGGCTAGCAAAGAGATACACGAAATACAGATGTAACTCTGTGAGTGGAAGTCACAAATCACAGAGCAATTTCTCAGAAAGCTTCTTTCCAGATTTCATCTGAGGATATTTCCTTTTTCACCATAGCCTTCTGTGGGCTTCCAAATATCACTTCGCCAATTCCACAAGAACTGTCTTAGCGAAAGGCTTTTGAGGGGAAAGTTGTAACTCTGTGAGATGATTTCACAGAACACAAAGAAGTTTCTCAGAAAGCTTCTTTCTATTTGTTATCGGAGGATATTTCCTTTGGCTCTATAGTCTTCAAAGGGATCCGAAATATCTGTTCTCAGATTCCACAGAAATAAGGCTAGCGAAGTGATCCACAAAATACAGATGTAACTCTGTGAGTGGAAGGCAATAATTACAGAGCAGTTTCTCAGAAAGCTTCTTTCCAGATTTCATCTGAGGATATTTCCTTTTTCACCATAGCCCTCTATGGGCTTCCAAATATCACTTTGCCAATTCCACAAGAACTGTCTTAGCGAAAGGCTTCTTGAGGGGAAAGCTGTAACTCTGTGAGATGATTTCACAGAACACCAAGAAGTTTCAGAGAAAGCTACTTTCTCTTTGTTTTCGGAGGATATTTCCTTTGGCCTTATAGTCTTCAAAGGGATCCGAAATATCTGTTCTCAGATTCCACAGAAATAAGGCTAGCAAAGAGATCCACGAAATACAGATGTAACTCGGTGAGTGGAAGTCACACATCACAGAGCAGTTTCTCAGAAAGCTTCTTTCCAGATTTCATCTGAGGATATTTCCTTTTTCACCATAGCCATCTATGGGCTTCTAAATATCACTTTGCCATTTCCACAAGAACTGTCTTGCCGAAAGGCTTCTTGAGGGGAAAGCTGTAACTCTGTGAGATGATTTCACAGAACACCGAGGAGTTTCTGAGAAAGCTACTTTCTCCTTGTTATAGGAGGATATTTCCTTTGGCCCTATAGTCTTCAAAGGGATCCGAAATATCTGTTCTCAAATTCCACAGAAATAAGGCTAGCAAAGAGATCCACGAAATACAGATGTAACTCTGTGAGTGGAAGTCACAAATCACAGAGCAATTTCTCAGAAACTTCTTTACAGATTTCATCTGAGGATATTTCCTTTTTCACCATAGCCTTCTGTGGGCTTCCAAATATCACTTCGCCAATTCCACAAGAACTGTCTTAGCGAAAGGCTTTTGAGGGGAAAGTTGTAACTCTGTGAGATGATTTCACAGAACACAAAGAAGTTTCTCAGAAAGCTTCTTTCTATTTGTTATCGGAGGATATTTCCTTTGGCCCTTTAGTCTTCAAAGGGTTCCGAAATATCTGTTATCAGATTCCACAGAAATAAGGCTAGCAAAGAAAGACACGAAATACAGATGTAAATCTGTGAGTGGAAGGCAATAATCACAGAGCAGTTTCTCAGAAAGCTTCTTTCCAGATTTCATCTGAGGATATTTCCTTTTTCACCTTAGCCCTCTATGGGTTTCCAAATATCACTTTGCCAATTCCACAAGAACTGTCCTAGCGAAAGGCTTCTTGAGGGGAAAGCTGTAACTCTGTGAGATGATTTCACCGAACACAAAGAAGTTTCTCAGAGAGCTTCTTTCTCTTTGTTATCGAAGGATATTTCCTTTGGCCCTATGGTCTTCAAAGGGATCCGAAATATCTGTTCTCAGATTCCACAGAAATAAGGCTAGCAAAGAGACCTACGAAACAGATGTAACTCTGTGAGTGGAAGTCACACATCACAGAGCAGTTTCGCTGAAAGCTTCTTTCCAGATTTCATCTGAGGATATTTCCTTTTTCACCATAGCCTTCTATGGGCTCGCCAATATCACTTTGCCAATTCCACAAGAACTGTTTTAGCGAAAGGCTTCTTAAGGGGAAAGCTGTAACTCTGTGAGATGATTTCACAGAACACAAAGAAGTTTCTCAGAAAGCTTCTTTCTCTTTGTCATCGGAGGATATTTCCTTTTGCCCTATAGTCTTCAAAGGGATCCGAAATATCTGTTCTCCGATTCCACAGAAATAAGGCTAGCAAAGAGATCCAGGAAATACAGATGTAACTTTGTGAGATGAATTAACAGAACACTAAGCAGTTTCTCAGAAAGCTTCTTTCCAGATTTCATCTGAGGATATTTCCTTTTTCACCTTAGCCCTCTATGGGCTTCCAAATATCACTTTCCCAATTCCACAAGAACTGTCTTAGCAAAATGTTTCTTGAGGGGAAAGCTGTAACTCTGTGAGATGCTTTCACAGAACACAAAGAAGTTTCTCAGAATGCTTCTTTCTCTTTGTTATCAGAGGATATTTCCTTTGGCCCTATAGTCTTCAAAGGGATCCGAAATATCTGTTCTCAGATTCCACAGAAAAAAGGCTAGCAAAGAGATCCACGAAATACAGATGTAGCTCTGTGAGATGAATTAGGAGAACACTATGCAGTTTCTCAGAAAGCTTCTTTCCAGATTTCATCTGAGGATATTTCCTTTTTCACCATAGCCCTCTACGGTCTTCCAAATATCACGTTGCCGTTTCCACAGGAACTGTCTTAGCCAAAGGCTTCTTGAGGGGAAAGCTGTAACTCTGAGAGATGATTTCACAGAACACAAAGAAGTTTCTGAGAAAGCTTCTTTCTCTTTTTTATCGGACGATATTTCCTTTGGCCCTACAGTCTTCTCAGGGATCCTTAATATCTGTTCTCAGATTCCACAGAAATAAGGCTAGCGAAGAGATCCACAAAATACAGATGTAACTCTGTGAGTGGAAGTCACACATCACAGAGCAGTTTGTCAGAAAGCTCCTTTCCAGATTTCATCTGAGGATATTTCCTTTTTCACCATAGCCCTCTAAGGTCTTCAAAATATCACTTTGCCAATTCCATAAGAACTGTCTTAGCAAAGGCTTCTTGAGGGGAAAGCTGTAACTCTGTGAGATGATTTCACAGAACACAAAGAAGTTTCTCAGAAAGCTTCTTTCTCTTTGTTATCGGAGGATATTTCCTTTTGCATTACAGTCTCCAAAGGGATCCGAAATATCTGTTCTCCGATTCCACAGAAATAAGGCTAGCAAAGAGATCCACGAAATACAGATGTAACTATGTGAGATGAATTAACAGAACACTAAGCAGTTTCTCAGAAATCTTCTTTCCAGATTTCATCTGAGGATATTTCCTTTTTCACCATAGCCCTCTATGGGCTTCCAAATATCACTTTGCCAATTCCACAAGAACTGTCATACCGAAAGGCTTCTTGAGGGGAAAGCTGTAACTCTCTGAGATGATTTCGCAGAACACCAAGAAGTTTCTCAGAAAGCTTCTTTCTCTTTGTTATCGGACGATATTTCCTTTGGCCCTATAGTCTTCAAAGGGATCCGAAATATCTGTTCTCAGATTCCACAGAAATAAGGCTAGCAAAGAGATCCACGAAATACAGATGTAACTCTGTGAGTGGAAGTCACACATCACAGAGCAGTTTCTCAGAAAGCTTCTTTCCAGATTTCATCTGAGGATATTTCCTTTTTCACCATAGCCCTCTAGCGGCTTCCAAATATCACTTCGCCAATTCCACAAGAACTGTCTTAGCGAAAGGCTTTTTGAGGGGAAAGCTGGAACTCTGTGAGATGATTTCACAGAACACAAAGAAGTTTCTCAGAAAGCTTCTTTCTATTTGTTATCGGAGGATATTTCCTTTTACCCTATCGTCTTCAAAGGGATCCGAAATATCTGTTCTCAGATTCCACAGAAATAAGGCTAGCAAAGAGATCCACGAAATACAGAGGTAACTTTGTGAGATGAATTAACAGAACACTAAGCAGTTTCTCAGAAAGATTCTTTCCAGATTTCATCTGAGGATATTTCCTTTTTCACCATAGCCCTCTATGAGCTTCCAAATATCAGTTTGCCAATTCCACAAGAACTGTCTTAGAAAAAGGCTTCTTGAGGGGAAGGCTGTAACTCTGTGAGATGATTTCACAGAAAACAAAGAAGTTTCTCAGAAAGCTTCTTTCTCTTTGTTATCGGAGGATATTTCCTTTGGCCCTATAGTCTTCAAAGGGATCCGAAATATCTGTTCTCAGATTCCACAGAAATAAGGCTAGCAAAGAGATCCAAGAAATACAGATGTAATTCTGTGAGTGGAAGTCAATAATTACAGAGCAGTTTCTCAGAAAGCTTCTTTCCAGATTTCATCTGAGGATATTTCCTTTTTCACCATAGCCCTCTAGGGGCTTCCAAATATCTCTTTGCCAATTCCACAAGAACTGTCTTAGCGAAAGTCTTCTTGAGGGGAAAGCTGTAACTCTGTGAGATGATTTCACAGAACACTAAGAATTTTCTCAGAAAGCTTCTTTCTCTTTCTTATCGGAAGATATTTCCTTTGGCCCTATAGTCTTCCAAGGGATCCGAAATATCTGTTCTCAGATTCCACAGAAATAAGGCTAGCAAAGAGATCGACGAAATACAGATGTAACTCTGTGAGTGGAAGTCACAAATCACAGAGCACTTTCTCAGAACGCTTCTTTCCAGATTTCATCTGAGGATATTTCCTTTCTCACCCTAGCCCTCTCTCGGGTTCCAAATATCACTTTGCCAATTCCACAAGAACTGTCTTAGCGAAAGGCTTCTTGAGGGGAAAGCTGTAACTCTGTGAGATGATTTCACAGAACACAAAAGAGTTTCTCAGAAAGCTTCTTTCCCTTTGTTATCGGAGGATATTTCCTTTTGCACTATAGTCTTCAACGGGATACGAAATATTGTTCTCAGATTTCACAGAAATAAGGCTAGCAAAGAGATCCACGAAATAGAGATGTAACTTTGTGAGATGAATTAACAGGACACTAAGCAGTTTCTCAGAAAGCTTCTTTCCAGATTTCATCTGAGGATATTTCCTTTGTCACCATAGCCCTCTATGGGCTTCCAAATATCACTTTGCCAATTCCACAAGAACTGTCTTAGCGAAAGGCTTCTTGAGGGGAAAGCTGTAACTCTGTGAGATGATTTCACAGAACACAAAGAAGTTTATCAGAAAGCTTCTTTCTCTTTGTTATCGGAGGATATTTCCTTTGGCCCTATAGTCTTCAAAGGGATCCGAAATATCTGTTCTCCGATTCCACAGAAATAAGGCTAGCAAAGAGATCCACGAAATACAGATGTAACTTTGTGAGATGAATTAACAGAACACTAAGCAGTTTCTCAGAAAGATTCTTTCCAGATTTCATCTGAGGATATTTCCTTTCTCACCATAGCCCTCTCTCGGGTTCCAAATATCACTTTGCCAATTCCACAAGAACTGTCTTAGCGAAAGGCTTCTTGAGGGGAAAGCTGTAACTCTCTGAGATGATTTCACAGAACACAAAAGAGTTTCTCAGAAAGCTTCTTTCTCTTTGTTATCGGAGGATATTTCCTTTGGCCCTATATTCTTCAAAGGGATCCGAAATATCTGTTCTCAGATTCCACAGAAATAAGGCTAGCAAAGAGATCCACGAAATACAGATGTAACTCTGTGAGATGAATTAACAGAACACTAAGCAGTTTCTCAGAAAGCTTCTTTCCAGATTTCATCTGAGGATATTTCCTTTTTCACCAAAGCCCTCTGTGGGATTCCAAATATCACTTTGCCAATTCCACAAGAAATGTCTTAGCGAAAGGCTTCTTGAGGGGAAAGCTGTAACTCTGTGAGATGATTTCACAGAACAAAAAGAAGTTTCTCAGAAAGCTTCTTTCTCTTTGTTATCGGAGGATATTTCCTTTTGCCCTATAGTCTTCTAAGGGATTAGAAATATCTGTTCTCAGATCCAAAGAAATAAGGCTAGCAAAGAGATCCACGAAATACAGATGCAACTTTGGGAGATGAATTAACAGAACACTAATCAGTTTCTCAGAAAGCTTCTTTCCAGATTTCATCTGAGGATATTTCCTTTTTCACCACAGCCCTGTAATGGCTTCCAAATATCACTTTGCCAATTCCACAAGAACTGTCTTAGCGAAAGGCTTCTTGAGGGGAAAACTGTAACTCTGTGAGATGATTTCACAGAACACAAAGAAGTTTCTCAGAAAGCTTCTTTCTCTTTGTTATCGGAGGATATTTCCATTGGCACTGTAGTCTTCAAAGGGATCCCAAATATCTGTTCTCAGATTCCACAGAAATAAGGCTAGTGAAAAGAGCCATGAAATACAGATGTAAATCTGTGAGTGGAAGTCACACATCAAAGAGCACTTTCTCAGAAAGCTTCTTTCCAGATTTCATCTGAGGATATTTCCTTTTTCAACATAGCCCTCTATGGGCTTCCAAATATCACTTTGCCAATTCCACAAGAAATGTCTTAGCGAAAGTCTTTTTGAGGGGAAACCTGTAACCCGGTGAGATGATTTCACAGAACACAAAGAAGTTTCTCAGAAAGCTTCTTTCTCTTTGTTATCGGAGTATATTTCCTTTGGCCCTATATTCTTCAAAGGGATCCGAAATATCTGTTCTCAGATTCCACAGAAATAAGGCTAGCAAAGAGATCCACAAAATACAGATGTAACTCTGTGAGTGGAAGTCACACATCACAGAGCAGTTTCTCAGAAATCTTCTATCCAGATTTCATCTGAGGATATTTCCTTTTTCACCATAGCCCTATATGGGCTTCCAAATACCACTTTGCCAATTCCACAGGAACTGTCTTAGCGAAAGGCTTCTTGAGGGGAAAGCTGAAACTCTGTGAGATGATTTCACAGAACACAAAGAGGTTTCTCAGAAAGCTTCTTTCTCTTTGTTATCGGAGGATAATTCCATTGGCCCTATAGTCTTCAAAGGGATCCCAAATATCTGTTCTCAGATTCCACAGAAATAAGGCTAGCAAAAAGATCCATGAAATACAGATGTAAATCTGTGAGTGGAAGTCACACATCAAAGAGCACTTTCTCAGAAAGCTTCTTTCCAGATTTCATCTGAGGATATTTCCTTTTTCAACATAGCCCTCTATGGGCTTCCAAATATCACTTTGCCAATTCCACAAGAAATGTCTTAGCGAAAGTCTTTTTGAGGGGAAACCTGTAACCCGGTGAGGTGATTTCACAGAATACAAAGAAGTTTCTCAGAGAGCTTCTTTCTCTTTGTTATCGGAGGATATTTCCTTTGGCCCTATATTCTTCAAAGGGATCCGAAATATCTGTTCTCAGATTCCACAGAAATAAGGATAGCAAAGAGATCCACGAAATACATATGTAACCCTGTGAGTGGAAGTCACACATCACAGAGCAGTTTCTCAGAAAGCTTCTTTCCAGATTTCATCTGAGGATATTTCCTTTTTCACCATAGCCCTCTATGGGCTTCCAAATATCGCTTTGCCAATTCCACAAGAAATGTCTTAGCGAAAGGATTCTTGAGGGGAAAGCTGTAACTCTGTGAGATGATTTCACAGAACACAAAGAAGTTTCTCAGAAAGCTTCTTTCTCTTTGTTATCGGAGGATATTTCCTTTGGCCCTCTAGTCTTCAAAGGGATCCGAAATATCTGTTCTCATATTCCACAGAAATAAGGCTAGCAATGAGATCCACGAAGTACAGATGTAACTCTGTGAGTGGAAGACACATATCACAGAGCTGTTTCTCAGAAAGCTTCTTTCCAGATTTCATCTGAGGATATTTCCTTTTTCACCATAGCCCTCTACGGGCTTCCAAATATCACTTTGCCAATTCCACAAGAACTGTCTTAGCGAAAGGCTTCTTGAGGGGAAAGCTGTAACTCTGTGAGATGATTTAACAGAACACAAAGAAGTTTCTCAGAAAGCTTCTTTCTCTTTGTTATCGGAAGATATTTCCTTTCGCCCTATAGTCTTCAAAGGGATCCGAAATATTTGTTCTCAGATTCCACGGAAATAAGGCTAGCAAAGAGATCCACGAAATACAGAGGTAACTTTGTGAGATGAATTAACAGAACACTAAGCAGTTTCTCAGAAAGCTTCTTTCCAGATTTCATCTGAGGATATTTCCTTTTTCCCCATAGCCCTCTATGGGCTTCCAAATATCACTTCGCCAATTCCACAAGAACTGTCTTAGCGAAAGGCTTCCTGAGAGGAAAGCTGTAACTCTGTGAGATGATTTCACAGAACACCAAGAAGTTTCTCAGAAAGCTTCTTTCTATTTGTTTTCGGAAGATATTTCCTTTTACCCTATAGTCTTCAAAGGGATCCGAAATATCTGTTCTCAGATTCCACGGAAATAAGGCTACCAAAGAGATCCACGAAATACAGAGGTAACTTTGTGAGATGAATTAACAGAACCCTAAGCAGTTTCTCAGAAAGCTTCTTTCCAGATATCATCTGAGGATATTTCCTTTTTCACCATAGCCCTCTATGGGCTTCCAAATATCACTTTGCCAATTCCACAAGAACTGTCTTAGAGAAAGGCTTCTTGAGGGGAAGGCTGTAACTCTGTGAGATGATTTCACAGAACACAAAGAAGTTTCTCAGAAAGCTTCTTTCTCTTTGTTATCGGAGGATATTTCCTTTGGCCCTATAGTCTTCAAAGGGATTCGAAATATCTGTTCTCAGATTCCACAGAAATAAGGCTAGCAATGAGATCCACGAAGTACAGATGTAACTCTGTGAGTGGAAGACACATATCACAGAGCTGTTTCTCAGAAAGCTTCTTTCCAGATTTCATCTGAGGATATTTCCTTTTTCACCATAGCCCTCTACGGGCTTCCAAATATCCCTTTGCCAATTCCACAAGAACTGTCTTAGCGAAAGGCTTCTTGAGGGGAAAGCTGTAACTCTGTGAGATGATTTCACAGAACACAAAGACGTTTCTCAGAAAGCTTCTTTCTCTTTGTTATCAGAGGATATTTCCTTTGGCCCAATAGTCTTCAAAGGGATCCGAAATATCTGTTCTCCGATTCCACAGAAATAAGGCTAGCAAAGAGATCCACGAAATACAGATGTAACTCTGTGAGATATATTAACAGAACACTAAGCAGTTTCTCAGAAAGCTTCTTTCCAGATTTCATCTGAGGATATTTCCTTTTTCCCCATAGCCCTCTATGGGCTTCCAAGTATCACTTTGCCAATTCCACAAGAACTGTCTTAGCGAAAGGCTTCTTGAGGGGAAAGCTGTAACTCTGTGAGATGATTTCACAGAACACCAAGAAGTTTCTCAGAAAGCTTCTTTCTCTTTGTTATCGGACGATATTTCCTTTGGCCCTATAGTCTTCAAAGGGATCCGAAATATCTGTTCTCAGATTCCACAGAAATAAGGCTAGCAAAGAGATCCACGAAATACAGATGTAACTCTGTGAGTGGAAGTCACACATCACAGAGCAGTTTCTTAGAAAGCTTCTTTCCAGATTTCATCTGAGGATATTTCCTTTTTCACTATAGCCCTCTGTGGGCTTCCAAATATCACTTCGCCAATTCCACAAGAACTGTCTTAGCGAAAGGCTTCCTGAGAGGAAAGCTGTAACTCTGTGAGATGATTTCACAGAACACCAAGAAGTTTCTCAGAAAGCTTCTTTCTATTTGTTTTCGGAAGATATTTCCTTTTACCCTATAGTCTTCAAAGGGATCCGAAATATCTGTTCTCAGATTCCACGGAAATAAGGCTAGCAAAGAGATCCACGAAATACAGAGGTAACTTTGTGAGATGAATTAACAGAACCCTAAGCAGTTTCTCAGAAAGCTTCTTTCCAGATATCATCTGAGGATATTTCCTTTTTCACCATAGCCCTCTATGGGCTTCCAAATATCACTTTGCCAATTCCACAAGAACTGTCTTAGAGAAAGGCTTCTTGAGGGGAAGGCTGTAACTCTGTGAGATGATTTCACAGAACACAAAGAAGTTTCTCAGAAAACTTCTTTCTCTTTGTTATCGGAGGATATTTCCTTTGGCCCTATAGTCTTCAAAGGGATTCGAAATATCTGTTCTCAGATTCCACAGAAATAAGGCTAGCAAAGAGATCTACGAAATACAGATGTAACTCTGTGAGTGGAAGTCACACATCACAGAGCAGTTTCGCTGAAAGCTTCTTTCCAGATTTCATCTGAGGATATTTCCTTTTTCACCATAGCCCTCTGTGGGCTTCCAAATATCACTTTGCCAATTCCACAAGAACTGTCTTAGCGAAAGGCTTCTTGAGGGGAAAGCTGTAACTCTGTGAGATGATTTCACAGAACACAAAGAAGTTTCTTAGAAAGCTTCTTTCTCTTTGTTATCGGAAGATATTTCCTTTGGCCCTATAGTCTTCAAAGGGATCCGAAATATTTGTTCTCAGATTCCACAGAAATAAGGCTAGCAAAGAGATCCACGAAATACAGAGGTAACTTTGTGAGATGAATTAATAGAACACTAAGCAGTTTCTCAGAAAGCTTCTTTCCAGATTTCATCTGAGGATATTTCCTTTTTCACCATAGCCCTCTATGGGCTTCTTAATATCACTTTGCCAATTCCACAAGAACTGTCTTAGCGAAAGGCTTCTTGAGGGGAAAGCTGTAACTCTGTGAGATGATTTCACAGAACACAAAGAAGTTTCTCAGAAAGCTTCTTTCTCTTTGTTATCGGAGGATATTTTCTTTTGCACTATAGTCTCCAAAGGGATCCGAAATATCTGTTCTCCGATTCCACAGAAATAAGGCTAGCAAAGAGATCCACGAAATACAGATGTAACTCTGTGAGATGAATTAACAGAACACTAAGCAGTTTCTCAGAAAGCTTCTTTCCAGATTTCATCTGAGGATATTTCCTTTTTCACCATTGCCCTCTATGGGCTTCCAAATATCACTTTGCCAATTCCACAAGAACTATCTTAGCGAAAGGCTTCTTGAGGGGAAAGCTGTAACTCTGTGAGATGATTTCACAGAACACAAAGAAGTTTCTCAGAAAGCTTCTTTCTCTTTGTTATCGGAAGTTATTTCCTTTGGCCCTATAGTCTTCAAAGGGATCCGAAATATTTGTTCTCAGATTCCACAGAAATAAGGCTAGCAAAGAGATCCACGAAATACAGAGGTAACTTTGTGAGATGAATTAATAGAACACTAAGCAGTTTCTCAGAAAGCTTCTTTCCAGATTTCATCTGAGGATATTTCCTTTTTCACTATAGCCCTCTAAGGGCTTCCAAATATCACTTTGCCAATTCCACAAGAACTGTCTTAGCGAAAGGCTTCTTGAGGGGAAAGCTGTAACTCTGTGAGATGATTTCACAGAACACAAAGAAGTTTCTCAGAAAGCTTCTTTCTCTTTGTTATCGGAGGATATTTCCATTGTTACTATAGTCTTAAAAGGGATCCCAAATATCAGTTCTCAGAATCCACAGAAATAAGGCTAGCAAAGAGATCCATGAAATACAGATGTAACACTGTGAGTGGAAGTCACACATCACAGAGCAGTTTCTCAGATAGCTTCTTTCCAGATTTCATCTGAGGATATTTCCTTTTTCACCATAGCCCACTATGGGCTTCCAAATATCACTTTGCCAATTCCACAAGAAATGTCTTAGCGAAAGGCTTCTTGAGGGGAAACCTGTAACTCTGTGAGATGATTTCACAGAACACAAAGAAGTTTCTCAGAAAGCTTCTTTCTCTTTGTTATCGGAGGATATTTCCTTTGGCCCTCTAGTCTTCAAAGGGATCCGAAATCTCTGTTCTCAGATTCCACAGAAATAAGGCTAGCAATGAGATCCACGAAATACAGATGTAACTCTGTGAGATGAATTAACAGAACACTAAACAATTTCTCAGAAAGCTTCTTTCCAGATTTCATCGGAGGATATTTCCGTTTTCACCAAAGCCCTCTGTGGGCTTCCAAATATCACTTTGCCAATTCCACAAGAACTGTCTCAGCGAAAGGCTTCTTGAGGGGAAAGCTGTAACTCTGTGAGATGATTTCACAGAACACAAAGAAGTTTCTCAGAAAGCTTCTTTCTCTTTGTTATCGGAGGACATTTCCTTTTGCATTATAGTCTCCAAAGGGATCCGAAATATCTGTTCTCCGATTCCACAGAAATTAGGCTAGCAAAGAGATCCACGAAATACAGATGTAACTATGTGAGATGAATTAACAGAACACTAAGCAGTTTCTCAGAAAGGTTCTTTCCAGATTTCATCTGAGGATATTTCCTTTTTCACCATAGCCCTCTATGGGCTTCGAAATATCACTTTGCCAATTCCACAAGAACTGTCATAGCGAAAGGCTTCTTGAGGGGAAAGCTGTAACTCTCTGAGATGATTTCACAGAACACCAAGAAGTTTCTCAGAAAGCTTCTTTCTCTTTGTTATCGGACGATATTTCCTTTAGCCCTATAGTCTTCAAAGGGATCCGAAATATCTGTTCTCAGATTCCACAGAAATAAGGCTAGCAAAGAGATCCACGAAATACAGATGTAACTCAGTGAGTGGAAGTCACACATCACAGAGCAGTTTCTCAGAAAGCTTCTTTCCAGATTTCATCTGAGGATATTTCCTTTTTCACCATAGCCCTCTAAGGGCTTCCAAATATCACTTCGCCAATTCTACAAGAACTGTCTTAGCAAAAGGCTTTTTGAGGGGAAAGCTGTAACTCTGTGAGATGATTTCACAGAACACAAAGAAGTTTCTCAGAAAGCTTCTTTCTATTTGTTATCGGAGGATATTTCCTTTGGCCCTATAGTCTTCAAAGGTATCTGAAATATCTGTTCTCAGGATCCACAGAAATAACGCTAGCAAAGAGATCCACGAAATACATAGGTAACATTGTGAGATTAATTAATAGAACACTAACCAGTTTCTCAGAAAGCTTCTTTCCAGATTTCATCTGAGGATATTTCCTTTTTCACCATAGCCCTCTATGGGCTTCCAAATATCACTTTGCCAATTCCACAAGAACTGTCTTAGCTAAAGGCTTCTTGAGGGGAAAGCTGTAACTCTGTGAGATGATTTCACAGAACACCAAGAAGTTTCTCAGAAAGCTTCTTTCTCTTTGTTATCGGAGGATATTTCCTTTGGCCCTATAGTCTTCAAAGGGATCCGAAATATCTGTTCTCAGATTCCACAGAAATAAGGCTAGCAAAGAGATCCACGAAATTACAGATGTAATTCTGTCAGTGGAAGTCAATAATCACAGAGAAGTTTCTCAGAAAGCTTCTTTCCAGATTTCATCTGAGGATATTTCCTTTTTCACCATAGACCTCTAGGGGCTTCCAAATATCACTTTGCCAATTCCACAAGAACTGTCTTAGCGAAAGTCTTCTTGAGGGGAAAGCTGTAACTCTGTGAGATGATTTCACAGAACACAAAGAAGTTTCTCAGAAAGCTTCTTTCTCTTTGTTATCGGAAGATATTTCCTTTGGCCCTATCGTCTTCAAAGGGATCCGAAATATTTGTTCTCAGATTCCACGGAAATAAGGCTAGCAAAGAGATCCACGAAATACAGAGGTAACTTTGTGAGATGAATTAATAGAACACTAAGCAGTTTCTCAGAAAGCTTCTTTCCAGATTTCATCTGAGGATATTTCCTTTTTCACTACAGCCCTCTAAGGGCTTCCAAATATCACTTTGCCAATTCCACAAGAACTGTCTTAGCGAAAGGCTTCTAGAGGGGAAAGCTGTAACTCTGTGAGATGATTTCACAGAACACAAAGAAGTTTCTCAGAAAGCTTCTTTCTCTTTGTTATCGGAGGATATTTCCATTGTTACTATAGTCTTAAAAGGGATCCCAAATATCAGTTCTCAGAATCCACAGAAATAAGGCTAGCAAATAGATCCATGAAATACAGATGTAACTCTGTGAGTGGAAGTCACACATCACAGAGCACTTTCTAAGAAAGCTTCTTTCCAGATTTCATCTGAGGATATTTCCTTTTTCACCATAGCCCTCTATGGGCTTCCAAATATCACTTTGCCAATTCCAAAAGAAATGTCTTAGCGAAAGTCTTCTTGAGGGGAAACCTGTAACTCGGTGAGATGATTTCAAAGAACACAAAGAAGTTTCTCAGAAAGCTTCTTTCTCTTTGTTATCGGAGGATATTTCCTTTGGCCCTCTGGTCTTCAAAGGGATCCGAGATATCTGTTCTCAGATTCAACAGAAATAAGGCTAGCAATGAGATCCACGAAGTACAGATGTAACTCTGTGAGTGGAAGTCACATATCACAGAGCTGTTTCTCAGAAAGCTTCTTTCCAGATTTCATCTGAGGATATTTCCTTTTTCACCATAGCCCTTTATGGGCTTCCAAATATCACTTTGCCAATTCCACAAGAACTGTCTTAGCGAAAGGCTTCTTGAGGGGAAAGCTGTAACTCTGTGAGATGATTTCACAGAACACAAAGAAGTTTCTCAGAAAGCTTCTTTCTCTTTGTTATCGGAGGATATTCCTTTTGCATTACAGTCTCCAAAGGGATCCGAAATATCTGTTCTCCGATTCCACAGAAATAAGGCTAGCAAAGAGATCCACGAAATACAGATGTAACTATGTGAGATGAATTAACAGAACACTAAGCAGTTTCTCAGAAAGGTTCTTTCCAGATTTCATCTGAGGATATTTCCTTTTTCACCATAGCCCTCTATGGGCTTCGAAATATCACTTTGCCAATTCCACAAGAACTGTCATAGCGAAAGGCTTCTTGAGGGGAAAGCTGTAACTCTCTGAGATGATTTCACAGAACACCAAGAAGTTTCTCAGAAAGCTTATTTCTCTTTGTTATCGGACGATATTTCCTTTGGCCCTATAGTCTTCAAAGGGATCCGAAATATCTGTTCTCAGATTCCACAGAAATAAGGCTAGCAAAGAGATCCACGAAATACAGATGTAACTCTGTGAGTGGAAGTCACACATCACAGAGCAGTTTCTCAGAAAGCTTCTTTCCAGATTTCATTCGAGGATATTTCCTTTTTCACCATAGCCCTCTAGGGGCTTCCAAATATCACTTCGCCAATTCCACAAGAACTGTCTTAGCGAAAGGCTTTTTGAGGGGAAAGCTGTAACTCTGTGAGATGATTTCACAGAACACAAAGAAGTTTCTCAGAAAGTTTCTTTCTATTTTTTATCGGAGGATATTTCCTTTTACCCTATAGTCTTCAAAGGGATCCGAAATATCTGTTCTCAGATTCCACAGAAATAAGGCTAGCAAAGAGATCCACGAAATACAGAGGTAACTTTGTGAGACGAATTAACAGAACACTAAGCAGTTTCTCAGAAAGCTTCTTTCCAGATTTCATCTGAGGATATTTCCTTTTTCACCATAGCCCTCTATGGGCTTCCAAATATCACTTTGCCAATTCCACAAGAACTGTCTTAGAAAAAGGCTTCTTGAGGGGAAGGCTGTAACTCTCTGAGATGATTTCACAGAAAACAAAGAAGTTTCTCAGAAAGCTTCTTTCTCTTTGTTATCGGAGGATATTTCCTTTGGCCCTATAGTCTTCAAAGGGATCCGAAATATCTGTTCTCGGATTCCACAGAAATAAGGCTAGCAAAGAGATCCACGAAATACAGATGTAATTCTGTCAGTGGAAGTCAATAATCACAGAGAAGTTTCTCAGAAAGCTTCTTTCCAGATTTCATCTGAGGATATTTCCTTTTTCACCATAGACCTCTAGGGGCTTCCAAATATCACTTTGCCAATTCCACAAGAACTGTCTTAGCGAAAGTCTTCTTGAGGGGAAAGCTGTAACTCTGTGAGATGATTTCACAGAACACAAAGAAGTTTCTCAGAAAGCTTCTTTCTCTTTGTTATCGGAGGATATTTCCTTTGGCCCTCTAGTCTTCAAAGGGATCCGAAATCTCTGTTCTCAGATTCCACAGAAATAAGGCTAGCAATGAGATCCACGAAATACAGATGTAACTCTGTGAGATGAATTAACAGAACACTAAACAATTTCTCAGAAAGCTTCTTTCCAGATTTCATCGGAGGATATTTCCGTTTTCACCAAAGCCCTCTGTGGGCTTCCAAATATCACTTTGCCAATTCCACAAGAACTGTCTTAGCGAAAGGCTTCTTGAGGGGAAAGCTGTAACTCTGTGAGATGATTTCACAGAACACAAAGAAGTTTCTCAGAAAGCTTCTTTCTCTTTGTTATCGGAGGACATTTCCTTTTGCATTATAGTCTCCAAAGGGATCCGAAATATCTGTTCTCCGATTCCACAGAAATTAGGCTAGCAAAGAGATCCACGAAATACAGATGTAACTATGTGAGATGAATTAACAGAACACTAAGCAGTTTCTCAGAAAGGTTCTTTCCAGATTTCATCTGAGGATATTTCCTTTTTCACCATAGCCCTCTATGGGCTTCGAAATATCACTTTGCCAATTCCACAAGAACTGTCATAGCGAAAGGCTTCTTGAGGGGAAAGCTGTAACTCTCTGAGATGATTTCACAGAACACCAAGAAGTTTCTCAGAAAGCTACTTTCTCTTTGTTATCCGAGGATATTTCCTTTGGCCCTATAGTCTTCAAAGGGATCCAAAATATCTGTTCTCAGATTCCACAGAAATAAGGCTAGCAAAGAGATCCACGAAATACAGATGTAACTCTGTGAGTGGAAGTCACACATCACAGAGCAGTTTCTCAGAAAGCTTCTTTCCAGATTTCATCTGAGGATATTTCCTTTTTCACCATAGCCCTCTAAGGGCTTCCAAATATCACTTCGCCAATTCCACAAGAACTGTCTTAGCAAAAGGCTTTTTGAGGGGAAAGCTGTAACTCTGTGAGATGATTTCACAGAACACAAAGAAGTTTCTCAGAAAGCTTCTTTCTATTTGTTATCGGAGGATATTTCCTTTGGCCCTATAGTCTTCAAAGGTATCTGAAATATCTGTTCTCAGGATCCACAGAAATAAGGCTAGCAAAGAGATCCACGAAATACATAGGTAACTTTGTGAGATTAATTAATAGAACACTAACCAGTTTCTCAGAAAGCTTCTTTCCAGATTTCATCTGAGGATATTTCCTTTTTCACCATAGCCCTCTAAGGGCTTCCAAATATCACTTTGCCAATTCCACAAAAACTGTCTTAGCGAAAGGCTTCTTGAGGGGAAAGTTGTAACTCTGTGAGATGATATCACAGAACACAAAGAAGTTTCTCAGAAAGCTTCTTTCTCTTTGTTATCGGAGGATATTTCCATTGGCCCAAAAGTCTTCAAAGGGATCCGAAATATCTGTTCTCAGATAACACAGAAATTAGGCTAGCAAAGAGATCCATGAAATACAGATGTAACTCTGTGAGTGGAAGTCACAAATCCCAGAGCACTTTCTCAGAAAGCTTCTTTCCAGATTTCATCTGAGGATATTTCCTTTTTCACCTTAGCCCTCTATCGGGTTCCAAATATCACTTTGCCAATTCCACAAGAACTGTCTTAGCGAAAGTCTTCTTGAGGGGAAAGCTGTAACTCTGTGAGATGATTTCACAGAACACAAAAGAGTTTCTCAGAAAGCTTCTTTCCCTTTGTTATCGGAGGATATTTCCTTTTGCACTATAGTCTTCAACGGGATACGAAATATTGTTCTCAGATTCCACAGAAATAAGGCTAGCAAAGAGATCCACGAAATAGAGATGTAATTTTGTGAGATGAATTAACAGGACACTAAGCAGTTTCTCAGAAAGCTTCTTTCCAGATTTCATCTGAGGATATTTCCTTTTTTACCACAGCCCTTTATGGGCTTACAAATATCACTTTGCAAATTCCACAAGAACTGTCTCTGCGAAAGACTTCTGGAGAGGAAAGCTGTAACTCTGTGAGATGATTTCACAGAACACAAAGAAGTTTCTCAGAAAATTTGTTTCTCTTTGTTATCGCAGGATATTTGCTTTGTCCCTATAGGCTTCAAAGGGATCCGAAATATCTGTTCTCAGATTACACAGAAATAAGGCTGGCAAAGAGATCCACGGAATACAGATGTAACTCTGTGAGATGAATTAACAGAACACTAAGCAATTTCTCAGAAAGCTTCTTTCCAGATTTCATCGGAGGATATTTCCTTTTTCTCCAAAGCCCTCTGTGGGCTTCCAAATATCACTTTGCCAATTCCACAAGAACTGTCTTAGCGAAAGGCTTCTTGAGGGGAAAGCTGTAACTCTGTGAGATGATTTCACAGAACAAAAAGAAGTTTCTCAGAAAGCTTTTTTCTCTTTGTTATCGGAGGATATTTCCTTTTGCCCTATAGTCTTCTAGGGGATCAGAAATATCTGTTCTCAGATTCCAAAGAAATAAGGCTAGCAAAGAGATCCACGAAATACAGATGCAACTTTGGGAGATGAATTAACAGAACACTAATCAGTTTCTCAGAAAGCTTCTTTCTCTTTGTTATCGGAGGATATTTCCTTTGGCCCTCTAATCTTCAAAGGGATCCGAAATATCTGTTCTCAGATTCCACAGAAATAAGGCTAGCAATGAGATCCACGAAGTACAGATGTAACTCTGTGAGTGGAAGTCACATATCACAGAACTGTTTCTCAGAAAGCTTCTTTCCAGATTTCATCTGAGGATATTTCCTTTTTCACCATAGCCCTCTACGGGCTTCCAAATATCTCTTTGCCAATTCCACAAGAACTGTCTTAGCGAAAGGCTTCTTGAGGGGAAAGCTGTAACTCTGTGAGATGATTTCACAGAACACAAAGACGTTACTCAGAAAGCTTCTTTCTCTTTGTTATCAGAGGATATTTCCTTTGGCCCAATAGTCTTCAAAGGGATCCGAAATATCTGTTCTCCGATTCCACAGAAATAAGGCTAGCAAAGAGATCCACGAAATACAGATGTAGCTCTGTGAGATGAATTAACAGAACACTAAGCAGTTTCTCAGAAAGCTTCTTTCCAGATTTCATCTGAGGATATTTCCTTTTTCACCATAGCCCTTTATGGGCTTCCAAATATCACTTTGCCAATTCCACAAGAACTGTCTTAGCGAAAGGCTTCTTGAGGGGAAAGCTGTAACTCTGTGAGATGATTTCACCGAACACAAAGAGGTTTCTCAGAAAGCTTCTTTCTCTTTGTTATCGAAGGATATTTCCTTTGGCCCTATAGTCTTCAAAGGGATCCCAAATATCTGGTCTCAGATTCCACAGAAATAAGGCTAGCACAGAGATCTACGAAACAGTTGTAACTCTGTGAGTGGAAGTCTCACATCACAGAACAGTTTCTCAGAATGCTTCTTTCCAGATTTCATCTGAGGATATTTCCTTTTTCACCATAAACCTCTATGGACTTGCAAATATCACTTTGCCAATTCCACAAGAACTGTCTTAGCGAAAGGCTTCTTGAGGGGAAAGCTGTAACTCTGTGAGATGATTTCACAGAACACAAAGAAGTTTCTCAGAAAGCTTCTTTCTCTTTGTTATCGGAGGATATTTCCTTTTGCATTATAGTCTCCAAAGGGATCCGAAATATCTGTTCTCCGATTCCACAGAAATAAGGCTAGCAAAGAATCCACAAAATACAGATGTAACTATGTGAGATGAATTAACAGAACACTAAGCAGTTTCTCAGAAAGGTTCTTTCCAGATTTCATCTGAGGATATTTCCTTTTTCACCATAGCCCTCTATGGGCTTCGAAATATCACTTTGCCAATTCCACAAGAACTGTCATAGCGAAAGGCTTCTTGAGGGGAAAGCTGTAACTCTGTGAGATGATTTCACAGAACACAAAGAAGTTTCTCAGAAAGCTTCTTTCTCTTTGTTATCGGAGGACATTTCCTTTTGCATTATAGTCTCCAAAGGGATCCGAAATATCTGTTCTCCGATTCCACAGAAATTAGGCTAGCAAAGAGATCCACGAAATACAGATGTAACTATGTGAGATGAATTAACAGAACACTAAGCAGTTTCTCAGAAAGGTTCTTTCCAGATTTCATCTGAGGATATTTCCTTTTTCACCATAGCCCTCTATGGGCTTCGAAATATCACTTTGCCAATTCCACAAGAACTGTCATAGCGAAAGGCTTCTTGAGGGGAAAGCTGTAACTCTCTGAGATGATTTCACAGAACACCAAGAAGTTTCTCAGAAAGCTACTTTCTCTTTGTTATCCGAGGATATTTCCTTTGGCCCTATAGTCTTCAAAGGGATCCAAAATATCTGTTCTCAGATTCCACAGAAATAAGGCTAGCAAAGAGATCCACGAAATACAGATGTAACTCTGTGAGTGGAAGTCACACATCACAGAGCAGTTTCTCAGAAAGCTTCTTTCCAGATTTCATCTGAGGATATTTCCTTTTTCACCATAGCCCTCTAAGGGCTTCCAAATATCACTTCGCCAATTCCACAAGAACTGTCTTAGCAAAAGGCTTTTTGAGGGGAAAGCTGTAACTCTGTGAGATGATTTCACAGAACACAAAGAAGTTTCTCAGAAAGCTTCTTTCTATTTGTTATCGGAGGATATTTCCTTTGGCCCTATAGTCTTCAAAGGTATCTGAAATATCTGTTCTCAGGATCCACAGAAATAAGGCTAGCAAAGAGATCCACGAAATACATAGGTAACTTTGTGAGATTAATTAATAGAACACTAACCAGTTTCTCAGAAAGCTTCTTTCCAGATTTCATCTGAGGATATTTCCTTTTTCACCATAGCCCTCTAAGGGCTTCCAAATATCACTTTGCCAATTCCACAAAAACTGTCTTAGCGAAAGGCTTCTTGAGGGGAAAGTTGTAACTCTGTGAGATGATATCACAGAACACAAAGAAGTTTCTCAGAAAGCTTCTTTCTCTTTGTTATCGGAGGATATTTCCATTGGCCCAAAAGTCTTCAAAGGGATCCGAAATATCTGTTCTCAGATAACACAGAAATTAGGCTAGCAAAGAGATCCATGAAATACAGATGTAACTCTGTGAGTGGAAGTCACAAATCCCAGAGCACTTTCTCAGAAAGCTTCTTTCCAGATTTCATCTGAGGATATTTCCTTTTTCACCTTAGCCCTCTATCGGGTTCCAAATATCACTTTGCCAATTCCACAAGAACTGTCTTAGCGAAAGTCTTCTTGAGGGGAAAGCTGTAACTCTGTGAGATGATTTCACAGAACACGAAAGAGTTTCTCAGAAAGCTTCTTTCCCTTTGTTATCGGAGGATATTTCCTTTTGCACTATAGTCTTCAACGGGATACGAAATATTGTTCTCAGATTCCACAGAAATAAGGCTAGCAAAGAGATCCACGAAATAGAGATGTAATTTTGTGAGATGAATTAACAGGACACTAAGCAGTTTCTCAGAAAGCTTCTTTCCAGATTTCATCTGAGGATATTTCCTTTTTTACCACAGCCCTTTATGGGCTTACAAATATCACTTTGCAAATTCCACAAGAACTGTCTCTGCGAAAGACTTCTGGAGAGGAAAGCTGTAACTCTGTGAGATGATTTCACAGAACACAAAGAAGTTTCTCAGAAAATTTGTTTCTCTTTGTTATCGCAGGATATTTGCTTTGTCCCTATAGGCTTCAAAGGGATCCGAAATATCTGTTCTCAGATTACACAGAAATAAGGCTGGCAAAGAGATCCACGGAATACAGATGTAACTCTGTGAGATGAATTAACAGAACACTAAGCAATTTCTCAGAAAGCTTCTTTCCAGATTTCATCGGAGGATATTTCCTTTTTCTCCAAAGCCCTCTGTGGGCTTCCAAATATCACTTTGCCAATTCCACAAGAACTGTCTTAGCGAAAGGCTTCTTGAGGGGAAAGCTGTAACTCTGTGAGATGATTTCACAGAACAAAAAGAAGTTTCTCAGAAAGCTTTTTTCTCTTTGTTATCGGAGGATATTTCCTTTTGCCCTATAGTCTTCTAGGGGATCAGAAATATCTGTTCTCAGATTCCAAAGAAATAAGGCTAGCAAAGAGATCCACGAAATACAGATGCAACTTTGGGAGATGAATTAACAGAACACTAATCAGTTTCTCAGAAAGCTTCTTTCTCTTTGTTATCGGAGGATATTTCCTTTGGCCCTCTAATCTTCAAAGGGATCCGAAATATCTGTTCTCAGATTCCACAGAAATAAGGCTAGCAATGAGATCCACGAAGTACAGATGTAACTCTGTGAGTGGAAGTCACATATCACAGAACTGTTTCTCAGAAAGCTTCTTTCCAGATTTCATCTGAGGATATTTCCTTTTTCACCATAGCCCTCTACGGGCTTCCAAATATCTCTTTGCCAATTCCACAAGAACTGTCTTAGCGAAAGGCTTCTTGAGGGGAAAGCTGTAACTCTGTGAGATGATTTCACAGAACACAAAGACGTTACTCAGAAAGCTTCTTTCTCTTTGTTATCAGAGGATATTTCCTTTGGCCCAATAGTCTTCAAAGGGATCCGAAATATCTGTTCTCCGATTCCACAGAAATAAGGCTAGCAAAGAGATCCACGAAATACAGATGTAGCTCTGTGAGATGAATTAACAGAACACTAAGCAGTTTCTCAGAAAGCTTCTTTCCAGATTTCATCTGAGGATATTTCCTTTTTCACCATAGCCCTTTATGGGCTTCCAAATATCACTTTGCCAATTCCACAAGAACTGTCTTAGCGAAAGGCTTCTTGAGGGGAAAGCTGTAACTCTGTGAGATGATTTCACCGAACACAAAGAGGTTTCTCAGAAAGCTTCTTTCTCTTTGTTATCGAAGGATATTTCCTTTGGCCCTATAGTCTTCAAAGGGATCCCAAATATCTGGTCTCAGATTCCACAGAAATAAGGCTAGCACAGAGATCTACGAAACAGTTGTAACTCTGTGAGTGGAAGTCTCACATCACAGAACAGTTTCTCAGAATGCTTCTTTCCAGATTTCATCTGAGGATATTTCCTTTTTCACCATAAACCTCTATGGACTTGCAAATATCACTTTGCCAATTCCACAAGAACTGTCTTAGCGAAAGGCTTCTTGAGGGGAAAGCTGTAACTCTGTGAGATGATTTCACAGAACACAAAGAAGTTTCTCAGAAAGCTTCTTTCTCTTTGTTATCGGAGGATATTTCCTTTTGCATTATAGTCTCCAAAGGGATCCGAAATATCTGTTCTCCGATTCCACAGAAATAAGGCTAGCAAAGAATCCACAAAATACAGATGTAACTATGTGAGATGAATTAACAGAACACTAAGCAGTTTCTCAGAAAGGTTCTTTCCAGATTTCATCTGAGGATATTTCCTTTTTCACCATAGCCCTCTATGGGCTTCGAAATATCACTTTGCCAATTCCACAAGAACTGTCATAGCGAAAGGCTTCTTGAGGGGAAAGCTGTAACTCTGTGAGATGATTTCACAGAACACCAAGAAGTTTCTCAGAAAGCTTCTTTCTCTTTGTTATCGGACGATATTTCCTTTGGCCCTATAGTCTTCAAAGGGATCCGAAATATCTGTTCTCAGATTCCACAGAAATAAGGCTAGCAAAGAGATCCACGAAATACAGATGTAACTCTGTGAGTGGAAGTCACACATCACAGAGCAGTTTCTCAGAAAGCTTCTTTCCAGATTTCATCTGAGGATATTTCCTTTTTCACCATAGCCCTCTAGGGGCTTCCAAATATCACTTCGCCAATTCCACAAGAACTGTCTTAGCGAAAGGCTTTTTGAGGGGAAAGCTGTAACTCTGTGAGATGATTTCACAGAACACAAAGAAGTTTCTCAGAAAGTTTCTTTCTATTTGTTATCGGAGGATATTTCCTTTTACCCTATTGTCTTCAAAGGGATCCGAAATATCTGTTCTCAGATTCCACAGAAATAAGGCTAGCAAAGAGATCCACGAAATACAGAGGTAACTTTGTGAGACGAATTAACAGAACACTAAGCAGTTTCTCAGAAAGCTTCTTTCCAGATTTCATCTGAGGATATTTCCTTTTTCACCATAGCCCTCTATGGGCTTCCAAATATCACTTTGCCAATTCCACAAGAACTGTCTTAGAAAAAGGCTTCTTGAGGGGAAGGCTGTAACTCTCTGAGATGATTTCACAGAAAACAAAGAAGTTTCTCAGAAAGCTTCTTTCTCTTTGTTATCGGAGGATATTTCCTTTGGCCCTATAGTCTTCAAAGGGATCCGAAATATCTGTTCTCAGATTCCACAGAAATAAGGCTAGCAAAGAGATCCACGAAATACAGATGTAACTCTGTGACTGGAAGTCACACATCACAGAGCAGTTTCTCAGAAAGCTTCTTTCCAGATTTCATCTGAGGATATTTCCTTTTTCACCATAGCCCTCTAGGGGCTTCCAAATATCACTTCGCCAATTCCACAAGAACTGTCTTAGCGAAAGGCTTTTTGAGGGGAAAGCTGTAACTCTGTGAGATGATTTCACAGAACACAAAGAAGTTTCTCAGAAAGTTTCTTTCTATTTTTTATCGGAGGATATTTCCTTTTACCCTATAGTCTTCAAAGGGATCCGAAATATCTGTTCTCAGATTCCACAGAAATAAGGCTAGCAAAGAGATCCACGAAATACAGAGGTAACTTTGTGAGACGAATTAACAGAACACTAAGCAGTTTCTCAGAAAGCTTCTTTCCAGATTTCATCAGAGGATATTTCCTTTTTCACCATAGCCCTCTATGGGCTTCCAAATATCACTTTGCCAATTCCACAAGAACTGTCTTAGAAAAAGGCTTCTTGAGGGGAAGGCTGTAACTCTCTGAGATGATTTCACAGAAAACAAAGAAGTTTCTCAGAAAGCTTCTTTCTCTTTGTTATCGGAGGATATTTCCTTTGGCCCTATAGTCTTCAAAGGGATCCGAAATATCTGTTCTCAGATTCCACAGAAATAAGGCTAGCAAAGAGATCCACGAAATACAGATGTAATTCTGTCAGTGGAAGTCAATAATCACAGAGAAGTTTCTCAGAAAGCTTCTTTCCAGATTTCATCTGAGGATATTTCCTTTTTCACCATAGACCTCTAGGGGCTTCCAAATATCACTTTGCCAATTCCACAAGAACTGTCTTAGCGAAAGTCTTCTTGAGGGGAAAGCTGTAACTCTGTGAGATGATTTCACAGAACACAAAGAAGTTTCTCAGAAAGCTTCCTTCTCTTTGTTATCGGAAGATATTTCCTTTGGCCCTATCGTCTTCAAAGGGATCCGAAATATTTGTTCTCAGATTCCACGGAAATAAGGCTAGCAAAGAGATCCACGAAATACAGAGGTAACTTTGTGAGATGAATTAATAGAACACTAAGCAGTTTCTCAGAAAGCTTCTTTCCAGATTTCATCTGAGGATATTTCCTTTTTCACTATAGCCCTCTAAGGGCTTCCAAATATCACTTTGCCAATTCCACAAGAACTGTCTTAGCGAAAGGCTTCTAGAGGGGAAAGCTGTAACTCTGTGAGATGATTTCACAGAACACAAAGAAGTTTCTCAGAAAGCTTCTTTCTCTTTGTTATCGGAGGATATTTCCATTGTTACTATAGTCTTAAAAGGGATCCCAAATATCAGTTCTCAGAATCCACAGAAATAAGGCTAGCAAATAGATCCATGAAATACAGATGTAACTCTGTGAGTGGAAGTCACACATCACAGAGCACATTCTAAGAAAGCTTCTTTCCAGATTTCATCTGAGGATATTTCCTTTTTCACCATAGCCCTCTATGGGCTTCCAAATATCACTTTGCCAATTCCAAAAGAAATGTCTTAGCGAAAGTCTTCTTGAGGGGAAACCTGTAACTCGGTGAGATGATTTCAAAGAACACAAAGAAGTTTCTCAGAAAGCTTCTTTCTCTTTGTTATCGGAGGATATTTCCTTTGGCCCTCTGGTCTTCAAAGGGATCCGAGATATCTGTTCTCAGATTCAACAGAAATAAGGCTAGCAATGAGATCCACGAAGTACAGATGTAACTCTGTGCGTGGAAGTCACATATCACAGAGCTGTTTCTCAGAAAGCTTCTTTCCAGATTTCATCTGAGGATATTTCCTTTTTCACCATAGCCCTTTATGGGCTTCCAAATATCACTTTGCCAATTCCTCAAGAACTGTCTTAGCGAAAGGCTTCTTGAGGGGAAAGCTGTAACTCTGTGAGATGATTTCACAGAACAAAAAGAAGTTTCTCAGAAAGCTTCTTTCTCTTTGTTATCGGAGGATATTTCCTTTTGCATTACAGTCTCCAAAGGGATCCGAAATATCTGTTCTCCGATTCCACAGAAATAAGGCTAGCAAAGAGATCCACGAAATACAGATGTAACTATGTGAGATGAATTAACAGAACACTAAGCAGTTTCTCAGAAAGGTTCTTTCCAGATTTCATCTGAGGATATTTCCTTTTTCACCATAGCCCTCTATGGGCTTCGAAATATCACTTTGCCAATTCCACAAGAACTGTCATAGCGAAAGGCTTCTTTAGGGGAAAGCTGTAACTCTGTGAGATGATTTCACAGAACACCAAGAAGTTTCTCAGAAAGCTTCTTTCTCTTTGTTATCGGACGATATTTCCTTTGGCCCTATAGTCTTCAAAGGGATCCGAAATATCTGTTCTCAGATTCCACAGAAATAAGGCTAGCAAAGAGATCCACGAAATACAGATGTAACTCTGTGAGTGGAAGTCACACATCACAGAGCAGTTTCTCAGAAAGCTTCTTTCCAGATTTCATCTGAGGATATTTCCTTTTTCACCATAGCCCTCTAGCGGCTTCCAAATATCACTTCGCCAATTCCACAAGAACTGTCTTAGCGAAAGGCTTTTTGAGGGGAAAGCTGTAACTCTGTGAGATGATTTCACAGAACACAAAGAAGTTTCTCAGAAAGTTTCTTTCTATTTGTTATCGGAGGATATTTCCTTTTACCCTATAGTCTTCAAAGGGATCCGAAATATCTGTTCTCAGATTCCACAGAAATAAGGCTAGCAAAGAGATCCACGAAATACAGAGGTAACTTTGTGAGACGAATTAACAGAACACTAAGCAGTTTCTCAGAAAGCTTCTTTCCAGATTTCATCTGAGGATATTTCCTTTTTCACCATAGCCCTCTATGGGCTTCCAAATATCACTTTGCCAATTCCACAAGAACTGTCTTAGAAAAAGGCTTCTTGAGGGGAAGGCTGTAACTCTCTGAGAAGATTTCACAGAAAACAAAGAAGTTTCTCAGAAAGCTTCTTTCTCTTTGTTATCGGAGGATATTTCCTTTGGCCCTATAGTCTTCAAAGGGATCCGAAATATCTGTTCTCGGATTCCACAGAAATAAGGCTAGCAAAGAGATCCACGAAATACAGATGTAATTCTGTCAGTGGAAGTCAATAATCACAGAGAAGTTTCTCAGAAAGCTTCTTTCCAGATTTCATCTGAGGATATTTCCTTTTTCACCATAGACCTCTAGGGGCTTCCAAATATCACTTTGCCAATTCCACAAGAACTGTCTTAGCGAAAGTCTTCTTGAGGGGAAAGCTGTAACTCTGTGAGATGATTTCACAGAACACAAAGAAGTTTCTCAGAAAGCTTCTTTCTCTTTGTTATCGGAAGATATTTCCTTTGGCCCTATCGTCTTCAAAGGGATCCGAAATATTTGTTCTCAGATTCCACGGAAATAAGGCAAGCAAAGAGATCCACGAAATACAGAGGTAACTTTGTGAGATGAATTAATAGAACACCAAGCAGTTTCTAAGAAAGCTTCTTTCCAGATTTCATCTGAGGATATTTCCTTTTTCACTATAGCCCTCTAAGGGCTTCCAAATATCACTTTGCCAATTCCACAAGAACTGTCTTAGCGAAAGGCTTCTAGAGGGGAAAGCTGTAACTCTGTGAGATGATTTCACAGAACACAAAGAAGTTTCTCAGAAAGCTTCTTTCTCTTTGTTATCGGAGGATATTTCCATTGTTACTATAGTCTTAAAAGGGATCCCAAATATCAGTTCTCAGAATCCACAGAAATAAGGCTAGCAAATAGATCCATGAAATACAGATGTAACTCTGTGAGTGGAAGTCACACATCACAGAGCACTTTCTAAGAAAGCTTCTTTCCAGATTTCATCTGAGGATATTTCCTTTTTCACCATAGCCCTCTATGGGCTTCCAAATATCACTTTGCCAATTCCAAAAGAAATGTCTTAGCGAAAGTCTTCTTGAGGGGAAACCTGTAACTCGGTGAGATGATTTCAAAGAACACAAAGAAGTTTCTCAGAAAGCTTATTTCTCTTTGTTATCTGACGATATTTCCTTTGGCCCTATAGTCTTCAAAGGGATCCGAAATGTCTGTTCTCAGACTCCACAGAAATAAGGCTAGCAAAGAGATCCACGAAATACAGATGTAACCCTGGGAGTGGAAGTCACACATAACAGAGCAGTTTCTCAGAAAGCTTCTTTCCAGATTTCATCTGAGGATATTTCCTTTTTCACCATAGCCCTCTATGGGCTTCCAAATATCACTTTGCCAATTCCACAAGAATGGTCTTAGCGAAAGGCTTCTTGAGGGGAAAGCTGTAACTCTGTGAGATGATTCCCAGAACACAAAGAAGTTTCTCAGAAAGCTTCTTTCTCTTTGTTATCGGAGGATATTTCCTTTGGCCCTCTGGTCTTCAAAGGGATCCGAAATATCTGTTCTCAGATTCAACAGAAATAAGGCTAGCAATGAGATCCACGAAGTACAGATGTAACTCTGTGAGTGGAAGTCACATATCACAGAGCTGTTTCTCAGAAAGCTTCTTTCCAGATTTCATCTGAGGATATTTCCTTTTTCACCATAGCCCTTTATGGGCTTCCAAATATCACTTTGCCAATTCCACAAGAACTGTCTTAGCGAAAGGCTTCTTGAGGGGAAAGCTGTAACTCTGTGAGATGATTTCACAGAACACAAAGAAGTTTCTCAGAAAGCTTCTTTCTCTTTGTTATCGGAGGATATTTCCTTTTGCATTACAGTCTCCAAAGGGATCCGAAATATCTGTTCTCCGATTCCACAGAAATAAGGCTAGCAAAGAGATCCACGAAATACAGATGTAACTATGTGAGATGAATTAACAGAACACTAAGCAGTTTCTCAGAAAGGTTCTTTCCAGATTTCATCTGAGGATATTTCCTTTTTCACCATAGCCCTCTATGGGCTTCGAAATATCACTTTGCCAATTCCACAAGAACTGTCATAGCGAAAGGCTTCTTGAGGGGAAAGCTGTAACTCTCTGAGATGATTTCACAGAACACCAAGAAGTTTCTCAGAAAGCTTATTTCTCTTTGTTATCGGACGATATTTCCTTTGGCCCTATAGTCTCCAAAGGGATCCGAAATATCTGTTCTCAGATTCCACAGAAATAAGGCTAGCAAAGAGATCCACGAAATACAGATGTAACTCTGTGAGTGGAAGTCACACATCACAGAGCAGTTTCTCAGAAAGCTTCTTTCCAGATTTCATCTGAGGATATTTCCTTTTTCACCATAGCCCTCTAGGGGCTTCCAAATATCACTTCGCCAATTCCACAAGAACTGTCTTAGCGAAAGGCTTTTTGAGGGGAAAGCTGTAACTCTGTGAGATGATTTCACAGAACACAAAGAAGTTTCTCAGAAAGTTTCTTTATATTTGTTATCGGAGGATATTTCCTTTTACCCTATAGTCTTCAAAGGGATCCGAAATATCTGTTCTCAGATTCGACAGAAATAAGGCTAGCAAAGAGATCCACGAAATACAGAGGTAAATTTGTGAGACGAATTAACAGAACACTAAGCAGTTTCTCAGAAAGCTTCTTTCCAGATTTCATCTGAGGATATTTCCTTTTTCACCATAGCCCTCTACGGGCTTCCAAATATCACTTTGCCAATTCCACAAGAACTGTCTTAGAAAAAGGCTTCTTGAGGGGAAGGCTGTAACTCTGTGAGATGATTTCACAGAAAACAAAGAAGTTTCTCAGAAAGCTTCTTTCTCTTTGTTATCGGAGGATATTTCCTTTGGCCCTATAGTCTTCAAAGGGATCCGAAATATCTGTTCTCAGATTCCACAGAAATAAGGCTAGCAAAGAGATCCACGAAATACAGATGTAATTCTGTCAGTGGAAGTCAATAATCACAGAGAAGTTTCTCAGAAAGCTTCTTTCCAGATTTCATCTGAGGATATTTCCTTTTTCACCATAGACCTCTAGGGGCTTCCAAATATCACTTTGCCAATTCCACAAGAACTGTCTTAGCGAAAGTCTTCTTGAGGGGAAAGCTGTAACTCTGTGAGATGATTTCACAGAACACAAAGAAGTTTCTCAGAAAGCTTCTTTCTCTTTGTTATCGGAAGATATTTCCTTTGGCCCTATCGTCTTCAAAGGGATCCGAAATATTTGTTCTCAGATTCCACGGAAATAAGGCTAGCAAAGAGATCCACGAAATACAGAGGTAACTTTGTGAGATGAATTAATAGAACACTAAGCAGTTTCTCAGAAAGCTTCTTTCCAGATTTCATCTGAGGATATTTCCTTTTTCACTATAGCCCTCTAAGGGCTTCCAAATATCACTTTGCCAATTACACAAGAACTGTCTTAGCGAAAGGCTTCTTGAGGGGAAAGCTGTAACTCTGTGAGATGATTTCACAGAACACAAAGAAGTTTCTCAGAAAGCTTCTTTCTCTTTGTTATCGGAGGATATTTCCATTGTTACTATAGCCTTAAAAGGGATCCCAAATATCAGTTCTCAGAATCCACAGAAATAAGGCTAGCAAAGAGATCCATGAAATACAGATGTAACTCTGTGAGTGGAAGTCACACATCACAGAGCACTTTCTAAGAAAGCTTCTTTCCAGATTTCATCTGAGGATATTTCCTTTTTCACCATAGCCCTCTATGGGCTTCCAAATATCACTTTGCCAATTCCAAAAGAAATGTCTTAGCGAAAGTCTTCTTGAGGGGAAACCTGTAACTCGGTGAGATGATTTCACAGAACACAAAGAAGTTTCTCAGAAAGCTTATTTCTCTTTGTTATCTGACGATATTTCCTTTGGCCCTATAGTCTTCAAAGGGATCCGAAATGTCTGTTCTCAGAATCCACAGAAATAAGGCTAGCAAAGAGATCCACGAAATACAGATGTAACCCTGGGAGTGGAAGTCACACATAACAGAGCAGTTTCTCAGAAAGCTTCTTTCCAGATTTCATCTGAGGATATTTCCTTTTTCACCATAGCCCTCTATGGGCTTCCAAATATCACTTTGCCAATTCCACAAGAATGATCTTAGCGAAAGGCTTCTTGAGGGGAAA
Source organism: Macaca nemestrina (assembly GCF_043159975.1). NCBI lineage: Eukaryota > Metazoa > Chordata > Mammalia > Primates > Cercopithecidae > Macaca > Macaca nemestrina. Next base: position 33,796,893 of record NC_092142.1, on the reverse strand, counting down.
GCTGTAACTCTGTGAGATGATTTCACAGAACACAAAGAAGTTTCTCAGAAAGCTTCTTTCTCTTTGTTATCGGAGGATATTTCCTTTGGCCCTCTGGTCTTCAAAGGCATCCGAAATATCTGTTCTCAGATTCCACAGAAATAAGGCTAGCAATGAGATCCACGAAGTACAGATGTAACTCTGTGAGTGGAAGTCACATATCACAGAGCTGTTTCTCAGAAAGCTTCTTTCCAGATTTCATCTGAGGATATTTCCTTTTTCACCATAGCCCTTTATGGGCTTCCAAATATCACTTTGCCAATTCCACAAGAACTGTCTTAGCGAAAGGCTTCTTGAGGGGAAAGCTGTAACTCTGTGAGATGATTTCACAGAACACAAAGAAGTTTCTCAGAAAG